>NC_048219.1:26143863-26253641 GCF_002007445.2 Ailuropoda melanoleuca
TGCTTGTGTTCCCTCTCTCACTGGCTGTTTCTATCTCTGTCAAATAAATAAATAAAATCTTTAAAAAAAAAGAAAAGAAAAATGAACAGAGCTGAAGAGATAGGTAAGATCCCACCAAATGTACCAATATACACATAATAGGGAGTTCCAGAGGAGAAGAAATAAAGAGGCAAAAAGAATATTTGAAGAAATATTGGGTAAAAAATTAACTACATTTGGTAAAAGACAAGAAACTACATATTCAAAATGTTCAACAGATTCCTAAAAGAATAAAAGGCAAAGACATCCATACCAAAACAATTACATCGAGTAATCAAAACCCAAAAACAATCATGAAAGTAGAAAGAAGTACTTCATGCACAAGGGATTCCCCAATAAAATTAACAGCTAATTTCCCATCAGAAACTATAAATGCCAAAAAGTAGTGGCATGATATATATTTAAAGTGCAAAAAAAAAGAGGGAGGATAGGGTAACTGGGTTATGGGTATTAAGGAGGGCACATGATGGAATGAGCACGGGGTGTTATATGCATAACTGATGAAACACTGAACTCTACCTCTGGAACTAATAATGCACTATGTGTTAATTAATCAAATTAAAATAAAATAAAATTTTTAAAAATAAAAATAAATTTTTAAAAATTTAAATTTAAAAAAGGGCAAAAAAAAAAAAAAGCAAAAAAATTGTCCTTTACAACTAAAGGGAAAATTAAGACATTCCTAGATGAACAAACGCTAAAGGAGGCTGTCACTATTAGACCTATGCTACCAGAAATGGTAAGGAAGTCCACCAGGGGAAATAAAAGGACCCTAGACAGTAACTGGAAATCCTACAAAGAAATAAAGAACACTGGTAAAAGTAATTACATAGGTAAATACAAAAGCCAGTATTATTGTATTTTTGGTTTGTACCTTCTTTTTCTTCAACATGATTTAACAAACAAATGCATAAAACAAGATTATAAATTCACATTAATGAGCACAGAAAGTAAAAACTGACATTAATGAGCACAGAATGTATAAAGATGCAAGGTATGATAACAACATAAAGAGGGAGAGATGGAGCTGTACAGGAAAGAGGTTTCATATACTACTGAAGCTAAGCTGGTATTAATTCAAAATAGATCATTATAAATTGGAGAGGCTATTTATAACCCCTAGAGTAACCACTAAGAAAATAACTACAAAATATAAAGAAATATAAATGAGAGAGGAATCAAAACTGTATAATACAAAAAAGTCAACTAAACAAAAAGGAGACAGTAAAGAAGGAATTGAGAAAATTGAGGGAAAATGAATGACATGCCAAAAACAGCAAAATAGCAAAACTAAAGGCATCCTTATCAGTAATTATTTTAGGTGTAAATGGATTAAACTCTCCAATAAGAAGGCAGAGATTAGCAGAATGGATAAAAAGACATGCTCCAACTACATTCTGTCTATAAAAGTCTCACCTCAGATCCAAAGACACAAAGAGGTGAAAAGTGAAAGAATGGAAAAATATATATGCAATTAGTAACCAAAAGAAAGGTTGGCTGGCTATCCTAATAACAGATAAAGTAGCTTTTAAATTAAAAAATTTTATAAGAAAATACAAAGGACATTATATACTAATAAAAGAAACAATTCATCAAGAAGATATAAAAATAAGAAATACATACATACCTAGTAACAGAGCCTCTAAAATAAATGAAGAAAAAATTGACAAATTGAAAGGAGAAATAGACAGTTCTACAATAACAGTTGGAGATATTAATATCCTACCTTCAATAAAGGACAGAACCAAACAGAACATCAGTAAGGAAACAGAGAATTGGAAAAATAGTAGAAGCTGAGTAGATATAATATTTATAGAACACTCTACCCAAAAACAACATAAATACATATTTTTCTTAAATGTGGATGGAACACTCTGTAAGACAGAACATAGGAAAACAAGTTTCAATGAATTTTAAAACACTGAAATCACACAAAATATCTTACGACCAAAAGGGAGCTTACACCTATAAATATCTCCTTAAAAAGAAGATTTAAGGGGCACCTGGGTGGCTCAGTCAGCTGAGCGTCCAACTCTTGGTTTCAGCTCAGGTCATGATCTCAGGGTCATGGGATCAAGCCCCACCTTGGCTCTGCACTCAGTGCAGAGTCTGCTTGTCTCCCTCCTTCTGTCCTCCCCCCACTTGCACTCTCTCTCTCTCTCAAATAAATAAAATCTTAAATAAAAAATATTTAAAATCAATTATCTAACTTTATACCTTAAGGAACAGAAAAAAAACCAAACTAAATTCAAAGCTGGCAAAAGGAAGAAAATAATAAAAATTAGAGACTAATAAAACAAACAATAGGGGAAAAAATAGAGAAAATCAACAAAACCAAAGATTGATGCTTCAAAAAGATTAACAAAAAAGGCAAACCTTTAGCTAGACTAAGTAAGAAAAAGTGAAAGAAGACTCAAATTATGAAAACCAGAAGTGAAAACAGGAATATTACTACTGACCTCACAGAAATAAAAATGTGAAAGTAATATTATGAATAATAACATGTCAACAAATTAGATAACCTATATGAAATGAAAGACATTCCTAGAAACACACTATCTACCAAAACCGACTCAAGAAACAGAAAATCCAAATTGATTTACAACAAATAAAGTGATTATATCAGTAATCAAAAGCATCCCAGTAAAGAAAAAAAAGCCAAGAAGCAGATGGCTTCACTGCTGAATTCTACCACATTAAGAAGAATTAACACCAATCCTATAAATCTTCCCCAAAAGACTAAAGAGGGAAAACTTCCTAAGTCATTCTATAAGGTCAGAAGCACCCTAATAACAAATTCAGACAAATAGAGCACAAAAAAAAGAAAGCTACAGACCAATATCCAATGTGGATACAGATGAAAAAATTCTTCAACAAAATAATAGCAAGCCAGAACATATTAAAAGGGGATTTATTTCAGGATTGCAAAAGTGGTTCAACAGAGAGGAATCATTACACCCATATAAAGACTGAAGGAAAGACAGGACAAAACAAAATCAGTTCAAACAATGCAGGAAAAGTATTTGAAAAATCCAACCTTTCATGATAAAAACACGTAAATTATGAATAAAGGGGAACTTCTTTGACATAAAAGATATTTATGAAGAACCTACAACTAACAGCATACTCAATGATCAAAGACTAAAAACCTTTACCCTAAGATCAAGAACAAGAAGGCCCACCCTTGCCACTTCTATGCAACATTATATTGGAAATTCTAGCCAGATCAATTAGGCAAGGGAAAAAAATAATAAAACACATCAAAATCAGAACAGAAGAAGCAGAACTACCCCTATTCCCAGATACGATTTTAAACATAGAAAATCCTAAGGACTACACACACACACACTTATGTTAGAGCTAATAAATTCAAAAATTTAGTTGTATCTTCATACACTAGAATGAATAATCTGGAAAAGATATTAAGATAATAATTCCATTTATGATATGGTCTAAATGAATAAAACACATAGAAATAAATGTAAGTAATAGAAGTAAATGGAAGTAAACATATATACTGAAAACTAAAACACTGCTCAGAGAAATTTTAAAATACCTAAATAAGTGACAAGGCATCAAATATCCATGGCTTGGTAGACTTAGTATCATTAGGAGGACAATACTACTCAAAGAAATGTACATATTCAATGCAATCCTTATCAAAATTCCAACAGCCTTTTTTGTAAAATGGAAAAGCTGATTCTCAAATTCAGAGAGAAATGCAAGGGGCCCAGAAGAATGAAAACAATCTTGAGGGGAAAGAAAGAAAAAAAAAAAAATCAAAGTCGAAAGACACAATTCCTGATTTCAAAGCTTACTACAAATCTACAGTATCCAGTGTGGTACTGAAACAGGATAGACACATAGACCAATATAACAGGACTGAGAGTACAGAAATAAACCTATACATCTATAGCCAAATGATTTTTGAAAAAGGTGTCAAAACAATTCAATAGGTAAAGAATAGTTCATTCATCAAACAGTACAGAGACAACTGGATATTGATGCAGTGCCCTTCCCTTTTTCATTATTTATTATTGCATATGTTGGATTTTTCTGGATCCATTTTTTCCCCAGGAGAATCCTATAGTGAGAAAGACCCAGAATACTCTTCTAGGCACCACCAACTAGCTTCTTTCTCTGCCACAAAAGATAGGCCAATTCTCTAAATATATTTCCTTTTGTATGATTCTTTTTATAGATCTAGGCTGCTGTTAAGTGTGCATAGTCCCTCATTCAGAATTAGTCAATAATTAGAAAGTACATTAATTCTTTTGACTCACATTTTTTAGTATCTGTCTCTACTGGTCTCTTCATTTCCCATTTCTTGCTTACACCTTTCCTTGCACATCTATCTGGTTCTACCCTTGCTTTCCTAGATAGAATACTGATTTTTTAAAACCAGGGATATTATTCTGCACTACAAGTGAACCCTTTACCATGAAGAAATACATTTTTCAAAACTGAAGTGAAATTCACATAAAATAAAATTAACCAATTTAAGTGTACAATTCAGTAGTATTTAGTATGTTTAGGGTTGTACAACCACCACATTTATCAAGTTCCAAAACATTTTCATTACTCCGAAAAAAAATCTCATGCCTGTTACACAGTCACTCCCATTCTTTCTTCCTCCCAGTTCCCTGCAATGACCAATTTGCTTTTTCTTTCTATGGATTTACCCCTTCTGGAGGTTCATATCCATGGAATCATACAATATGTGACCTTTTGTGTCTGGGTTTTCTCACTTAGTATGTTTTTGAGGTCATCCACGTTGTAGCATGTATCAATATTTCATTCCTTTTATGCATGTATATAGTAAATTTTTTTATCCATTTATCCATTGATGGATGGTGGGTTGTCTCTATATTTTGACTATTAAGAATAAATGCTATGAACATTTATGTACATGTTTTTGTTTGGATAGATGTTTTTAATTTTCTTGGATATGTATCAAGGAGTAGAATTGCTGGGTCATAAGGTAACTATGCTTAACTTTTTGAGGAGCCACCAAACTGTTCTCCACAGCATGAACCATTTTACCTTTCCATTAGCAGTGTATGAGGAGTCCAATTTTATGTTATGTAAAATTTGCCACAATTTTTTAAAAAAAAAGAAAAAAAGCCCTTTCCCATTGAATTACTTTTGTAATTGTCACGAGTCAATTAGTAACACCTGTGAATCCATTTATGGATTCTATTGCGTTCTATTCATCTATATGTCTAATCTCCTGCCGTAAGGGCACTATATTTATATTAAATCTTGAAAAGAGATAAGTATCTTTGCTGCTTTTCAAAAAAAAATTGCTATCATAGATCTTTTCTTCTCCATATAAATTTAGGATCAGTTTGTCAATTTCTATCCAAAAAGCCAGCTAGGATTTTTACTGGGATTGCAGTGACTTTATAAACAACTGGGGGAGAACTGTTATCTTAACAATACTGAGACTTTTGATGAATAAAATCCGTCCACTTAATTTAGGTTTTCTTTATTTTCTCAGTAGTATTTATCTCATGAGTGTTCTAATTTATCCCTAAGTGTTTCTTGAATGCTACTGTAAGTGGTATTTTTAATTTCTTTTACAATTATTTTTTACATTTTTAAAATTATATACTGATTTAAGAGTTTTTCCTGTATATTCCTTATGATTTTAACTGCACAAAACCATGTCATATAACAATAATCATACTTTTTCTTCTTCATTTTCAATTTACAAACTGAAGTCTTTCACTTCCTTTCTTTGACTTACTGCACTGGATAGAACTTCCAGTAAAATCCTGAATAAAGTGATGAGAGCAAACATTCTTGCCTTTATACTGTGTTGAAAGAAAGCATAACCATGATATTAGCTGTTGGTTTTTCATATACTCTTTATCAGGTTCAGCTTTCCTTCTATTTGGTTTCCTAAGAATTTCTACCATGATTTGGTGCTGAATTCTGCCAAATATCGTACTGTATTTATTGAGGTGATCATATGAATTTTCTCCTTAGGCCTATGAATATGGAATTCCATTGGCCGACTTTAAAATAATACATCAATCTTACATTTTTCAGATAAACCCTATTCAGTCATGATATATTATCATCTTCTATGTCCCTGGATTCAACGTCTAATATTTTATGCATTTTCACATCTATGTTCATGAGGATTTTGGTTTATAGTTTTCTTTTCCTGTGTCTGTGTCTGATTTGGGTACAAGGGTAATGTTGTCCTCCACCTACTTTCTATAATAGTCTACGTAGAACTGGTATTTTTTTCATCCTTAAACTGTCTGATAAAATCCACCAGTGATCTGTGCCTAGAGTTTTCTCAAGGAAGGTTTTTAATAATCAATTTAATTTTTAAAATTGTTATAAATATATTCAAATGTATTTCTTTTTTTTTTTTTTTAAAGATTTTATTTATTTATTTGACAGAGGTAGAGACAGTCAGTGAGAGAGGGGACACAAGCAGGGGGAGTGGGAGAGGAAGAAGCAGGCTCCCCAGAGGAGCCTGACGTGGGGCTCGATCCCGTAACGCCAGGATCACGCCCTGAGCCGAAGGCAGACGCCCAACCGCTGTGCCACCCAGGCGCCCCCAAATGTATTTCTTAATATTAATAATATGTATCTTCCCAATTGTTGAAAGAACAGGCAAGAGCTGTTCATAATTCTCTCCTAATGTGCTTTTAGGTCTGGAGGATCTATAGCAATGCCCCCACCTTCATTTTTTTTTTTTTTAAAGATTTTATTTATTTATTTGACAGAGAGAGACAGCCAGCGAGAGAGGGAACACAGCAGGAGAGTGGGAGAGGAAGAAGCAGGCTCCCAGCGGAGGAGCCCGATGTGGGACTGGATCCTGGGACGCCGGGATCACGCCCTGAGCCCAAGGCAGCCGCTTAACGACTGCACCACCCAGGCGCCCCCCCCCCACCTACATTCTTAATGAAGTGTGAAAGAATTTATCTTATGAAGATGAAAAATTACCTATCATTGGTAATTTGTGTGTTTATGTATGGGGAGGGGGATATTCTTGGTCAGCCTAGTCAGACTTCTATTAAATATGGAGAACTGATAGTTACCAGAAGGAAACTGGATGGTGGGATGGCCGAAATGGGTAAGGGGAGTGAGAGATACAAGCTTCCAATTATGGAATGAGTAAGTCCAGGGACTAAAAGTACAACACATAGGGAATACAGTCAATGATACTGTAAGAGCGTTGTATGGTGACAGTAGATACACTTGTGAGCACAGCATAATGTATAGAGAAGACGAAGCACTATACTGCACACCTGAAACTAGTATATCAAATATACTTGAAAAAAAAATTTTTAAGAAAATTCATTGAAGTATACATATAATGATTTGTGGCCTTTTCGATGTGTTAAATTTCAATAAAAAGGTGGTTTAAAAAAAAACTCAAGCCATTTACATAAAATAATTGTGATAAAAAATAATTCTGGTGATTAAAAATATATGTGGATGAAAATACCAGTATTTCTGCTGTGGTGAGCACAGCATAATGTATAGAGAAGATGAAGCACTATACTGCACACCCAAAACTAGTATATCAAATATACTCAAAAAAAATTTTTTTAAGAAAATTCATTGAAGTATACATTAAATGATTTGTGCCCTTTTCACAGTATGTTAAATTTCAATAAAAAGGTGATTTAAAAAAAAAAACTCAAGCTATTTACATGAAATAATTGTGATAAAAAATAATTCTGGTGATTAAAAATGTATGTGGATGAAAATACCAGTATTTCTGCTTCCATTATTTTTATTGTTTTTACTTCACTCATTCTGCATTTATCTTTATTTGCTTTCTTCTACTTTTGCATTAAAGTTGCTTAAGGTGGAAGTTTAAATCAATGGTTTTAAATCCTTTCTCTTCTAAAAATAAACATCTATAGCTCCATATTTCCCTTAATCACATCTTTTCCTATGTCTCACAAATCTTGATATATGTGTTTTCATTATTATTCAACTCAAAATACTTTCTAGATTTCCTCATAATTTCTTCTTTGGCCCATGCATTATATTTAAAATAATGTTACTTAACTTACAAATATTTAGGGGTTTCCCACACATCTTTTTGTTATTGGTTTCTAATTCTATCACAGTCAGAGAACACAATCTCCCATTACACTTTTAAGTCCGGAGGATCTTTAGTAATGGCTTCTTCATTCTTGATAAAAAACAAAAGAATCATCTCATGAAGATGAAGAATTATCCCATCACTGATCACTTTTTTGAAGATTTTATTAAGTAACCTCTACACCCAACACGGGACTCGAACCTACAACCCCAAGATCAAGAGTTGCATGTTCTACCAACCCAGCCAACAGGCGCCCCATCATTGATCACTTCTGTATGATATCAATCCTTTATAATTTATCAAGACTTCTTTGCCCAGCCAATGGTTTGTATTGCTAAATGTTTCATATGCACTAAAATAAAATCTGTATTCTTCCACTGCTGTGAAATACTTTATAAATTTATAACAAATTAAGATTATTATAGCTCAATTAAACCAATTAAGTCTAGTTATTGATAATTTTGTTCAAATCTTTTATACCTTCACTGATCCTATTTGTTCTATTAATCACTAAAAGAAGACTGTAGAAATCACCAGTAATAATTTTGAATTTGTCTATTTCTACCTTCAGTTCTACTCATTTTTGTTTGCTACACTGAATATATATAAATGTGGGATATTATCTCCTTGAAGAACTGACTCTCTTACGGTTATGTTCCTTTTACCTTTGGTAATATCCCTTATCTTAATGTCTATTTTGTCTGATATTCAAACAACCACTTAAGCTTTTTGATAATTTCATAATATAGTTTTTTGCATACTTTTAACAGAACTCTTGCTTTATTTATACAGCGCATGTCTCCAAGATAGCCTAGTCAGGACTTTTTTATCCAGTCTGACAATCTCTGGCCTTTTAAATGCTATATTTAAAACATTTACGTAGGAGGAGAGAGTCCAAGATGGCAGAGGAAAGGAAGACCTAAATTTTGTCTGGTCCCAGGAATTCAGCTAGATAGCTATCAAACCATTCTGAACACCTACAAACTCAACTAGAGAACAAAGAAAAGAATAGCAGCAACTCTATGAACAGAAAAGCGACCACTTTCCACAAGGTACGAGGCATGGAGAAGTGAATCTGAGGAATAGTATGGGAAGACAGAACACGACGGGAGGGGGGCCTCTGTCAGCCGGCTACCTGAAGTGACAGAGCAGCAGAGCACAAAATCGAAACTTTTACAAGTCCACTCCAGTGAAGGACATAACTCCAACGCCTAAGCAGGGGCGGTGCGGGGGGNACCCAGGGGGAGGCACGGTGCAGGAGCGTGCCACAGGAATCTGCCGGGTTTGGAGACTCCAAACAGGGCCATGTGCCAGAGATAAAAACGCTCCAACACAAGTCCGGCAAGCAGATGAGGGAGACAGGAGTGACTGATTGCTTTTCCATCAGGGCTTACTGAGCAGTGGGGAGCCGAGATCTTGGCTCATCCCAGGACAGAGACTGGGAGGCCCCCATTTTCATTCTCATCCTCTAAAGCTGCGAGGAGAGGAAAGCGGCTACAGAGAGCAAACCAAGCAGATTACTTAGCATGGCCCCTTGCAAGGGTGGTGCAATTTCACCCCAGGCAAAGACATTTGAGAATCAATGCAACAGGCCCCTCCCCCCAGAAGATCAGCAGGAACATCCAGCCAACAGCAAGTTTACCTATCAATGAGAATTGCAAAACTCTAGCGCTAGGGCAATGCAGCAGGCAGAATTCATGGCTTTTTTCCCATGATTCATTACTATTTCAACTTTAATTATTTTTATTTTCTTTTCCCCTTGTTTCTATCTCTTTTTCCCTTCTTTTTTATGAATTATCATCTTACCGTTTTCAACCAACTTCCTATCTTATCAATTCCTTTTTTAAAATCTTTTAATTTGCTTTTGTATAGTCATATTCTATCCCTTCATTGTATTTAACCTTATTTTTTTTGTACATATATGTAAGTTTTTCTTTCTTTAAAATTCTGGGATGCAGTTTCCTCTAACAGACCAAAATACACCCAAAATCTAGTGTATGGCTCTGTTCTACTCACCAGCCAGATCATATTCTTTTTTGTTTTTTCTTTTTCCCCTGGCTTTTGGTCTCTTCTGATTTGTTTAGTATATATTTCTCTGGGGTCATTGTTACCCCTTTAGCATTTCGTTCTCTCACTCATCTATTCTTCTCTCGACAAAAGGACAAAACGGAAAAACTCGCCTCAAAAAACAGAACAAGAGGCAGTACTGACTGCCAGGGACCTAATCAATACGGACCTTACTAAGATTTCCGAACTAGAGTTAAGAATAACGATTATAAAGATACTAGCTGGGCTTGAAAAAAAAGCATAGAAGACACTAGAGAATCCATTTCTGGAGAAATAAAATCTAACCAAGTCGAAATCAAAAAAGCTATTAATGAGGTAATAAAAAATGGAGGCTCTAACTGCTAAAATAAGTGAGGCAGAAAAGAGAATTACTGACAGAGAAGACCAAATGATGGAGAATAAAGCAGCTGAGAAAAAGAGATAAACAACTCCTGGATCATGAGGGAAGAAATCGAGAGATAAGTGATAGCATAAAGTGAAATAATATTAAAATAACTGTGATCTCAGAAGAAGAAAAAAGAGAGGGGAAAAAGGCATACTGGAGCAAATTATAGTGGAGAACTTCCCTAATTTGGGGAAGGAAACAGGCATCGAAATCCAGGAGGCACAGACAACCCCCCTCAAAAATCAATAAAAACAGGTGGGCACTCCGACATTTAATAGAAAAAGTTACAAATCTCAGAGACAAAGAGAAAATCCTAAAAGCAGCTTGGGACAAGAGGTCTGTAACCTACAATGGTAGAAACATTAGACTGGCAACAGACCTATCCACACAGGCCTGGAAGGCCAGAAAGAACTGCCATGATATAATCAGGGTGCTAAACAAGAAAAATATGAAGCCAAGAATACTTTATCCAACTAGGATGTCATTTAAAACAGAAGGAGTGATAAAAAGCTTCCAGGACAAACATAAACTAAAAGAATCTGCAATCACTGTAATGGGCTAAGTGCCCCAATTGAAAGACACAAGATATCAGATTGGATAAAAAAAAGAAAGACCCATCGGTAGGCCATCTGCAAGAAACTCATTGTAAACCCAAAGACACCTCCAGATTTAAAGTAAGCGGGTGGAAAACCATTTATCATGCTAATGGACATCAAAAGAAAGCTGGGGTTGCTATCCTTATATCTGACAAATCACACTTTAAACCAAAGACTGTAAGAGAAGAGGAAGGACACTATATCATACTTAAAAGGGTCTATCCAACAAGATCTAACAATTGTAAATATTTATGCCCCTAACATGGGAGCAGCCAATTATATAAGCCAATTAATAAAATCAAAGAAACACTTTGACAATAATACAATAGTAGCGGACTTTAACACCTCCCTCACTGCAATGGACAGATCACCTAAGCAGAAGATCAACAAGGAAACAAGGGCTTTAAATGACACACTGAACCAGATGGACTTCACAGATATATTCAAAACATTCCATCCCAAAACAACAGAATACACATTCTTCTCTAGTGGCTCCAGAATAGATCACATCCTGGATCACAAATCAGTTCTCAATTGGTACCAAAAGACAGGGATCATTCCCTGCATATTTTCAGAACATAATACATTGAAACTCAAACTCAATCAAAAGAGGGAAGTTGGAAAGAACTCAAACACATGGAGGTTAAAGAGCATCCTACTAAAGAATGAATGGGTCAACCAGAAAATCAAAGAAGAATTTTAAAAATTCATGGAAACAAATGAAAATGAAAACACAACTGTTCAAAATCTTGGGATGAAGCAAAGGCAGTCCTAAGAGGGAAGTACACTGCAATACAAGCCTCTCTCAAAAAATTTAGAAAAATCTGAAATATACAAGCTAACTTTACACCTAAAGGAGCTGGAGAAAGAACAGTAAATAAAGCCTAAACTCAGCAGGAGAAGAGAAATAATAAAGATCAGAGAAGAAATCAATGAAATAGAAACCAAAAGAACAGAACAGACCAATGAAAGTAGGAGCTGGTTCTTTGAAAGAATAGACTGATAAACCCCTGGCCAGACTTACCAAAAAGAAAAGAAAAAGGACCCAAATAAATAAAATCATCAATGCAAAAGGAGATCACAACCAAATGGAAGAAATACAAACAATTCTAAGAACATATTATGAGCAACTATATGCCAACAAATCAGACAATCTGGAAGAAATGGATGCAGTCCTAGAGACATCTAAACTACCAAAACTGAAACAGGAAGAAATAGAAAACCTGAACAGACCCAGAACCAGCAAGGAAATTGAAGCAGTAATCAAAAATCTCCCAACAAACAAGAGACCAGGGCTAGATGGCTTCCCAGGGGAATTCTACCAAACATTTAAAGAAAAACTGATACCTATTCTTCTGGAGCGGTTTCAAAAAATCGAAATGGAAAGAAAACTTCCAAACTCTTTCTATGAGGCCAGCATTACTTTGATCCCAAAACCAGACAAAGACCCTACCAAAAAGGAGAATTACAGACCAATATCCCTGATGAACGTGGATGCAAAAATTCTAGCCAAAATACTAGCCAATAGGATCCAACAGTACATTAAAAGCTTATTCACCATGACCAAGTGGGATTTATTCCTGGGCTGCAAGCTTGGTTCAACATCTGCAAATCAATCTATGGGATACACTACCTTAATAAAAGAAAGGACAAGAACTATATGATCCTCTCAATAAGCATTTGACAAAGTACAGCAAAGTACAGCATCCTTTCTTGATGAAAACTCTTCACAGGGTAGGAATAGATGGTACATACCTCAATATCACAGAAGCCATCTATGAAAAGCCCACAATGACTACCATTCTCAGAGGGGAAAAACTGAGAGCTTTCTCCCTAAGGTCAGGAACATGGCAGGGATGCCCACTAACACCACTGCTGTCTGTTCAACATAGTACTACAAGTCCTAGCCTCAGCAATCAGACAACAAAAAGAAATAAAAGCAAAGAAAAACTCTCACTCTTTGCAGATGATATGATACTTTATGTGGAAAACCCAAAAGACTCCAGCCAAAAATTACTAGAACTCATATAGGAATTCAGTAAAGTGGCAGGATATAAAAAATCAATGCACAGAAATCAGTTGCACTTCTATACAACAACGATACAGAAGAAAGAGAAATTAAGGAGTAGATCCCATTTACAATTGCACCCTGAAACAAGATACCGAAGAATAAACCTAACCAAAGAGGCAAAGAATCTGTACTCAGAAAACCGCAGAATACTCATGAAAGAAATTGGGGAACACACAAAGAAATGGAAAAGCACCCCATGCTCATGGATTAGAAGAACAAATATTGTGAAAATATCTATGCTACCTAGAGCAATCTACACATTTAATGCGATCCCTATCAAAATACCATCAACTTTTTCATAGAAATGGAACAAATAATCCTAAAATTTGTATGGAACCAGAAAAGACCCTGACTAGCCCGAAGAATGTTGAAAAAGAAACCAAAGCTGGAAGAATCACAATTTCAGACTTCAAGCTGTATTACAAAGCTGTAATCATCAAGACAGTATAGCATTGGCACAAAAACAGAAACACAGATCAATGGAACAGAATAGGGAACCCAGAAATGGGCTCTCAACTCTACAGTCAACTAATCTTCATCAAAGCAGGAAAGAATATCCGATGGAAAAAAGACAGCCTCTTCAACAAATTGTGTTGGGAAAACTGGACAGCCACATGTAGAAAAATGAAACTGGACCACTTTCTTACACCATACACAAAAATAAACTCAAAATGGATGAAAGACTTAAATGTGAGACAGGAAACCATCAAACACGGGCAGCAACCTCTTTGACCCTGGCAACTTCTTGCTAGACACGTCTCCAAAGGCAAAGGAAACAAAAACAAAAATGAACTGTTGGGACTTAAACAAGATAAAAAGCTTTTGCACAGCAAAGGAAATGGTCAACAAAACTAAGAGGCAACCTAGAGAATGGGAGAAGACATTTCAAATGACTTACCAGATAAAGAGCTAGTCTCCAAAATCTATAAAGAATTTAGCAGTTATTTTTGATCTTGCTATTCTGGCAAAGTGTTTGACTGTTTAAGGGTATTTTTATAAATCTGGGACATCCTCCACTTTTATTTACTTGGAAGTTCTCTCTCCCACATAATCTATTCTCCCTTTTCATATCTCCTACTTGTCATGTAGCTGCATCTCATTCTAGCCTCTATGTCATCTTTTAAATGTTCTCTATATTTTACTGTTATGATTGCTGTAATCTATCTCCTATTTCATTTTTTTAAACTATGTAGCTTTCTAATTTACTCATCTATTCAGTTTTTTTTTGTCTTTCAGGACTTTCAGATTATTTGTATTTTTTTATTTAAATATTTATTTATTTATTTATTTATTTATTTATTTATTTATTTATTTATTTTAAGTAGGCTCCACACACAATGTGGGCTTGAACTCAAGACCCTTAGATCAAGAGTTGCATGCTCTACCAACCAAGCCAGCCAGGCACCCACAGATTCTTTTTAAAATCCATTCTATAATTGTCACTATACTCTTTCTATCTTATGAATTCTATTCTTTGTTGCTTTACATATTTTAAACGTCTATTTCAAAGTCTCTTTGAGATTGCTATCCATTCTCAAGTTATTAGTTCTTCAGTTTTGGCATGTGCTGACTATGATTGTGGCTTCTCTGTGGCATACAATTTCTGACATTAAGTTCATCTTTAGCAGGATTTATTTTCATGCTTTGGGTTTGGTGGTGTCCTTATAAAGCGTCTCTCGCACTTACCTTGGCTAAAACTTTAGGCATTTCATTAGTTGTGGACCAGTTCTTATTTGTCTTACTCTTACTTGTTTTATTCTTATTTCAAGTCAGAGTCTTAACCTTTTGATACAATCTTGTAGTTCAGTTTTTTGAGAATGATGCCTTCTCCACCTATGTTCCTAAGTCAATACTCCCTTTCTTTACCACTTCCCTAAATCTATGGGTAGATTTTACCAGATATTATTTCAGAGACAGACACCAGACTTTTACAACTCCTTGCTTATACAGGCCTAAGGTCTTATCCTTCAACTTAGGCATGGGATCAGTGTCCAGCAATAATGTATCTATATGAAGTTCAAAAGGCCATTTGCCTTCAGCCACTGGCCACTCCAATGGCAGTGATTTTCCTTCTGAGTTCTAGTATCTGTGAATTCTGCTTTCTTGCTTTCTAGTTTGAAAACATTTAATTTTTTTTTGTTGTTGGTTTTATTTTGTTGGTTGATTTTATTAAACATTAACAGAGAGGGTATTTAGCTCAGTCTTTCACACTATTTGAAAGTCTATGACTCACTATTTTTCTTTCCTTTTTATAATAAAATTTCTTGAACATAAAAAGAAAAACATCCCATACCCTGGTATACCCCTCCACCCACATTTAACAATTTTATTATTTGTCATACATATTTTAAATCCATTTTTTAAGTGAGAAAAATTTACAGATGGTTTAAGTCCCTAATCCTTCTCTATTTTATATTCTTTCCTTCTTCCTTCCCCAATACTGTGAGAGTTATACCAGCATGTTTTATATTCTTACATTATATATATGAAAATTCAGATACAAAAAAATATTTTTTTGTTTTTAACATCTTAGATAAATCTTACCAATCTGAATCTATCCTTTACTACACTTTATAAAAACCAACAGTGTGTTTTCTGGTACACACACATTTTAAATATGTAAACTTAATGGGTTCCAAGATATTCACACCTTCAATTTTTCCTGGGTTATCAGATTTTTCTTCAAAATCTTCCTATTAGTTTGTATGACCACCAGATTTCAAAGAGAATGTATCCATAACTACTCAACATGGTGCCTAGCACACGGATGTTAAATAAATGAATAAATCAATGAAGAGAAAAAAATTTGACTATCTTATGGCTACATGTAATGTCACCTTTTTGGTTTCATGTATTTTTTCAGGGCATGTACTATACCATCATCATATCTATACCATTGCATTAGGTCTGATTTGACACACTGGGGTCTATTTCAGATGATGTATAAAATAAGTATACACTTTAATTTTAAATTTTGAAATTTTAGTTTTTTGATTTTTAAAATTCCAAGTTTGCAAATGCACTCACCTTATGCCTTTCAATTGCTTTCTTCTTTCTCCATTAAGCGACTGGGTAAGAGGAAAATACTCAAATTTTATAAAGCACTAAGCTTTTTTTTTTTTTTTTTTTTAAGATTTTATTTATTTATTCAACAGAGATAGAGACAGCCAGAGAGAGAGGGAACACAAGCAGGGGTAGTGGGAGAGGAAGAAGCAGGCTCATAGCTGAAGAGCCTGATGTGGGGCTCGATCCCAGAACGCCGGGATCACGCCCTGAGCCGAAGGCAGACGCTTAACCACTGTGCCACCCAGGCGCCCCAAAGCACTAAGCTTTTAAAAAATTTATGTCACTTTAAAAACAAAGGCAAGTGGTATGGAGAGATTTTAAACATTACTAACTTAAGTGTATTTCTATTTAACCTCAAGGGTTAATTTTTTTTTAAAGAAATAATGTCAGGGTGCCTGGATGGCTCAGTTGGTTAAGCATCTGCCTTCAGCTCAGGTCATGATCCCGGGGTCCTGAGGTGGAGCTCCACACTGGGCAACCAGCTCAGTGGGGAGTCGGCTTCTCCCCATTGCTCTGCCCCCCCCCACTTGTGCACACTCTCTCTCAAATAAAATCTTCAAAAAAAAAAAAAGAAAGAAAAAAAGAATGTCAAAGGTCAAAAGTTTCCTTAGCAACCAGCTAGAGAAACAAATTCCTAACACAACATACTGAAATAGACTTCGTTTAGGTATTAAAACAACTCTATCCCTATATTATTTTTTTCATCTTAATGCATTTTATATTAAAATTATAATTTTATAATTATCTTATTCATATGAGTGCTTTGAAAAGATCGTCAAGGTGGTGATGGCCTACATTGATAAGAATGATTTTAACTCTGAGGTTATGGCCTTTGTGACCATCTCAGGCTGGCACAGGGACAACATGCTGACTACCAGCAGCAAGACAAATTGGTTCAAAGTTTGGAAGACCACCAGGAAAAAAGCGAACATGGCAAGCGTGACACTGCTAGATGTGCTGAACTCCCTTATCTGAAGAGATAAGGGACTAAACTCAAAAAACTTTAACAGTATGCAAAATGTGTAAAATGCCTCCAACCCTGTCTGACCAAGGAGCCCTTACAGGTCATCTACAAGGCTAGGGGCATCAACACCAAGCCCATGGGCTGAGTGGATTCAGCCTTTGTCAAGTATAGATTGGTAGTGACCTTTGCCACCGCAACATCACCCACAGAAGTCAAGTCTCAAGGGATGCATGCACCACAGGCCCTGCCCAATTATAGCATGGGCATCAACATGAAAAAAACACTTCAGTCAAGGACATCAGGTGGGACAGACAACAGGCAGTAAGAAACAGCCTGCCTTCAGAGCTGGGTAGCTTTGTCTCTCAGGTAACCATTCTCAACCACTCCTGTCACATCGAAACCAGCTAGTCACCAGTACTGCCACATGGCCCATATCACCTGCAAGTTGGCTGAGCTGTAGAAGATGACTAACTGCAACTCAGGCAAGAAGCCTGAAGACAACTCAAAGCTTTGAAGTCTGGGGACTCAGCTGGAAAGCTTCTCAAAGTCCCTGCCCCTTAGTCACTTTGCTGTGTATGACATGAGGCAAACAATGGCCACTGGAATCATCAAGGCCATGGAGAATAAGGTAGCTAATGCTAACAGTCACCAACTTGGCCATGAAAGCAGCCAAAAAGTGAATGTGTGACAACTATTTTAAGTCCTTCAAGACTTGGAGCCTGTAAGTACTGTTTACAAAGAAGTGGGTGCCCACTCTCAAGCACAAAACCATCACTACATGCAAGCTTTCAGAAGCACACTCTAGCACTGTGGTAAAGAACACTGACTTAATTATAGGTACGGCAGGCTGAAAAAATATAGCCTAGAACCCATGAATATTACTTTATATGGCAAAAGATGTGATTAACTTAAGGGTCTTGAGAGAAGGTTATCCTGGATTATCTCAGTGGGCCCTAAATCTGATTCTTAAAAGACAGAGGCAGAGGAAGTTTTGAGAAAAACACCCTCACAAAAGAAAAAATGATATGAATACCAAGGCAGAAGTTAGGGCTATGTGCTGACAGAGAAAATGGTCCTGGTGACATTGTAATTTGGACGTCAGGTATCCAGAACTATGAGAGAAAAAATTTCTGTGGTTTTAAGCCACTGAATTTATGGCAATTTGTTGCAGCAGCAATAGGAATCTAATACAGTAGGCATGTGTTCAGACAAATATTGAGCAAGACTGAACTATCTATACAAAGTCACACAAAATTAGAATTCCTAACCCAAAACTTTAGTTTACAAGGAAATGCCATTTAAATATGGTACAGATTCTTTAGAGAAATTCAAAATGTGAAACCTAGATTCCTTAATTTTCCATCAATGTTGCAAATACCACACAGAGGTAAAAAATCAAACCGATATTTAATAAGCACTATTTGCCAAGAATCCCAAGTAGCAGGAATATCAGAAGTGACCAAAAAACAAAAGTTTAATAAGATGTCAAAGTGAACAACACGTATAGCTTTCCCTGAAAACAAACAGAATTTCCTCAAACACACATAAATACATACTGACACATACATATTTCTATCTATTTAGTTCGTATCTCCCACTCAAACAAATTATTTAACAATAGCACCCATCCCTGGTTAGCATTAACCACAGTTTTAAACAAAAAATGATAAAAATAAGACACCTTTGGAGAAAGGCAGTTATATGAGTTGTCATGTATATGAAAAATCCCCCAGATTCACAGTTAATCCTAGGTAAAGACCAAAAAAATAAAATAAAATCAATCCTTCCTTGCAGCAAAAGATAAAACTTTGAACAGACTAAAGACATGAAGTTTGCCATGGCCTCCAAGTGAGCTCTTACAAATCACTGGCTCCAGAACTGCAAATAGTTAAGATCATAGGCAGAAGTTCTGAGCTATTCCTATAATCACTTATTTCCTGAAAGCAAAGGCCTTTCTTCTCTAACCCAGCCAAAGATTTCATTAGCATCTAATTCTCTGTATCAAACCCCTTCCTGCTTAAAATGCCTAGAGGTCTATTTATTATCTTAGTTTTTTACCATATTCTGATAGAAACAACAAAATGGGTCCTCCTTTTCAAATGACATTGAATGATAGTTGTATGAAAAGCAAAAGAGCTAAAGTATGGTAAGCAGTATGCTGTCTTTCAGATTATAATTTTGATAAAACCATTCAGCCAAGTCCCCTTTTAATTATCACCACCATTACTTCTTTTCCTCTCAAAAATAAATGTTTTTTTTTCTTTGTTTTGTAGGTTTCTTTAAACAATGAGAATGCCCCAACCCCTGTCATGAAAAAGCTCACTGTCTAGCAAGGCAAATACACATGTAAACAAAGAAAACTATAAGAAGATATACGGGGATATACACACTACTAGGTATTCACCCAAGGCATACAAAAATACTAATTCAAAGGGAAACATGCACCCGATGTTTATAGCAGCATTATCAACAATAGCTAAATTATGGAAACAGCCCAAGTGTCCACTGACTGATGAATGGATAAAGATGATGTGGTCTCACACACACACACACACACACACACACACACACACACAGGAATATTACTCTGCCATCAAAAGGAATGAAATCTTGCCATTTGCAAAGACATGGATGGAGCTAGAGAGTATCATGCTAAGCAAAATAAGTTAGAGATAGACAAATACCATATGATTTCACCCATATGTGGAATTTAAGAAAAAATGAGCAAAGGGGGCGGGGGGCTAAAAGAAAGCGGCAAACCAAGAAACAGACTCTTAACTACAGAGAACTGATGGTTACCAGAAGGGAGGTGGTTGAGGGATGGGCTAAATAGGTGATGGGGATCAAGGAGTGCACTTACTGTGATGGGTACCAGATACTGTATGGAAGTGCTGAATCACTATATTATACACCTGAAATTAATATTACACTGTATGTTAACTGAAATTCAAATCATAAAAACTAAAAAAACTGTGGGGCGCCTGGGTGGCACAGCAGTTAAGCGTCTGCCTTCAGCTCAGGGCGTGATCCCGGCGTTGCGGGATCGAGCCCCACATCAGGCTCCTCCACTAATGAGCCTGCTTCTTCCTCTCCCACTCCCCCTGCTTCTGTTCCCTCTCTCGTTGGCTGTCTCTATCTCTGTTGAATAAATAAAATCTTTAAAAAAAAAAAAAACCTAAAAAAACTGTAACAGTATGCAAAATGTGTAAAAGAATTTTTAAAAGAGAGTAATTGATTTAGAGAGAATCAAAGAACTACTTTCTAGAGAAAGTAGTCCTTGAATAAGCTTTTGAAAGATGAAATGGGTTTCCAGGCAGAAAAAAGGTAGAGAATACTCTGTACAGAGAAAGCATCATGGGTGCGTGAAATTATGGTATGTTTTGGGGGAAGCAGGTCAAAATCAAGAGCAATACACCCACATCTTAGTTTCTAATACTAGTCCCCCATACAACGAACCAGGGATCCTTGGAGGAACATCTGATTCTAGAATTGGGGCAGGCAACATAGAATATTAGCCTGGAACACCTTGCAGTGGCAGACCACATGTAAGTGTTCAAATACAAAACACACACACAATGATAAGGATATGTAAGAAGGATGCAGTCGCTCACTGAAAGACCTCCCCATAGTCAAAACTGTGACGTTTGAGCAACAAAATAAATTGTTACTGGATTATAACTCAAAGTATAAAATAAATACCCATGAGTTCTGACTGATAAACACACACACAAATAAAAAGGCAAACCTCCCATGTAGAATTCCAAATAATTAATGTAGATACTCAGCCTTCACAAAGATGGAGTGTAACTCCTAACTCCCTAAGTGTGGTATGCACATAACAACTTCCTTCCATAGAGTACAGTATATAAATGGGAGGCAGGGAGTAACTTTACAGTGGAAAAATTTAAACTTTATCCCAGTTAGGTGGTCAAGGTCAGTATCAACAATGCTAAGTCATGTGAAGAAAATGGTAATCTATCTCTGGTTTTCCTCCCAAAAAAACCATTACCCCAGTCTAACCATGAGAAAAACATCAGACAAATCCTAACTGAAAGACCACCTGACAAGCACTTTTTTTTGACAAGTACTCTTGAAAACTGTCGAAAACAAGGAATGCTTGAGAAACTATCACAGCAAGAGGAGCCTAAGCAGACAACTACATGTAATGCAGTATCCTTTACAAAATCCTTGAACAGAAAAGAACAAGTAAAAATACTATATATTACATAATACCTAGGTTCTAAATGTTCTACTAGTTACATTTATATCGACTTTATATTGACATGTAACAGTCTGGCTTTGAAAGCACCTTCCAGGCCTGGAAGAAATGCTTCCTCATTCCAATTAGCAGTTTTCCCCCTTCAGTTTATTGATGACTAACAAAAATGTCTATGCTCTTTGAGACAAACAGAAGTTGTTTTGATGAGTTATAAATGTTGTAAATTAATAATCAAAGTTATCTGCTTCCCTAAGTATTTCTCAGGGAACTAAATTATCACTCAAAAGCCCAAGAAACCAATAAAAGGCTAAGATTCTAGTCAAATTATTCATAGAGTCACACAGAGGTGGTCTGTTCCAGGTGCGTTTCTTCTCTTTCACCCTAAGACCTAGAGATAAGATATAAAAGTTAACTATCAGAACTTAGCAACAAACACTAAACTGACATAATTCTCAAACTAGAGAAATGAGGCCAATGGAGAACACTCAAAATCATTTGGGAACTCCCAGCATAAAACTCTTACCCATTCAGAGCTAACAAGTTATTTATTGTAAGCCAAGCAATTTATATTATCTCATTAAATCTTCTCAACAACTCTAAAAAGTGGATACCGTTATGTCCATCTTAACAATGAGAAACAAGTTTCAAGGAGGTTAAGATAGTAAATTTTACATTCTGTGTTCTTTACCACAATTTTTTACATTACGGTGGGGGGGGCGGATAGTGGCAATGGTAAACAAGTCAGATTTGAGAGACATTTCCATTCACAGTTTACACAAACTGAACCCAATTTGAGGCAACTATAAGATTTTCAGGATGCACTGTCCATTGGTTAGAAACGTGGGCCTAGAATTTTATTTTTGATAGTCATCATCATATGGGTCATAAGTGAAGCCACTGGCATGGATGACATTACCCAAGTAGAGAGCTGAGAATGGAACTTCATTAATTTCCTATTACTCCATAACAAATTACCACAAAACTTAACAGCTTCAGGCAACACAAATTTATTATCTTATAATACTGGAGGTCAGATGTCCTAAAAAAGGTGTCAACAGGGCTGCTTCACTTCTGGAAGCTTTGAGAAAAAAATGTTTACTTGTTTCTGGAAGCTACAGGCTTCTGGAGGCTGTCCTCAATCTTTGGCACCTGATCTTGCATTACAAACCCTTTTATCTCTCTGCTTTTGTTGTCAAGTCACCTTCTCTCTAAATTTGACCCTCTTGCCAAACCCTGACAAGGACCCTTGTGATCATAGTGGGCCCATCTGGATAATGCAGCATAATTTCTCCATCTAAATATCCTTCACTTAATCATCTTCAAAGTAGCTTCATGTAAGGAAACATATTGATAAATTCTTGAGATTGGGATATGAACATCATTGGGGAGCCATTATTCGTCCTCTCACAAGAACCCTGAGGAAAATTTAAGATGACATTTTAAAGGCTTCCTTGTTTATTGTAATAGAACTACCATTCTCCCACTCATTCAGACATAAACTTTAATCATCTTTCAATCACTCCTTCATAACTTCTAATCCCTTTCCTCCTATTCAGTCACCTAATTCTGATCACTTTCTTAGGGATTTTTTTTTAATTCACATCTATTCCACTCCATGTCACTACACTCATTTAGATTCTCAGTACCAAATACCTGAAATATTATGATAGTGTTATAGTACTCTCTGCGTGTATCGTATTTTCCTCTTTTGGTCCATTCTACCCACCAATATCAGATTAATCTTTATAAAATAATGCTTTAGCCATTTCACCTCTTCTATTGAAAAATCTTCCATGGGGGTACCTGGGTGGCTCAGTCGGTTAAGCCTTCAGCTCAGTTCATAATCCCAGGGTCCTGGGATGGAGCTCCACATCAGGCTCCCTGCTCAGCGGGGAGTCTGCTTCTTTCTCTGACCCTCCCCTCTGCTTGTACTCCCTCTCTGGCCCTCTCTCTCTCTCTCTCTCAAATAAATAAATATTTTTTTAAAAAGTCTTTTAAAAAAAAAAGGAAGGAAAAAAAGAAAAATCTTCCATAGTATTCTAAGCCCTGTATAGTCTGGCCTCTGCAAACCTATTCCACTTGACTACAGTTAATTTTGTCTCCCAACATGGCATACATATGAACCCTATGATTCCAATTTGATTTTCCTATCTATATTCTTGTCTATCCCTTCCTTAACCTTATCTTTAAGATTGAGCTATCATTTGTCTATCATTATGTAGATCTCTTCCTAACTTCTACAGTATTAAGAATTATATGACACATGACAATTAGCATAAACTTTTTTCTATGTATACAGCATGGTGGATTCAGATGCTGTTTTCTCAAATTAAATTTTCCCAACCAGATCTCTTTCCCCTTTCAATTGCCAACTGAGATTATCTTGTTTGAATATTACTAAGCTACTCAAAAGGTAAAGATCTTGATTTACCCCTGAGGGGTAATGTAGCTAAAGAATGGAGAAAGAAGCAGAAAAAAGAAGGCAGATCTGAAAAAGAGTATGAAGTAGTTTGAATTCACATTCTTCAACAGGCAAAGAAATGTGATTTTCATGTACGCTGCATGACCATCTTTGTGGATAGCTGGGGCTTAAGCCACCATACTGGAACCCCCTTACTAGAGGACTGCCCACTGAACAGGAGTACTCTAGCTTCAAGATGCTTCAGGATGGAATACTGGTAATGGGACCTGGACTATAAAAAGACCTGTATAATATATAATCTAACTGAGAACCTGTCCTACTTCTGAGGAAAATCTCAAGGGATGAGACTACAATCATAGCTATTACTCAAAGAAAGTAGGGCACATCTTAGGGCCTGTGACACCAAAGAG
The DNA here is from genome assembly GCF_002007445.2 of Ailuropoda melanoleuca. Classification (NCBI taxonomy): domain Eukaryota; kingdom Metazoa; phylum Chordata; class Mammalia; order Carnivora; family Ursidae; genus Ailuropoda; species Ailuropoda melanoleuca. The sequence continues at coordinate 26,168,183 of NC_048219.1, forward strand.
AGGGAGACCTGGTGAGTCAATATGATTCTGACGAGATGATGGAAGTTAAGGGCTTATACAAGTGTAATCATATTTTGGCTATTCTTTCTCTTTCATACATTGTTTTTTCTGTTACTGCTGTTGTTGTTAGAGGTGCTGGTAATTATACTAAATCAATGATTATCAAAAGAAACTTAGTATTTCTCAGTCATACAGAAATTAGGCTATCGTATTTGCCACATGGTGTGTTGTCGAAAGAATCTGACAAGATGAGGAACCTATAAAGTTAGTTTTTATTTACCTACTGCTTTAGAATTAGGAGCCACTTACTTGTGAATGGAGTTCTTTTTGGTTTTCCCCTACTCCTCTGATGAGTATGTCAGAAGGCAAAGAAATTACTACACTTTTCTAACCAAGTAATTTATCCTGGAAAATGTTCCATATCCATTTGAGAATATATATTTTTGCTTTTGGATGCAATGTCCTATACTTGTCTGTTAGGTCCATCTAGTCTAATATGTTGTTTAAGGCCAATGTTTCTTAATTTATTTTTTCTAGATAGTCTATCCATTGACAAAGCAGGGTATTAAAGTCCCCTACTATTATTGCATTGTTATCTATTTCTCCCTTTAGGTCTGTTAATATTTGCTTTATATATTTAGGTGCTCCTATGTTGGGTGATAAGTATCTACAAATATTATACCCTCTTGTCAGATTCATGCTTTTATCATTATATAATGATCTTCTTTGTGTCTTCTTAAAGTCTTTGTCTTAGAGTCTATTTTATCTAAGTATAGCAACCCTGGCTTTCTTTTTTATGTCCATTTACGTGGAATATCTTTTTCTAACCCTTCACTTTCAGTCTGTGTGTGTCCCTAAAGCCGAAGTGAGTCTCTTGTAGGCAGCATATAGTTGGTGGGTCTTGTTTTTGTATCCACTCAGCAACTCTGTCTCTTGATTGGAGAATTTAGTCCACTTACATTTAAAGTAATTATTCAGGTATATACTTATTGCCATTTTGTTAATTTTCTTCTGGATATTTTGTAATTATTTTGTTCCTTTCTTCTTCTCTAGCTCTCTTCCTTTCTGATTTGATGATCTTCTTTAGTGGTGTGCTTAGATTCCTTTCTATTTTTTGTGTATCTACTGTAAGTTTGTGCTTTCTGGTTACCATGAGGCTTACATAAAACATATTTGTAACAGTCTATTTTAAGTTGACAACAACTTAAGGTTGAATGCATTCTAAAGTTCTACATTTTTACTCTTCCCCCTCCTACATTTTATGTTTTTAATGCCATAATTTGTATCTTTTTATCTTGTGTTTCCATTAAAAAACTATTTTAGTTTTTTAGCTAGTTATTTTTACTATTTTTGTCTTTTTAATCTTCATTCTAGAGTTATAAATGCTTAACCCACCACCATTACAACATTAGATTATCCTGGGGGCGCCTGGGTGGCTCAGTTGTTAAGCATCTGCCTTCGGCTCAGAGCGTGATCCTGGCGTTCTGGGATCGAGCCCCACATCAAGCTCCTCTGCTGGAAGCCTGCTTCTTCCTCTCCCNTGCCTTCGGCTCAGAGCGTGATCCTGGCGTTCTGGGATCGAGCCCCACATCAGGCTCCTCTGCTGGAAGCCTGCTTCTTCCTCTCCCACTCCCCCTACCTGTGTTCCCTCTCTCGCTGGCTGTCTCTCTCTCTCTCTCTGTCAAATAAATAAATAAAATATTTAAAAAAAAATTAAGATTATCCTGAATTTAACCATATATTTACCTATACTGGTGAGATTTATATGTTCACACGTTTTCCTGTACTAATTAACTATCATTTCAGCTTAAAGAAGTTCCTTTAACATTTCTTTTAAGGCCAATCTGTTGATGATGAAATCCTTCAGCTTTTGTTGTCTAAGAAACTCCTTATCTCTTCTTCAATTCTGAAGAACAGTTGTGCCAGGCAGAGTATTACTAGTTGGCAGTTTTTCTTTCACCACTTTGAATATATCCTGCCACTCCCTCCTGGCCTACAAAGTACCCGCTGAAAAATCTGTTTACAGTCCTATGGGGGGGGGGTCCCCTTGTGTATAACAAGTTGTTTTTCTGTTTTTACTTTTAAGATTCTCTCCTTTAACTTTGGCAATTTGATTATTATGTATCTTGGTGTGGGTCTCTTTGGATTATTTTATTTAAAACTCTCTGGGATTAATGGATCTGGATGTCTGTTTCCTTCCCCAAGTCTGGGAAGTTTTTAGCCACTATTTTTTTTTAAGATTTTTTATTTATTTATTTGAGGTAGGGAGAGAGAGAGAGAAACGAGAGAGAGAGAGCACCAGCAGGGGGAGGAGCAGAGCAAGAGGGAGAGGCAGACACCCTGCTGAGCTGGGAGCTCCATCCATGAGCTGAAGGCAGACACCTAACAAACTGAGCTACCCAGGTGCCCCTTTTAGCCACTATTTCTCCAAATACGCTTTCTGTCCCTTTCTCTCTCTCTTCTCTGAGGTCCCCCTAATGTAAATATTGATTGGATGTTATCCCATAAGTTCCTTAAATTATCTTCAATCTTTTTCATTCTTTGTTCCTTTTGACACTCTACTAGATGAATCCACTGCCCTGTCTTCAAGTATGCTGCTTGCTTCACTCTACTTCACCTGGTCTACTTCTGAATTCCTCTATTGAATTTTTAAGTTCAATTGTTTTATTCTTTAGCTCTTTTGATATCTATTTGGTACTTTCTTACATTTTCTATCTCTTTGTTGAAATCCTCACTTTGCATGCATTGTTGTCCTGACCTCAGTGAGCATTTCTATGACCATTATTTTGAACTTTAAAAAAAATTTTTTAAAGATTTTATTTATTTGAGAGAGAGAATGCATGCACGAGTGCACATGAGTGGGGGGGTGCACAAAGGGAGAGGCAGAAGCAGACTCCCCACTAAGCAGGGAACCCAACAACACAGGACTTGATCCCAAGACCCTGAGATCATGACCTGAGCTGAAGGCAGATGCTTAACTGACTGAGCCACCCGGGAGCCCCTATTTTGAACTCTATGTCAGGTAAATCACTTATCTCTGTTTCATTAAGATCTGTTCCTAGGGTTACATAATTTTCTTTCCTTTGAAATATACTCCTCTGTTCATTTTCCTTGACTCTCTGGTTTCTATGCATTAGATGAAACAGCTACCCCTTCCAGTCTTGATGTAGTGGTCTTATGTGGAGATGAACTTTATCTTTCAATCCTGCCCTAGCTCTTGGTTGTCTCTCAAACCTTTATAATCATCCATGCACACTTCTTTGTGATAAGTGGCTCCCAGTAGTCGAAAGCGTGCCAAAAACTGTCAGTATCCCAAAGGGGAGGATCTCAGCAGCCAGACATAGGCTCATTAGAAGCTGGATCCTCAGGCAGCAGCTATTAAAGTGAGGAAATATATCTCTTTCAGGAAAAGACTGGGGGGTGGGTATATCTGTCTGCACTGGGGTGATAGCCACTTAAGAACTGTTTCTTTGCTACCATCCCACTGAACCCACGAACACAAGCCCTGCTGGCCACCAGAGCCAGGCTATCATCATACGTCTCCCTGGACAATAGCCACAAGAGCTGGGCTGCCAGATGTGTGCACAAGCTCCTTTCATGGATCCACCAGTGATAAGGCACAAGGCAGAGGGTAAGTGTGAAGATGGCACAATCAGCCTCCCCATTCTCTGGAGAGTAATGCCGTTGGCTCCTTGATGTGTGTTAAAATAAAAGCCTGCCCCTCAGACTGCAGTATCATGATAAGCAAATAGGCCTCTTTCACAGAAAGTCTAGGCATTTCTGTCTGCTGCCTCTGTATGTGCCCTGGAGGATTGTTGGTTAAAAACTCTTTGTTTGTTACAGTCCTGCGTACTCATGATTGCAAGCCATGCTGGCCATAAGAGCCAGGCAATCAAGGGGCATCCCCTGGTCAATAGCTGCAAAAACCATGGTGCCAGATGTGTACATGAGCTCCTTTCTGAGACAATGAAGACCTGGTGCAAGGTAGAGCAAGAGCAGGAAGATGGTGCCTGCTAGCCTCTGTGGCCTCTGGAGATTATTACAGTTGGCCCCTAGATAGGTCTTAAATTAGAAGTCTGCCCCCACCAGACTGAAGCATTTAAGAGGGGCTCTTTCATAGAAAGACTGAGTACGTTTCAGTCTGCTACCTGTGTGCTTGGCCCTGGGGGGTTAGCCACAGTGAGTCAACAAAAGTCTTTCAAGAGCTGTCTCTGAGATCACTATAGCCTTGTGGGTCTCATGAACACAAGCCCTATTTTCTTTCAAAGCAGGATGTTTTGGGGGCACATCCCTCAGGTGGAAGTCTTAGAAATTGAGGCACCAGAGATGGGATCCAAAACCTTTCCTTTTCAGGAAGAAGCTGGGAGTTATTCCTTCCCTCCCAGGTATGTTTGTGAATATGGTAAGATTGTGTCTCAGCCTCTCCTCATCTTTTTTGATGAATTTTATCTCATTTACCCAATGAGTAGGAGTCACTCAGCTTGTTTCTGTATTTCTTTCAAAGGAAATGTTTCCATATGTGGCTGCAGACTTGGTGTGTCCATGAGAATAGCTGAGTTAAGCCTCCTATGTCACCATCTCAAACCAGCAAACTACATACCAATTCTAATCCCCATAAACTAGGTAAATACTTCACAGGGGAAAAAACTCCATCTACAGTTCTGTCCAAGATATTGAGGCATACACATACACAAACACACACACACACACACACACACACACACATGCATATACATATACCTATGTATATGGAGAATGGTTCTCAGACAGCAAGACTGCTTTAATACTTAAAACATTTTTCCTAGGACTAATTCTAGAGTCTTTCCTCCCTACCACACTGCCTCTTAGGAAGAATACTTACAAATCAACAAACTTCGAAACAAAATAAAATAAAATAAAACAAAACAAAAAACTTTAACTGGTAAGTTTCATACATTGTTGGGGGAATTTTAAAATGGTAAACCACTTCAAATAACCATTAGGCACTTTCTTAAACAGTTAATACACTACCTTATGACCCAGCAATTCCACTTCTAAGTATTTACTCAAGAGAAATAAAAATCTTCATAAAATGAAATATCCACAAAAAGATTTATAAAAGAATGTTAGTGTCAGCTTTATCCATAATAGTCAAAAAAGGAACCAACCTAAACATCCATCAACAAATGAATAAATGAATTGTGATATAGTTGCACAACAGAATACTACTCAGTAGTAAAAAGGAATGCATTTCTGATTCATGCATCAGGATGGATAAATCTCAAAAACATTATGCTGAGTGACAACAGGAAATAAGAAAAACATATATGCTATATGATTCCATATACATGATATTCTAAAGTAGAAAAAACTTAGCTATGGCAACAGAAATGACAATAGCAATTGCTTCTAAAGGTTGGAAGAATGACAGGAAAGGACATGAGGAAATCTTTAAAGAGTGACAGGAAATGTTCTATATCATAACTGAAGTTATGATTTCATGAATATACTTTTACTGAAATTTATAAAACTGTACTCTTGAGATCTGTGCATTTTATTTTATAAAAGTATACCTCAACAACAACAAAAAAGGGTAGTATTAAAAAAACTAATGAATGATAGGTCTCCCCAACTTTATTTCACTTCATGCCTTGATTTATTCATTCAACAAATATTTACTGAGTGAGCATCAACTGTGTTTAGGCTCAGGAGATACAGTGAATAAAAATATAAAAAATGTTGCTCTCATTACACATGCATTGTAAAGGGGCAATACAGACAATGAACAAGGTTTAAGTATTTTAAACACACACCTATTTAAGATAATGATAAATTGAGGATTAGAGCAGGGAAGGGGGATATGAAACATTGGGAAGGGATTGAACTTTCTGATAGACTGGCCAGGCAAGATCAACATTAAAAAGATAACTTTGAGGGATGCCTGGATGGCTCAGTCGGTTAAGCGTCTGCCTTCAGCTCAGGTCGTGATTCCAGAGTCCTGGGATCAAGCACCATGTCGGGCTCCCCACTCAGCAGAGAACCTGCTTGTCCCTCTCCCTCTGCCCCCTGCCATGCTCTCTCTCTCTCACTCAAATAAATATAATCTTTAAAAAAGAAGAAGAAGAAGAAGGAGGTAACCTTGGGGCTCGTATCTACGACTTGATTCTGGAATATGATTGAATGTGGCATTACAATTCTGAGCCTAGGCCGTTACAGGTATCATGAGTTTCAGCTTGCCCTCTTATATCTGTCATCATCACAGATGTGAACCCAGATAATCACTGGGTTAACTGTAGTTCCGTAAGAGGATCACAGAATGAATATGCATGGAACATATCTGAGCTCCAACCTGCTCAGGATGATAGTCCAGTAAGACCTCTAACATGAAGCAGAGCCACCCACACAAATAGCCTAGATCAGTCAACTCACAGCAAATACCTGAATGAAAGGAAATAATTGTTGTTTTAAGCCACTGAATTTAGGGTGGTGTGATAACATCAGTTTGGAATGAAATATTATTTAGGATTTACATTTTAAAAAGTACTCCGGCAGGGCACCTGGCTGGCTCAGTTGGAAGAGCTTACAACTCGGGGTCATGAATTCAAGCCCCATGCTGAGGACAGACATTACTTAAATAAGAAAATAAACTTTAAAAAAATAAAAAATAAAAAATACTGTAGCAGTACTATACAATTATAAAAAAGAATGAGCAACTGTTGAGTGAAAAAAAAATTAAGCTGTAAAAAAGCTGGTGTACTGTACTATCACTTATTTAAGCCTGGTAAGAATATAAAAATATAAACATACTCACTTTTACTTTTTTCAATGGGAAAATAAAGGATCTTTTTAATGTTAAAAAAAAAGGAAAAGGCAAAAGGGAAAAGAAAATAAGCTAGAACTCTGTGAATAAACTTTGATGCATAGATTTCACTTTGTAACCATGTAAATACTTAACAACAAAAGATGTTTAAAGGATTCTCAAAAATATAATAGTGACTAGTAACAATGGCTCTGGGCATGGAGACTGCTTAAGATTCTCCTTCTCCCTCTCCCTCTGCTCTTTCCCCCCACAAAAAACAAAAGCAAAACAAAACAAAAACCATTTAATTAAGCCCTTGGTATTGCTTAGTTGTGCTGAGAGTTTCCTACCAATATCACTGAAGCCAACTTTCCAAATCTCCTAGTGGATTTCATTTTAGAGTCTACCATCCCAAGTACACAGACCATTCCACTTACGTTACAAATGGTTCTAATAATAGTCAGTTTATATTTCACTTTTCCCTATTTGAGCAAAGATGAACAGCCAGTTTCCAAATACCTACTGATACTAATACACCCACCAACCAACTAAAAAATTACATCATCATTAGTATCCTTGAAGCCTTCAGAGTGCTACTTCCTAATCACTTTCCTTTTTCCACTAACTATTATCCTGAAGTTTACCTTTATTATTACCTTGTTTTTCTTAAGAAAAATCTCTTTCCGTAAATGGGTAAAACAGCCATTTGTTTTATATATGAACTAATACTATTTAGAAAATACAAGACTTATTATTCACTTATTTGTTATATTTATTAAGCATGGATTCTATTCCAGGCTTAAGAAGCTCATAGTTTGGTCAGAGAAACATAACAGGAGTGATGGGAGGAAGGCAGAGGTACAGAAGAAGAGAGGAAGTGCAAAGAAGAGATAAAGACAGGGAAAGAGCAGTCATGCTAGGAAACTAAAAATAATTCACTTTTATTAAAACAAAGTTATGTCAGAGAAAAAATTTTTAATTAAGAACTGTGGAAAATGAAAGAGAAGAGTAATGGATGAGTTTTACTCCACATTATGAGAAAAATCAGATATATCCAAGGGATACTCAAAAGCAGAGCACTTAGAGGACTGCAGCACAACATACAGCAGACTATTACTGTCAAGTCTCCAAAGAACAATTTGATTTCAAGGTCACCAACTTCAGAAAAAGGAGAGAAGGACTTGAGCAGCAATATGACAAGTCTCTATCACAGACAGCACAGGAGGCAGCATAGCAGACTAAAGTGTTATCCCTCCTGCATCAGGTTTACCTGGAATGCTTATTAAAAACACTGGTTTTTAGATTCGGCCCTGCACTACTGAATCAGATCTGGAAGTAGGGCTCTAATTACTAACCATACACCAGGTTATACTTATACTGATTATACTTATACTGTATCTTATACTGAATAAAGTTTGAGAACCACCAATACAATGAAAAGAGAGCCTTGCCTACCTCCTAAGCCCCAGCAGTGCTGAACAGGTTAAGCCACTTCAACTCAGTGCAAAAGTTTTCCTGTTGTTAAAAAGGACTACTGGGGTACTGGGGTACCTGGCTGGCTCAGTCGTAGCTCATACAACTCTTGATCTCAGGGTCGGGAGTTCAAGCCCACATTGGGCATAGAGGCTTGCTTACTTACATACATACATACATACATACCTAAATAAGTAAAAATAAAAATCAGGGCTACTGAATTAAACTTTTTTAAATTTTGCCAAGCACTGATGTTCTGTTATTGTTCTTTTTAACATCACTAGTCTGATTATAACAATCTACATAGATGCTTTTATTTACAATGTATGTGTACTAAGAAAAATAAAGCACATCTCTACTATTTCCCAAAATAAGCTGCCATATGGTTCTGTACTAATGTAATCTACTCACAAGTTGGTCAATGCAAATAAATGCCAAAGAGAACCACAGTGCAGATCCACACACATTTGTCACACAGCAGTTTGATATTACGAAATACTATCAATCATTGACCCAGCTTCAGTTTCTTAAATAACTTTTCTCTGAAAGTTTTTCTCGAAACTTTAAATTTTTCTTTAAAAAAAAATCTCAAAATGTAGAAGCCGCACCAAAATTGAATTGTATCAATTCAATATCTATCTTTCATACAAACATCTCCTTCATATAAGTTGTGCGTGCATTCAATTCACAAAAAAGAACCAGACACTATTAGTAAGTTGGGGAACTCAGGTCTTGAAAAGCCTTTATTATTACGACACTGCATTTTTTTTTTAAAGATTTTATTTATTTATTCAACAGAGATAGAGACAGCCAGTGAGAGAGGGACACAAGCAGGGGGAGTGGGAGAGGAAGAAGCAGGCTCACAGCAGAAGAGCCCAATGTGGGGCTCGATCCCACAACGCAGGGATCACGCCCTGAGCCGAAGACAGACACCCAACCGCAGTGCCACCCAGGCGCCCCAACGACACTGCATTTTTTAAGGCATCTCTAAAAACGCTTATATATATGCTTCTACCACCTTGTCTAGCACTTACCACATAGTATTGTAATTGCTGGTTTATGTGCCTCTACCCCCCACTAGACTATAAATGCCAAAAATGCACAGATCACTGACAATCACGGTCAGTGTTGTAACTCCTGTACCTAGCAAACTGCCTGGCACATAGTTAATCAGTCAATTAATAGTTGTTGAAAGGATAAATGGATGAATTTCATAGAAATACATTTCTTACGCACTCACTGTTCAAGAATTTTAGACACATTAATTCATAACCCTCTCACCATCCTCACAAAATTAAGTACTACTGAGGATACTTAAGCTCAAAGAGATCAAAGAGCACTACTAAGTTGCTCAGCCACTCAGTAGCAGAACCACTGAATTTGAATCTAGAGCCAGAACATCAAAGTGCCTAATCTTTCCACTACAACCCTGCAAATTTCATCAAGATGTTAATGTAAAAAAGGTAGAGTATCTGTACCACACTCTTAGGAAGGCCTGGGTTGTTAGCGAGTTTCACCAAGGAGAATAAACTGTCAGCAGCGAAAGTATCAATCAAACTAATCACTAACAAAATTTAAGTTTCTAACAAAATGGTACACTAAATATAGGGAAAGAATCAGAAAGTAAAAATTTGTCCATTACTGACCAAAAAAGTTACTATAAAGATATTTTAAAGATACTAAAAGATACGGGCACCTGGGTGGCTCAGTTGTTAAGCATCTGCCTTCGGCTCAGGTCATGATCCCAGCATTCTGGGATTGAGACCCACATCGGGCTCCCTGCTCAGCAGAAAGCCTGCTTCTCCCTCTCCCGCTCCCCCTGTTTCTGTTCCCTCTCTCGCTGCCTGTCAAATAAATAAATAAAATCTTAAAAAAAAAAAAAAAAAGATACTAAAAGATAGTACTCATGGAACTAATTGCACAAATATCTCAACACTAGAAATAAAGCAAGAATAATTCCCTAGACTTAGCATAGCCTGGGTAAGCCATCCTCCAAACCAATCCAGGTACTTTGTTCTGCTCTGCTTCCTTCCTTCCCAATCCATATTCTGATGACCAAACTAGTTTCTCAGGTACCCTAATACCAGGAAGAGGATGTCTGAATAACGATTACAAGTACTGTGGTCAATGTAAAAGTGTCTACCCTGTTGTAAATTAATATTCTAGTTAACAATCTGTCTCCTGTGAAGCTGTTATTCTGAATTAATTCCCCAGAACATTATCACTGATGGGTAACAGATAAAGAACAAATAATATTTAAGTCTGCAGAGCAAAGAATCAAACCATGGAACTGGTATAAATTGGCCAATCTCTCTCATTATGAGTCACATTTCACAAAAATATCTGAACCTGGCATTTATAACTATGATTAAGCTTTAGCAGAATGTTAATTAGATCTTTTTCTCCATTCACTTTCAAGTATACCAAACAGGGAATTTTGCTTATGATACCACAGGCATATAAATAAATACACAAAATTATGTAGGACAATAAAAAACATTTTTTCATATAAGCAAAATTTCCCCCAAAATAAGCAAATGATAATAAGCAGAGTGAATTATTGCTATTCTCTAATTGTCCACTCTCAATTTTTCATACTTAGCCCACTGGCAAATTACTTTTCCAAAACTACTAAAATTAACTACTAAAATTCAAAACAAAAAGTCTGAGAGATTTACTTAGCATTTAATCACATTCCATTTTGATATGTGAGAGAAAAAGCCAAAAGGTAACTCGGATTTTAAGCCTTTAAGGCTTCAAGTCCCTCATATATGAAGCCCTTTAAAACACAACTCTTCCTTTTCTGTTCTTTTATGATTCTCTCTCTATAACAATGATTTTCCATTTAATTCTACTCTGCCTTATACTATTATGTGCTTCACTGTGTTATTTATGAAAATTTGGGGGGCCCTCAAACGTAATGCCAGTTTTCTGCCAATTAACATTTAGTAAATTCTAGGCTTCTACAGGTTAGAAAGCAAAAAAAAAAATAGTAAAAAATAAAAGAGCGTCATTTTTGGCAGTCTTATAAGACAAAAACTACACTTCAGGATCAGCCTGGGGACCAGACCCCAGAACAAACTCTAAGATAAAATAAAATGGCAAGGGGCGCCTGGGTGGCACAGCGGTTAAGCGTCTGCCTTCGGCTCAGGGCGTGATCCCGGCGTTATGGGATCGAGCCCCACATCAGGCTCCTCCGCTATGAGCCTGCTTCTTCCTCTCCTACTCCCCCTGCTTGTGTTCCCTCTCTCGCTGGCTGTCTCTATCTCTGTCGAATAAATAAAATCTTTAAAAAAATAAATAAATAAATAAAATAAAATAAAATAAAATAAAATAAAATAAAATAAAATGGCGAGACACAGACTGAAAGAAAATATTCATAATACATGTATCAAATGACCCTCAAAAGCATTCAGTTGAGTGAAAGAAGTCCCATTAAGACTGCATGCTATATGATTTCATTTATATGAGGTCCAATAACAAGCAAGCTAAGCCACAGTGATAGAAATTAGACTTGTGGTTTTCTAGGAAGCATGGGGATGGATTAGAAGACACCTTGACGGGGGTGCCTGGGTGTCTCACTCAGTTAAGCATCCGACTCTTGATTTCAGTTCAGGAGTCATGATCTCAGGGTCATGAGATCAAGCCCCACATTGGGCTCCATGCTCAGCAGGATGTCTGCTTGAGATTCTCTCTCTCTCTCCCTCTCCCTCTGCCACTCCCCCTGCTTGCATACACACTCTCTCTCAAAATAAATAAATAAATCTTTAAAAAAAAAAAAAAAAAAAAGGACAACACCTTGAGGGAACCTTTCCAGAGCAATAAAAATGTACTCTATCTTTATCAGGGTAATGGAATACTACTCAGAAATTTTTTAAACTACATATATATGAAACTATGGATGAAACACAAAAAAATTATGTTGAGGGAAAGAAGTCCAATAAAAGGCAAAATTAGGGGCGCCTGGCTGGCACAGCGGTTAAGCGTCTGCCTTCGGCTCAGGGCGTGATCCCGGCATTATGGGATCGAGCCCTACATCAGGCTCCTCCGCTGGGAGCCTGCTTCTTCCTCTCCCATTCCCTCTGCTTGTGTTCCCTCTCTCGCTGGCTGTCTCTAGCTCTGTCGAATAAATAAATAAAATCTTTAAAAAAAAAAAAAAGGCAAAATTAATTTACAATGACAAAAATCAGAACAGTGATTCCCTATGAGACATGGGGACTGACTGGAGTAAACATGAGGGAATCCTTCTGGAACAATCAGAATATTCTCTATCTGTGTTAGGGTGATGGTTAAAGGAGTATAAACAGCTATAAAAACATCAAATTGCTTAAGATAAGTGCATGCCACTGAATGTGAATTTCACATAAATTAACATTTTTAAGTTATAAACATCAAAATAAACAGACTTTCTCTTATTAAAAAAGCAAAGTAATAAAATTATGAGGTAAGAGAGACTTGATTTCCCTAATGATTTCCATACTTTGCCAAGATGTTTTTATATACCAACACAGTTTACCACTGCACCTAATTCCTCGATAAAAAAATATACAATGAAAAGGCAAAATAAATATTCAGATAAACAAAAGCTAAGAAAACTTCTCACTAGATCTTTCTTGCATACAAGAAATACCAAAAACTGTTTCATGCTGAAGGGAAGATATCAGATGGAACCTTTAATGTACACAGAATGCTAAACAGTAAATATGTGGGTAAATACAAGATACTGCTTGTTTCTTAGATTCTTTAAAAGACAACTCTTTAAAGCAAAAGTAATGGCAATAAAATTATGAGGTTTATAACATGTAGAAGTAAAATACGTGACAAGAATAAAATAAAGACTGGGATGGAATAAACAGTATACCTTTATAAAGCTCTTACACTATTATACATGAAGTGGTATATAATTCAAGATACACTGTAGTAAAGTAAACCATTAATATTTTAATCTCTAGAACAAGAGAAAAAAACAAAAAGGTATAGGAGGTATAGCCAAGATGATCTCAGATTTAACTAAGCTGAAACTACACTTCTGAAAATTTCTTCCCTGAGTGGTTTCAGGTCAGAAGTGGCCATAATTTTTAAAAATCTGTGCAAGATTTAGAAGACAGATGAGAAGCAGCAGGCATTACCCTCAAAAAGTCTAGATATGGCACAAGGTACTATTATAGCTCATACAGACTATCACTGATGTACTGACTCACCTCACTGACATGGAGCAGGAGATAGGTCCGTAATTTTTCCAGATCTGGAATAATTTTCCTCACAAATATAGATGCAAAAGTCCAGGCATAGATGTACCTATGTGTATGTATATAATATACACATGTTTATAATATATATGTTTATAATATGTATATATAATATAAAAGAGATAACACATCATGACCAATGACCAAGTGCAGTTTCTTCCAGCAATGCAAATGTGATTTAACAAGAGGAGATCAGTATAACTGACCATAATAATAAAATAATGGAAAGAATCTATACGGCTCAGTTGGAAAAGCATGAGACTCTTGATCTCAAGGTTGTGAGTTCAAGCACTCTACATTGGTTGCAGAGATTACTAAAAAAATAAATAAATAAACTTTAAAAAAAGTATCTGACCTTATTTAATACTCATTCATAATAAAAAAAATTTTTAGCAAACTAGGAACAAAAGAAAATTCCTCAACTTGATGAAAGAAATCTATAAAAAACCTACACTAACACTATACTTAGCAGTGAAAGACCAAATACTTTCTTCCTAAGATTGGGAACAAGGTAAGGATGTTTGCTGTCACTACTTCTATTCAACACTATATAGGAGATCCTAGCCAATGTGATAAAGCAAGAAAAAGAAAGAAAAAGGCTGTACGTGCTGGGAAAGAAATAAAGATCTCTTTTATCACAGATAAATGACTATATATAGAACATCCTCTGCATTCTTTAAGAAAATTTACAGTGATAAATTAATAAGGTCACAAAATACAAAACAAACACATGAAAAAGTCTACCACATCCTCAAAACATTAAACATAAAATTACCATTTGAGCCAGCAATTCCACTTTTGGCTATCTACCCAAAAGAACCGAAAGCAGGAACTTGAATAGATACTTGTACATTCCTGCTCACAGCTGCACTGTTCACAGTTGCCAAAAAGTGGAAACAACCCAAACATCCACTGACAGATGAATGGATAAACAAAATGTGGTATATGCAAACAACAGATTATTCAGTCTTAAGAAGGCAGGAAATTCTGACACATAAACCTTGAGGTCATTATGCTAAGTAATATAAGCCAGACACAAAAAGACAAATATTATGTGATTCCACTGATATGAGATACCTAGAACAGACAAATCCATAGAGATAGAAACTAGAATGTTGGTTGCCAGGGACTAGAAGAGGGGTATGAAGAGTTAATGTTTAATTGGTACAGAATTATAATTCAAGAAAATGGAAAAATTGGGAGCACTTGGGTGGCTCAGCCAGTTAAGCATCTGCCTTCAGCCAGGGTCCTGGGCTCTCTGTTCACCAAGGAGTCTGATTCTCTCTCTCTCCCTCTGCCCCCCTCAACTTGTGTGCTCTCTCTCTCTCAATAAAAAACTTAAAAAGAATGAAATAATTCTAGAGATAGATGGTGCTGATGGTACACAATATGAATGTACTTAATGCCACTGAATCCTACACTTACAAATGGTTAAAAAAAACTATGTATATTTAACCACAATTTTTTTTAAAGCCTACTGTATGGTTTCCTGCATGTAATGTTTAAAAACGGGCAAAACTAATATACATGTTAGATTCAAAGTGCTGCGGTTATCCTAGAGCATGAGCGGATTAAGACTAGTAGACTAAGTTGTACTCACATTCTGTTTTCTTAACATGAGCCTTGGTTTCATAGGTGTATTCATTTTGTGCAAGTTCATGAATCTTTTATGATTTGTGTTCTTTGCTATGTATTACACCACAACATTTTGTTTGTTTTTTGTTTGCTTCAGTTAATGACATATAAGCTGTGATTTTGCTGAGGTGAGGATCTAGATCATGCTCACAGCTAGACTGGTTTCAGGAGCAAGTCACCTGTCAAGTAAGTGAGCCTTGCTGAGAGCCCAACATCACATTACAATGCACATTTATTACATGCTATTTGTCTTTGGCACATACAGTACAATTCTTCTGAAATGGTAAAAATATTGTTTCTATTCCAAAAATAGTCTCAAAAGAAAAGTCAACTTCTATTAACGACAGAAGTAAACAAAATGAAGAGCTCTAACAAAGTAATTTGAAAGTCTGTAAGTATATAGAGAAAAGAATGTCAAAGATATATATAGACGTGTGTTAAAAAGATTTTTCTACATGTCAAAGCATTCCCAAAGCCCAGTTGCTTATAGTCTCAGTTGTATTAATTACTCAGAATAAAAATATTATGCATTAAAAAAAACTGGTCAGGTGTTCTGAATTTAAAAGCTGTGACAGCAAAAAAAAATTAGGCTTTCATTTTTACTTTGATCTAAAAAGGAATGTTTAACATCATTAAGAAATAATACTCTCGATATCTAAAACTATCTCAAACAGTTCTTGAATTAAAACACAAAAAAGTTATTTCATTATTCATATAATTTATATGCAGGAAAGCAGAAAGGGTGTGCTCAAAAGTGCTGTTAAGTTCTGACATGAATTAACAGTATATAAACTTTATCCTGGACATTACAAAATTATACCACTTGAACATGAATTCTGCATGTCTTATGAGTGTATGTGAAATAAGAAATGTATTGAGTTGATAAAGGTATATAGATTAATATCTCTCCGAAAAGAGAAAAAAATTTGGTAAATTTTACACACTATAGTGTATCTTTTAACAACAAAAATTAGAGAACAGATTTCATTGTAAGAGCTTACATTCTCCTTTATAACCACAAGAGGGAGCAACCATTTAACACATCTTTATGGGAATTTCATTACATACTAATTTTTACACAAGACTTTTAGGGACAATAATCAGGAAAAAAAAAAAAAGAAACTACCGAAAAGTATTTGAGTGTTTACCATGTACTAAGCAGTATCTGGAAATACTGTGGGTAAAATACTTCACACATCAAAGTACATCTACAGGGACGCCTGGGTGGCACAGAGGTTAAGCGTCTGCCTTCGGCTCAGGGCGTGATCCCGGCGTTATAGGATGGAGTCCCACATCAGGCTCCTCCGCTTTGAGCCTGCTTCTTCCTCTCCCACTCCCCCTGCTTGTGTTCCCTCTCTCGCTGGCTGTCTCTATCTCTGTCGAATAAATAAATAAAATCTTTAAAAAAAAAAAGTACATCTACAGTTTTGTAAAATTCTTTAATAAACACAAACAAATCATACTTGGCTTTTTTATAGCAATACTGTAAAGTGTAAGTATTCAGTCTGACCAGAAACCACAAATATGATGGAAAAGACTAAACAAATATCAGTAATTTATATTCTACAACTCTAAGAGGCAAATAACCTGCATTGTGCTGTTTATTATATAAAGAATTCATGGTAGGCTCTACAATGCCAGTATCTTTTTCTGAATGGACTCCAATAATCTAAGCTACTTCACCTTTTTTCATTTACCTTAATCAAAATGTAAGTAAATTAACACTGACAGGGGAATTTGGGGCTGTAGTTAACTAAGTATTTCAGGAGAGGGGCATCTTTAAAATGTACTGATGGCGCCTCACTGGTTCAGTGGGCAACTCCTGATCTCGGGGTTGTAGGCTCAAGCCCCATGTTGGGTATAGAGAATACTTAAAAATAAAATATTTAGGGGCACCTGGGTGGCACAGCGGTTGAGTGTCTGCCTTCGGCTCAGGGCGTGATCCCGGCGTTATGGGATCGAGCCCCACATCAGGCTCCTCCGCTATGAGCCTGCTTCTTCCTCTCCCACTCCCCCTGCTTGTGTTCCCTCTCTCGCTGGCTGTCTCTATCTGTCAAATAAATAAATAAAAATCTTTTATATAAAAAAAAAAAAACCAGGCCTTACTTAAAGCTGAACTGGTCACATCCAAGCTTTGCCAACTATTAGCCCAGTGACTTTAGGAAAAATAATAATCATCTTGCAAGGCTATTATAAGGATCGATAATAATGCAGGTAAATGCCTAACATAAGAGCTCATCTATTAACTACAATTTATAGATAAGAAAACAAAAGAAGGCCACATGTTTTACCCAGGATTAGAAAGTAGAAAAACAGTAAGCCAGAACTTCTTTATTTAATACTACTTAATACTCCGTATCTTAAAATCTACTTGGTCTGATATTAACCAATCACACCAGCTTTGTTATGATCAGTGTCTGCATGGTATAGCTTTTCTCATCCTTACATTTCTAACCTAATTGGGTCTTTGTATTTCAAATGCCCCTCTTGTAAACAATATATATCAATTTTTACTTTTTATCCAATCTGACAGTCTCTACTTTTTTCTTCTTTTGCCTTTCCTTAAACAATTTTAATTACAAATGGGGGGGTTGGAGAGGTGAGGGAAGCAGGTGAAAAGAGTACAGGCTGGCTCCTAGAAAGTGGTGGCTGAGTCCAAGTCACACTCTTGGAAATATCAGTGGGTGAGGCAGGGGTGAATTCAGGGACCTTTGCTGATGGCAGTCTCTACCTTTTGATTACTGTTTAGTCTATTTACATTTAATGTAATTATTAATATGACTGAGTTTGTCTACCATTTGTCTTTTTTTAATCTGTCCCAACTGTTTTTGTTCTGTTATTCTTCCTTATCTACATCCTTTAAGTTGAGCCTATTTTTTAGTATTCTATTTTTATCTCTTCTATTGGCTTTTTCACTACAGTTCTTCTATTTATTAGTGGTTGTTCTACAAATTATAATATGCATCCATAATTTATCAGTGTACCTGGAGTTAATATCATTACTACACCTTATAAGAAAGTCCATTTATGTATTTTCTTTGAGCTACTGTTGTCACGTAGTTTACTTCTACATAAACTATAAAACTTCACAGTGTATTGTTATTTTTGTGCTAGTCAACTGTTCCCTAAGAAATTATGAAAAGAGGGGCACCTGGGTGGTACAGTCAGTTGAGTGTCCAACTCTTGATTTCGGCTCTGGTCATAATCTCAGGGTCGTGAGACCAAGCCCTGAGTTGGGCTCAGCACGGAGTCTGCCTAGATTCTCTCCTTCTCTCCCTCTGCCCCTCCCCCTATGTTCACTCACTCTCTTTCTCTCTCTCTCTAGGTTAAATAAATCTTTAAAAAAAAAAAAAAAGAAACTATGAAAAGAGAAGCATAATTGTTTATATCTACCCACATATATACTATTTTCAGTCATCTTCACTTCTTCCATAGATCCACATTTCCATCTGACATCACCTCTATTCAGCCTAAAGAACTTCCACTAGCATTTCTGATAATGCAGCTTGTTAGCAACAAACTCTCTCATGTTTTATTTTATGAAAACATCTTCACGTTCACTTTTGAAAGATAATTTTGCTACATTTAAAATTCTAGTTTGATAATTTTTTTTAAAGATTTTATTTATTTATTTGACAAAGAGAGAGACAGCCAGCGAGAGAGGGAACACAAGCAGGGGGAGTGGGAGAGGAAGAAGCAGGCTCCCAGCCGAGGAGCCTGATATGGGGCTCGATCCCAGAACGCTGGGATCACACCCTGAGCCGAAGGCAGATGCTTAACGACTGCGCCACCGAGGCGCCCTGTGATAATTTTTTTTCTTTTAGCACTTAACGATATCATTCCACTGTCCTTTGTATTTATCCCATTGTTTCTGATGAGAAGTTAATTACCATTCTTGTCACTGTTCTCTTCACAGAGTGTGTTTAAGACTTTTCTTTTTATGTTTGGTTTTCAGCTATGTGAATATCATGTGTCTATGTATAACTTTCTTAGTATTAATCCTACTTGGTGTCCATAGAGCTTCTTGAATCTGTAAAGTTATGTCTCGTACCAACTACCTGCAAGGTACTGAAAAATCTTGCCAATAATATCCACACAACCAAGAGGACATCTTTGGGGACTTTTTTTTTTAAATAGAAGGAATGCCAGGAGCACTTCAAAAGAGGGGGGAAAAACAGAAAAATTAAAACAATTACTACTATTACTCTGTCATCAATTCATGTCACCTTTTAAAACAAATCTTAAAGAAATATTGCCCTATAAATCCCTAGAAGTGTGATCATTATAATAAATAATGCCAAAAATTTTTTTAATAATTTGACTTACAGATCAGGAATATAACATATATCCCCTAAATCTGGATTTCAATAAGGCAACTGACAAATTTTTTCTCATTTATTCTTAAAGATAACATACAGAAACAAAGATGAATGCTACTAGTCATATACTATCTTTTGCAGAGTGAATGCTTTCATCTAATTTTAATTTAATTTGCTTCAGTTCAATAAACACGAGAAACCTGATATTTGGCAGGCACTGCATTAGATACTAGCAATACAGAGATGAACTGACACAATTCCAAATCTCAGGACACTCAGAGAGTGTTAACAGACTGATGCTCATTTACATATGCAAATGACACAAAGCTAAAACAGCTAGAATTCTAATTACAAAATCAGGATCCAAAACTCAGTCATATCCTTTTCATCTTCATCTTATTTAAACAGGCTCAAAACTAACTACTTCAGTTCAATTTACTATTCAGTGAGAACACACTAGGTGCCAGGAAGTGTACTAGGCATTAGGAATACTAAAATGAGTAAGATCTAGTTCCTAGCTGTAAGGAACTCACAAATTAGTAAGAAAGACAAGTAAACAAATATTTACAAAGTAATGTGATAGCTTCAACAACAGATGCATGTATAAGAATGAGAAAGACAGAGGAAGCAACTGCCAGAAAAGCCTTCACAGAAAATAATGACAATGTAAAACTCTAAGGGATAAATAGAAGACTGGGAGGTAGGCAATGGGGCAAATGGCAAATGCAAAGAGACGGAAATAAGTTCAAGAAAATTACAAGCATCAGAGTATCACTACAGAACAAGGTAATGGGAAAAGTATAGTCTACAAAAGCCCAAATCACAAAGAGCTTTGTTAGAACACCAATGAACCTGACCTTTATATCTTACAGAAACAAATGAATATAGAGTACAAGAGAAGTTAGGAGTGAGGCTGCTTCTTTAGGAGTCAATAGCATATATATATTGGATAGTTAAAACTAAAAAAAGATGATTATGCAAAGAAACCATATGTGATAGAATAGGGTAGAAAGGAAGAGAGAACAAGGAAAGACCCTTAAGGTACATTAACTCTTAAGAGAAATACAGGGGGAAAGGAGAGAGAAATATGAAGACATTCAGAACAGGACGTAAAATCGATGAATATTTTTAAACTGAGAGAAGCCTGGCAAGTTTTTAAATTGGAAATTGGTTGAGACGAGGGAGCCAGTAGGAAGGAAGGAAGATGCAGAAGCCAAAGGAAATGTACAAAAAAACTGATGTGGAGCAAATTTCTAGACAGATGATTAAGAGCAGGCAGAGGGATAGAAGTTAAGGAAGATAAATATAAAGTCCTCCACTTCGCTTGAGAAATGCAAGTGATTAAATTTAGGATGAGGGAGATATGCCTTACCTATTCATGTAGCATTTTAAGTTACTACCCATTAAAAATGTGTCAAAACTTTAAGGTGACTGCATTAATAGTAATATAATGTACAAATAAGGGAAGAGACCATTCAGTTCTACTCCAAGCCTCTTTTGGAATACTGTGTTCAGTCCCAAGCTTCTCTTTCGAAGTGTGCCATTAATAAGTAAAAACATCCAGAGGAAAGCAAACAAGTGATAAAGAGTAGTGGAAAGCACTGGAAAATCAGGGCTCAGATAGTAAGAGTTAATGGTAACATAGCTGCCTTCATATGACAGGGAAGAACTTCTCTACAGGTCTACAGTAAATAAATAAGCTATAAAGAGGTAAACGTTTATTAGCTATTTTAACTGCCTTATGAAGTAGCGATCTTCCAATTACCCAGTATAATGTCTGGCACAAAGCAGGTATTCAATAAATTTTTGTCGAGTGAAAATACAAATCAAGACAGTGTCAGGTAATTCATATTTCTCTGTATTCCTAACATCCTCAAACATCACAACACGTTAAGTCTTTCAAGTATCTGTTGAACAAAGAATATCTGGTATACATTCTTACACACAGTAACATGCAGATTTAAAGCACTAAGAAATAAAGATGCTGTTCATTTATCAAGCACTATCACTAACATCACCAAAACTCATGCTATTCCCATCTCTTTTATTTTACTTAATCTGACTAATAACAGCAACCAAAACAGGTGTATTTCTGAGTAAATGCCTTATTGGGCAAGCCCAGAGCATCCTATCTGGAATTACTAAAGCAATGGTAAAAAAACAACCAAGACCCACAACTCCACAATTTCATACTTGCCCCATGGGTAACATACAGCAGCTGCAACTGTGAGATGTGTCATGGCCAGCAGGGAATTCCTTGCAGCTATCTTCATTAAGGTTTCCTAAAAACTCAGGAGAAATGCATGTGGAACTGAGTCCCAGGGCTAACTATGCATGTTACTATTGCCCTTTCATCAAAGGATGACTCTATATCCATGTTAAGTCAACATACCTTCAGAATCCATCCTCTGGAAATGCCAAGGCTCTGCTACAATCACACACACACACACACACACACACACACACTGCAGAGATTAAAAAAAAGAAAAAGTAAAGAAATAGAAATCCTCTAGTAGACATGACAGGAAACCATGTGGTTGTTTCCTGGAGTATCAATATTTTTATCTCAGCAAATTAAATTACTCCTGGATTACAGGTAGGATTTATGATCTAATAAAATCTTTCTTAACAATAAAAACATACTTCATTTTGGCATAATCCACATTATAATTTTACATATTCTCCATGCATGTGTAATAACACGCAGTATTTCTCTGTGCTTTTTTTTTCAAGTAGGCTCCACATGCAGCATGGAGCCCAATGAGGGGCTTGAACTCACCACCCTGAGATCAAGACCTGAGCTGAGACCAAGAGTCAGATGCTTAACCAGCTGAGCCACCCAGGAGCCCCAAGTATTTCTCAGTTCTTGAAACAAAGCCGTATTTAGGGGCACCTGAGTGGCTCAGTCAGTTAAGCATCTGACTTCAGCTCAGGTCATGACCTCAGGATCCTGGGATCAAGCCCCATATCAGGCTCCCTGCTCAGTGGGGAGTCTGCTTGTACCTTTCCCTCTCCCTTTGCCCCTCCCCCAGCTCGCGCTCACTCACACTCTCCCACTTGCACTCACATACTTGCTTTCAAATAAATAAGTAAAATAATAATAAAAATAAATAAAATATAAACATACACACAGAAAATGACAGCATCTAACTGGCCTTTTCTTTGTACTTAATACATCATTTATACCTTTTTAGGTTTCTTAGTTTGTCAAAATATTTGTTAAAAAATGAAAAAAGTCCCTAGTACCTCTTTGCCAAAGTAACACTTGCCTTCAGTTAATCACATTTAGCACATAAAGTTAATTTTTTAGAAGTTTATACCTTTTATCTTGGTTAGAAAATTGATTAGTTTTAGGAAACCCTTATTCCAAGACAACAGCTAAGACTTTTTACAAATAAAATTTAACTACTTTAAATTTTCCAGTGACAACATAGACAAAAATTTACCAACCATTTTGGCAAGATATTATGATTACATAACATTACTATGATTGCTGTTATTACTTCCTTGTAATAATCTCATCGCCATTCCTCTAATCCTGCAGCCCATTAGAACATGAAAATATTTTTATACTAACTAACAGTTCCCTCAATGTCATTTTTATTTTGACAGAACATCTTTTATAGTTATGGGAAATTTCAAGGATATACAAGAATAGAGATAGGAGAATAAACAACCATGAACACCATATCCTCTTCAACAACTACCAAGTCACAGCCAATAATATTTCACTCCCCATCAACCCCACCCCCAAAACCCCTCCCAGATTATTCCAAAGTAAATTTCAGGTACCATATCACTTCATCCACTATATTTCAGTATATATCTCTAAAGGACAAGGACTCCATTTTTTTTTAAACATAACACAATACATTATCACACTTAATAAATATAATTGTTTAATTCCATCAAATAGCCACTCAGTTTTGGCAAAATATTTACTAAATTATTCCAAAGTAATCACTAAATAACACTTTCCTTCTCTAAAATACAATGTAATTTAAAACAAAGTTCTTGATTAAGTATACTGGAATTTAGAAATAAAATAAGGGGTGCCTGGGTGGCTCAGTCAGTTAAGCATCCAACTTTTGATTTTGGCTCAGATCATGATGTCAGTGCTACGCAATCCAGCCCCATGTCAGGCTCTGGGCTGGGCATGGAGCATGCTTAAGATTCTCTCTCTACCTCTGCCCATCCACCACTAAAATGAATGAATGAATGAATGAATGAATGAGAGAGAGAGAGGAGAGAGAGGAAAGAAAGGAAAGAAAGGAAAGAAAGGAAAGAAAGGAAAGAAAGGAAAGAAAGAAAGAAAGAAAGAGGAAAATTAAATAAGATGGGGGCACCTGGGTGGCTCAGATGGTTAAGCGTCTGCCTTCAGCTCAGGTCATGATCCCAAGGTCCTGGGATCAAGCCCCACACTGGGCTCTCTGCTCAGTGGGAAGTCTGCTTCTCCCTCTCCCTCTGCCTCTCCTCCTTGCTCTTGCTCTTGCTCTATCTCTCAAATAAAATATTTTTTAAAAATCTTTAAAAAAAATATTTTTTAATAATAAAATAAAATGATATAGGGGCACGTGGGTGGCTCAGTCGTTAGGCATCTGCCTTCAGCTCAGGTCATGATCCCAGGGTCCTGGGATCAAGCCCCACATCGGGCTCCCCACTCAGCGGAAAGCTTGCTTCTCCCTCACCCACTCCCCCTGCTTGTGTTCCCTCTCTTGCTGTCTCTCTGTCAAATAAATAAAAAATCTTTAAAAAAAAAATGATAAATATAACAAAGTCCTTGTGTTTCAACCAGGAGCCAGCTTGCCTTAACTGGAATCAATCCTTTTTTTTTTTTCAGACTTTATTTATTTATTTATTTATTTAAGAAAGTATGAGCAGGGGGAGGAGCAGGAGGAGAGGGAGAATCCCAAGCGGACTCCCTACCAAGCAAGGAGCCCGACATGGGGCTCAATCTCAGGACCCTGAGATCATGATCTGAGCCAAAGTCAGATGCTTAACTGACTGAGCCACCCAGGCACCCCAATCCTATTATTTTTGCCACAACACCATTACTTTTGTTTCAACACCCACTACCAGACCTTAGGAATTTACCCAAAACTGACAGTACTCCCAGAAAAATGAGACAAAAATACTTAACATAAATATATACTTATACCAACACAATACAGATACTGCAAATGTAAAAGTGAAGTTTTAAAAAAAAAAGAGTGACAGGATAATCTCTTACTAAAGTAATCCTAATAGCAACCTAATGGTGATCCTAATCGTACCTAAATAATCCTAATAGCAACCACTGCCACATACAAATTCAAAACAGAAGTCAAAGGGTGCCTGGGGGTTAAGCATCTGCCTTCGGCTCAGGTCATGATCTCAGAGTCCTGATATCAAGCCCCGCACTGGGCTCTTTGCTCAGCAGGGAGTTTGCTTCTCCCCCTTCCCTCTGCCTCTGCCCCTCACTTGTACTGGCATGTGTGTTCTCTCCCTGTCTCAAATAAATAAATAAAATCTTTAAAAAAACAGAAGTCAACTAATCCCAGTTTTTCATCTTTTGATCCCTCTATTAGCCTCAGTAAATCCCAGGACACTAGAAATACTTTATTTTCTTTCTTTTTATGTTTCACAAAGCTACAATAGCATGAAGGAATCAAAAAGTAACTGGATGCAGCTTGATTTTTTTAAAAGACAACCTTATAAAGTGCAGTACTTAATAATTTTTTCCACTACTGTAATCATGATAGAGGAAAGGAAACTTGTTCCCCAATGGGAAGAGGATGGAGATGACCCAAAGAAAAAAAGCCACATCCTTACAATTTCCTTGAAATTTCATTTTCTCTTTAAAATTCATGCAAATTTTATATTTACTTCATAGTAATTATTTTTAATTAAAAAAAACACATTTCTTTTTAAGTTATTCTAGTAAATTGATGCTATAAGACATTGATATTTATTCTATAACTTTGAGTACTCCCTAGCATACCCATTTGAGAAATGTACATATATAAGATCACAGACTTGACTTTGGAGTACAGCAGACCTGAGTTCCAAACCCAGCCTTGTTATGACTACCTGTCATTAGATAATTACTTAACCTCCTTACATGCCTCCACTTACTCATCTTTAAAATGGGTATAGTAATAATGGCTATCACAAATTAAATGGTATATACCAATTAGATTGGACAACACAGATAAAACACTTATCGTACAAGCCAAAGTAATGCTGAGCAAACATTAGTATAATTATAATTACCATCTCCAAAATCAATCTGTATAATAAAGGGTTGCCTAGTTTACAGGGTGGTAAGAACTGTGAAGGATCTAATACTGTACTCACTTGCAAGTTAACAATTTAGCATGTTATTCATGAATGAGAGAGGAAGACACAAGACTCCTGGTCAAGAATTAAGTATTTATTACTCACAACAACAAGCAGTAGCCAGAGTATCAGCATTTTCTTGCATGGGTTCCCAAGTCTTATTTGCCACAGGGTCATACAGAGTGCGCCAGGTGACACCTGCTCATGCACTATAGGACTGAACTACAGAAGAGGAACGCTGCATCTCTTTTAATGGACAGTAAGTATGCCCACCCTTTGCTTTAGGGAGAAAGTATCTTCCCAGACTGTAAGCAAAGTTGCCCTTTGGTCTGGAAGGAGACATTATCTAGGCTGGTCACAATAAAACACCCTTGAAAAGACAGGCTAGAACAATCAACTGTCTCTATTCATAAGATGTGCTGAAATATGAGACAAGGAATTGTCTCTCTCACTTCTAAACCATCTTGGCTACTGACAAAGTTTCTCATGAGTGTAAAATTCCAATGACCACTCTGATTAATCTGACTGACAAGGCACTGGGACTAAATCCATTAAATTTGTTTCATACAGCATTTAATCAAATCAGCTATCAACAGGCAGTAGGATGAGGCCAACCTTCAGAATTGATTTCAACCATGTTCCTCAGAGTCCCACCCCCAAATAAGTTGAAGAAATCCCATAAAACATCAGGGTCTACCCCAGAAAGTCTGGTGGCTTTGTCCCTAAAGTTCTGTATTAACCTTTCCACTTGGCCCAAGGCATTAATCCAGGAACAAAAGGATGTATTAACAATTATACAGACTCTGCTTCGGCCTACAAGAGCAATTTTATCATCTAACAATGCTGGTCAGTGAGTTGAAGCTAATCGGAATGCTTTCCAGGGCCAAGGTGTGTCACTGATCATGTCAACTAAAAAGTCAGGAACAAATTCTGAACCACCTATTCTAATTCAATAACTTCCCTCATGGAGGAACTGTCTACAGGAGGCACATAAATAACAAACTCTGGGAAGCTTCCCCCAAAAATCAAGGATAATCTCATGTTGGAGAGATCTCCACAGTCCACTGAAGGCTCTAAGATCTACTAGTGGTGTTCTGTTAAACACTCAAAGGTGAAAGAGTCCATATTTTTAGGAGGACCTACATCAACCTGGGAGACACAGTCAACCTGTGTCCCAACATGGCCTCCCAGCCAGATGGCAGCCCTAGAGTTCCCAAATTCAGTTTGAATAATTGAGTCTAGTCCTTGTTTACAAAGGACTGAAAGAAGGCAGTCATTCCAAACTGTCCCAATTGTCCAGTCCACCAATAATCTGCCCCACAGAGTACCTGAGTGAAGGCTACGGAAGACATGTGGGTAGGCATGAGGAAGTAACGACAGATGTTTTGCATGGAGGGTATAGGAGCTGGGGCAACCCTTGCTGTTTCCAATAGATTTCTCAGTAAAATTAAAGGAAATGACAATCAAACGGTGATCAGAGCTGAGCAGTCTAATGCAAGGATGGCAGACCCGGCAGTTGATTAAATTTAATGTGCCTGTAACAGTTTGGAAGAGCAGCACCAGGACGTTTTCCTTCATAAGGAAAGCTTCAAGCATGGTTCTAAATGTCTCTCCCCTCCCCAAAGCTTCTTCTGGGGTCTACGGCATTCCTTCCTAGATGTGAAGACTGTTGACTTTCCCTCCACTGCCACAAAAATCAGTATGTTCCATTCCAGCAGCTATAATTTCATCTTTTTTCCAATCTTCTTCTACTCATACTTAGGCCTTTCCCCCAGAAATGTCAGGTGTGGGACAAGCAAGGGAATTTTTATTAAACCTACAGAAAACCATTTATGGTCCCCACTGACCCACATGGGCCACTGTAGGGGAACTCAGCAAGCAGTGTTCTCAACCAGTGGTCATTATCCTTATGATCTAGACCATGTCAAACCAATATGAGAACCCAGGTGGCAAAACGAGAATTAAGTTTGAATCCCCACACCACTTTTTGTTGAACTGCCACATAAAAGGTGTACCAACAGGGATGCCTGGGTGGCTCAGTCAGTTCGGCATCTGCCTTCCCCTCAGGTCATGATCCCAGGGTCCTGGGATAGTGTCCCACATGGGGCTCCTTGCTCAGCGGGGGGGTCTGCTCCTCCCTTTCATCCTGCCCCTCCCCTGCCTTGTGCGTTCTCTCTTTCTCTCTCTCTCTCTCTCTCTCCCCCCCCCACTCGCTCTCTCAAATAAATAAAATCTTTTTTAAAAAAAGGTGTACCAACACGCTGGCCCTGTGCTGCAGCTAGGAGAAAAAAAGAAGCTGCATGCCCAGAAATAATCCGGATAGAATCTGAATTTTCAAGGGATGCCTAGGGTGGCACAGTCAATTAAGTATCCAGCTCTTGGTTTCAGCTCAGGGTGTGATCTCAGAGTCCTGAGACTGAGCCCCGCTTTGGGCTCTGTGCTCCACACAGAGTCTGCTTGGGGTTCTCTCTCCCTCTGCCCCTCTGCCCTCTCTCTCTCTCTCTCTCAAATAAAAAAATTTTTTAAAAAAAGCTTAATTTTCAAAACAGGGCTATATAACCTCCAACCCCTTCCATCCCGATCACTGGGTCATGAAGTGACCAAGATGAGATGATCCCTTTCTGGGCATGGCTGCATTCAGTGGCCTAAGTAACTTACTAGGAAAAAGATGTTTCAAAGTTCAACATTTATCCACATACCAAATGCCTGTGGATGGTAGGGAGCATGAAAGTTCCCTCGCGTATCTTGATTATCAAGCTCACTGTTGAGTGGCTTTTGAGACAAAAAGTGCACCACTATCAGACTCCAAATGGTCCAGAAAACCCAAAAGCATAACACAGATTAGCTTCACAGGCTAAAATGGTGTGGCCAGTCTGCCAATTGGACTAGAACAGCAACACCAAACCAGAAAAAGTATCAACAGCAGTGAGGCAGCACTGATACTTTATGAACGGGAGGTCAAAGATCAATGTATTAAATTTGTTAAAACCAAGCCGAGGCCACATCCCATGAAATGTGACTTCTCTCATTATGTGACAAGCAGGTCAATTTTTGGCAGAAATCACAAGTATAGCAATGCTACCTTCTGCATCAGAAACAGAGTCCTTAAGTCTACACCCAGTTTATGATAGTTGATGTGTTATCACATCTAATATGATGGATGGATCCAGACAACAATGACGGCTTTGGGCAATGCAGACTCAATCAGAAGCTTGATTCCAGTGGGCTTCATTAGAGAACAGGCCCTTATTGTGGGCATCTACATGAGTGATCCAGACAGTTTGATCAGCAGCTATAATTTGTTTCCATAGTTCACAGTTTCAAAGAGAGCTGTCTTTAATCTGCCAGTCTATAGTTTCCAAGTGGTGGACCAAATAGCTAGGCCACTGGCAACAGGCCAAGGGGCAGTAGAAATACAAACTTCACGAAGGAGAATACTGGCCAGAGCTATAAGAACAGCCTTGAATTCTATCCACGGAGCAAAGCAATCACATCCACTATCTGTCTGCATAGCTGGCGCAGAGGCTTAACAGCCACAGAAGACAAGCAGACACAATCAGTTTTGGCTTGGCTGAACCACTGGTGAACCAGGCCCAGGTTTAGGGAATCCTCTACGAATTGAGGACCCCACTGAGTCAGTGGCTTTGCTTTAGACAGTGAAGTGGGCAATAAAGATTCCTCCAAAGGAAGAACTGAACCGTAAGACATTATGAACCCCCATCCTCTCATGTCTCAGACAAACCAGTGGAAGTTCTAACAATTTTGCTTTGTGCCCACAGAGGTTGCAAATTTGCCTCCTTTCACACTCGAGTGTAGGTGTACACAGGTCTGTAAATGTTGTCTAAAAGAGGCAGACCTTCTGCCCAGCCAAGACAAATCTTAGGACTAGTTTTACACTGGGGGAAGTCTGACTGTGAATCTGACAGATTGGTGAAAAAAATTCCATCTATCAGAGAGGATATTTGAGGGTTGTTAAGAGTTAGCAACAACCAGAGGAATGTTCAGGCTGTCTTTGAACCTACTTCCTGGTATTCAAACTGCAACCACCTCCCTAAATCTTCCTCATTAACAGGCAATAAAGTAGAGAAGCACTTGACAATTTGGTCAACGTGTTCACTATCAATTCCCATTCCCTCAAATTCTGTTAACCAGCCCATGAGGCCTTCATCCTTCCTCTTTCAAAAAACCATGTGTCTATCAACATACTATCCTTGTTAACAAAACTGTTAAAGCAGTGAAAGATCTGGTATTTTTTACCCTACTTGTAAGCTAACAAGTTAGCCTGCCAGTTTCATGGATGCTGGCAGAAGACCTAGACTCCTGGGTTAGAGACAATGAACTTTGTGATTCATAACAATATTCACAGTCAGGATACCAGCATTTTCTTATGTAGTTCCCCAGCCCCACTTCCCACAGTGCAACACAAAGTAGACCATGTGATACCTACACATGCAATGGACTGCATTAGAAGAGGAACCCAGAGCCTAGAGAACCCAAATCTCTCAAAATGCAAAGGGATGCATGCCTACCCTTTGCTCCAAAGGGAGACACTACCTCTACCTTCCAAGGCAACTCACTATACAAATATCCTTGAAAAGAGACCAGAAACAAAAGCAGTGTCTCTGATCACAAGACATACAGAAACCATGGAGAACTGTATTAATGGATCCCAATAGAGTCACTGTAGAATTTAGCTGTTAAGAGCCCAGCACAGTACAGGGCACATACAAAACAATCAAAAGCTAGATGCTAATTTTATTATTCCTCCCTCATTAAACCTAAAATAGGAATGCTCAATTGTGTCTCCACCTCACTTACTACATAGCTAAAATTATATTTAAAAAAAAAAAAGCTCAACCACTACTTTTTCCCTTGGGAGAAAGAAGATGGGCAGCCAAGAAGGCACAAGAGACAAAGCTTTTCTCTCACTAACACTATACTATTATAGCTCAATCATTAAAGAGTCCAGGAAACCAAGGTAAAATGGAGAAGAAAAAAAAACCAGGTACCTGGAACCTAACTCTAAAGCCATTAAGGTACACATAACCTGCAAACATTTCTGCTTTTCTTACCACAACTTGACATCTCAGCCTTTCTCCCTCAATTATTCCTCTATAATCACAAGTAACTATAAAGACAGGTACAATTATTCTGTTAATGTTGCCAAACTGCTTTTTCTTTTTTTAAGATTTTATTTATTCATTTGAGAGAGAGAGAAAGCACGAGCAGGGGAAGGGGCAGAGGGAAAAAGAGGAAGAGGGAGAAACAGACGCCCTGACAAGCTCTTGATGTGGGGCTCAATCGCAGGGCCCTGGGATCATGACCTGAGCCAAAGGCAGATACTTAACTGACTGAGCCACCCAGGCGCCCCTGCCAAACTGCCTCTTAAAATTGTCTCAAACTCACCTTAAAGCCAATGACTAATGATTTAACACAGTGAACAATTTTGATTTGAAATTTAAATTTTTTTAAAGATTTTATTTATTTATTCGACAGAGAGAGGGAACAAGCAGGGAGAGTGGCAGGAGGAGGGAGAGGGAGGAACAGGCTCCCCACTGAGCAGGGAGTCCGACAAAGGGCTGGATCCCAAGACCCTGAGATCATGACCCAAGCAGAAGGCAGATGGTTAACCGACTGAGCCACCCAGGCACCCTGTGGAATTTAAATTTCTACCTTAAAAAAGTTGAAAGTGAAACCAAAATCAAGAAGAGTGACTGGGGCACCTGGGTAGCACAGCGGTTAAGCGCGTCTGCCTTCGGCTCAGGGCGTGATCCCGGCATTATGGGATCGAGTCCCACATCAGGCTCCTCCGCTATGAGCCTGCTTCTTCCTCTCCCACTCCCCCTGCTTGTGTTCCCTCTCTCGCTGGCTGTCTCTATCTCTGTCAAATAAATAAATAAAAATCTTTAAAAAAAAAAAAAAAAGAAGAAGAAGAAGAGTGACTGACACAGAGCAATTCAAATTTCCCGAAGATATTGACCTCGAGCCCTATATTTTGCACATTACCTTACTGAGCCCTCTATAAAAGCTAAATGAGAAGGGAGGTGTTTTGTACTTCTCTATGAATTGGTCACTTTAAAGTTATAATCCTCAGTTCAATAAAATAGCCCAATTTTTATTCTCTCAATGACAGATTTTATTATTCAAAATAATATGTCAACAAATGGAAGATGCTTAAAAATACAGCTGACCCTTGAAAACTATACATTTTAACTGCGTGGGTCCACTTACACTGGGATTTTTTTTCAATACAGTACTGTATATGTATTTTCTCTGTAATTTTCTTAATAACATTTTCTCTAGCTTGCTTTATTGTAAAAATACAATATAAAACATGTAACATATAAAATATGTGTTAATTGACTGTTTATGTTATTAGTAAGGCTTCCAGTCAACAATAGGCTATTACTGGTTAAATTTGGGAGGAGTCAAAATTATGTGTGGATTTTCAAATGTGCAGATTGGTGCCCCTAACCCCTGCATTGTTCAAGGGTCAACTATACATGCAAACTTACAATTCTACTCTATTTGTACCATAACAGCTAATAGTCATAATATTCCTTCAAAAAATATTCACTGAGAACCTCTTACAGATATTGTAGGAAAAGATGGTTAAGACCCAGGCAGTTGTTCACTCAGAGAGTGAACATTAGGAAAAAGAAATATGTAAAGTGATTACTGATAATCTGGCATATGACTCTAAAGAAGAGGGGCACCTAGGTGGTATAGTCAGTTAAGTGTCTGACTCTAGGTTTTGGCTCAGGTCATTATCTCAGGGTCCTGGGATTGAGCTTGCATGGTGCTCTGTGGCCAACACAGAGCCTGCTTGAGATTCTCTCTCCCTCTGCCCCTCCAGCTCACGTGCCCTCTCTCTAAAAATAAATATTTTTAAAAATTTTTTAAAGACTCAAAAGAAGAGAAACATACAAAAGATACATAAGACAAAATTATTAACCCTAAAACTGGGCACATGGTACTGATGTCATCAGCAAAAGGCAGCTGGTAGGTTTTGAAAGATAAATAAAAAGTTTTCTAAAGGGCCACAAAAAATAAGGGTATAAAGACACAGAGCCTGGGGCGCCTGGCTGGCTCAGGTGGTGAAGCATCCAAAGCTTGATCTCAGGGTCATGAGTTCAAGCCCCACACTGAGCATAGGGCACATAATAAAATACTCAATTTTCCTAAGGCATAAAAATGGAACAATACTTAAGACCACAAAATCAAAAAAATCACAGGAATAGATGCAACTTTTAAAGTCATCTATCTAGATCAGGTGTTCCCAAGTATAGATCTTGGATCAGCATCAGCACAACCTGGGAATCTGATACAAATGCACATTTTCAGGCCCCACCTAGAATCTACTCAATCAGAAACCTGGGGTGGGGCCCAGCAACCTGTGGTTTAGCAAGCCTTCCAGGTTATTCTTATACAAATTCAAGTTTGAGAACCAGTAATTTAGATCGGGGTTTCTCAGCACTATGGACATTTTAGAGTGGATAAGTCTTCATTGTGAAGGGATGCCTTGTGTAGAATGTTTAGCAGCATTCCTGGCAGCTACCCACTAGATACCAGCAGCACCCCCCAGCTGTAACAGCCAAAAATGTCTCTAGACATTGCCTAATGTCCCCTGGGGAACAGAAATCACCCACAGTTGAACACCACTAATCTAGATCAGGGATCAGCAAGCTTTCCTGTAAGGGGCAGGGTAAATATTTTAGGCTTTGCAGGCGTACAATCAACTACTCAACTTTTGCTATTGAGGGCAAAAGTGGCAAGAGACAATATGTAAACAAACATGCAAGACTGTCTTCCAATAAGACTTAACTGACGAAAAAAAGTGGTAGTTTGGCCCTCAGTATGTAGTTTGCTGATCCCTAATCCAGATGAATTACCTAAATTATAAATTATAACTGAATGTCCTCAAACCCCCCTGCTGCCAAGTGATTGTCCAGACTCTGTATGAATACTTGATCTAGTCCAGTCCTGTTTTCAGGTATATATAACTCTAGACAAATCTCTGTTTTATAGACCAAATAACTCAAAGCCAGAAAGGATAAATGACTTGCTCAGAGAACCAGAACCGAAACAAAACAAACAAAAAAACAAAGCAAAAAACTAGAGCTCTAGTCTGCCTAAGTGCTAACTGCCTCCTATAGAGGTGTATAACCATATATTGTTCCTTGTGAAGCATTCAAATGTTCTAGCACTTTGCAGTTACTAAAACCTGCAAAGAGAAGTATTTGTCATGGTGGGGGGAGGGGGTTTTGAAATAATTTTAGCTTAAAGGCCCAAACAGTAAACATTTTAAGCCTGTGCACCATAAAGTCTCTGTCTCAACTACTCAATTCTGTCACTGCGGCAAGAAAGCAGTCACAGACAATAGGTAAATGAATAGCTATCACTGTATTCTAATAAATCTTTATGTATAAAAACAGGTAGACAGCTTATCGGCTATAGTTTCCTGACCCCTTATCTACAGAGTCCATAAACCCAGTCTGGCAAACAACAGGCATCAACCCAACCATGCTCAACAAATCTAAAGACCCTTCATTCCATGGCTTCTGACCACCTGTAAACTTAGAAGCATGGCAGTAGACTGGAATGAATGCTAGTCTAGTTACAATCCAAGTGCCAGGCTCTCCCTCCATCCCTCCTTCCCTTCTGGCATGTTTGCTGTATGCTAGGTGCTGTTAATTCATTTTGTATGTAAATCTTATCATTTGGAGATATTATTAATGGTGGGTCTTGTTTTCCTCTAGAAATCCAAAGCATCTGACACATTAAGCTAGAAAATAAACACCTCTTATGTATACCTTATAAAATCTTTGTTTCAAACCAACCCATGAACTTGGACAAGTCACTTCCTTTTTCTGGCCTCAATTTCCACAAAAGGAAAAATGAGAAGCTAGAAATAGATGATCTCTGAAGTCCCTTGCAGAGAACACGCATATATCTTAAAATTATCAAAAGTGAAAACTAACTGAAAGTTTTGAACTCTTTCTATGCCAGACACCTGTTCTAATCACTTTACATGCATTAAGTCATTTTTCATATGAGGAAACTGAGGCATGAGTAGTCAAAGATCACAAGATGTGCAAGTGGCAGTACTATGATTTAAATCCAAGCAATCTGACCTCAGAGTCCATGCTCTTAACCACTAACTACTAAACTTTATTCTACATGCCAAACCTTATTATCCCAATGACCAACAATCCAAACACAAACACAAAACGCCTTGTCCCTCTAATGAATAAAGAGGATAGTGGAGAAAGGAAAGAAAGGACAATAACAAGACTATTTTCAGCCATAGTACTCAATCTCTTGCCTAAGGTAACCTCACAGGAAATAAATATGATGTTCCATGGATACTTAGTTTGGTCCCTAAACCACATCACAAAGGTATACCTATCCGTGCGGACCAATACCCTTTCTACTTGCACAGTCTGTCAAACCAAAAAACAAAGAAGATTCACAGCTTCATTAAGAAGGAAGAAATGTTATGAAGGGACAGAAACTAATTTCAAGGGACTTAACTGGTAGTGTCATGGAAGAGTCCATGTTCCCAAGAGAAGCTGACAGGCAAAAGAAAAAGAAGTCCCATAATCATAGTTCAAATATGAAAATGCATAAAGCGATTTAGGCAGCAAAAGTATTACTAGCTTGAAAGACCAGGAGAGGAAAACAAAGGCACAACTGTGTCATCCAGGAAACATGACTGAAAGTAACATCAAAATCAAAGCCAAATTAGAGAAGAAATAGACTCACTCTGTGACCACTAGAACTAGGTTCAGAAAAAATATTTTTTTAGCAAGGCAGATAAGGTTTTTTTGCTCAAAAAAAAATACTGCTAGTAAAAATTGTTCCTTTTTTTCCCCTTGACTTGAGTAAAGCTATGATCTATCTCTCTATATTATACAGTAACAGAGAAATATAAATAGAAAAATATGAGACCAATATGTGACACTAACCTAAATAGGTATAGCAAGTACCCTTATTGTTCCCAAAAAAAAAATTATATTATAAAAAATATATCTTAGAGGAAAAAGAAATTAGCATTACAGTAATTGAAAGGTTAAGGGGGAAATGGGAATACTCATTTTTTTTGTTCATATGGGTCCAAAATAACTAATATTACTGAAATTATTTGATAAAACTGCAACTCCATTCGGATAGCTGTTTTCACATCTATAAGCAAACCAAATATATGTCAAAAGTTTGTCTGATCAGGGGCGCCTGGGTGGCACAGCGGTTAAGCGTCTGCCTTCGGCTCAGGGCGTGATCCCAGCGTTATGGGATTGAGCCCCGCATCAGGCTCTTCCGCTATGAGCCTGCTTCTTCCTCTCCCACTCCCCCTGCTTTGTTCCCTCTCTCACTGGCTGTCTCTATCTCTGTCAAATAAATAAATAAATAAAATTTAAAAAAAAAAAAAAAGTTTGTCTGATCAAATGATTTTTGCTCCCCACCTCAACCTTGAAAAGAAAAAAGGCAACGAATTCTACAATTACAAATAGAACAAGATTTGGAACTTTCACCTGAATGCATCTCTTTGTTATAAAAAGACATTAAGGAAGGGGGGGAAAAAAAACAGTCCTGATTCATCAATGCCTCCCTGTTTTTCAAAGCCAGGAAATTCCTTTACACCCCCTCCTGGCTCTGGCCAGCCAGAACTGTAGGTGTACTACTCTATTCATTCCTTTACCAGTAACATACTATGCTAACACTATTTACATTTAAAACTGATTTTT
Organism: Ailuropoda melanoleuca; assembly: GCF_002007445.2. Taxonomy (NCBI): domain Eukaryota; kingdom Metazoa; phylum Chordata; class Mammalia; order Carnivora; family Ursidae; genus Ailuropoda; species Ailuropoda melanoleuca. Next base: position 26,204,700 of record NC_048219.1, read on the forward strand.
TTTAAAAGATTTTATTTATTTGACAGAAAGAAAAAGAGAGAGAGAGAGCTCGAGCAAGCACAAGCAGGGGGGAGCGGAAGGCAGAGGGAGAGAGAGAAGCAGGCTCCCCTGCAGAGGAGAGAGCCTGATGCGGGGCTCATTCCCAGGATGCTGGGATCATGACTAGAGCCAAAGGTAGTCACTTAACCACCTAAGTCACCCAGGCGCCCCTAAAACTGATTTTGTTAGACTATTCCAAACTATAAACTCATTGCTCAGAGTAATATTTACAAATAACTGATTAAACATGACGTTGTCATTGTCTCCATTCAAATTTTTGGTGGTGAGCCAATATGGATAAGAGTACGGCTAGCAGTTCCTCAAAAAAATTGAAAATAGAAATACCATATGATCCAGTAATTCAACCTCTAGATATATACCTAAAAGAATTGAAAGCAGAAATTCAAACAAATAATTGTAGACCCATGTTCATAACAGCATTAATGATTCACAATACTCAAAACATGGAAGAAAGCGTCCATTGACAGATGAATGGGTAAACAAAATGTGGTTCAGCAGTCCCCTAATATCTGCAAGTTATGTCCTAAGACCCCCAACAGATGAGTGAAACCAAGGATAGTACCTAACCCTATGTATGTTTTTTCCTATACATACCTACCTATGATAAAGTTTAATTTATAAATCCAGCACAGTAAGAGATTAACAATAACTATAATAAAATAGAATAATTTTAACAATACTGTATATTGCAATAAAAGTTATATGAATGTGGTCTCGCTCTCAAAATCTTATTGTGCTGTACTCACCCTTCTTTGGTGATGTGAGATGATAAAATGCCTACATGTTGAGATGAAGTGAGGTGAATGAATGACCTAGGCATTGTGATGTAGCATTAAGTTACTGCTGACCTTCTGATTATACGTCAGGAAGATACCTACCTTTGGACCACAGTTGACCAAGGGTAACTGAAACCATGGAAAGCAAAACCACAGATAATGGGGGACTACTGTATACACATACGGTTTAAATAGTGGAATAGTATTCAGCCTGTTAGAAGAGGTCGGGCACGTTCAGGGTGGTATGGCCGCAGACAGTTTTCAGCCTTTCAAAAAGGAAGGGAATTCTGACATACTACAACACGGATGAACGCTGGACACATCATGCTAAGTAAAATAAGCCAGTCACAAAAGGATAAGTACTGCGTGATTACCCTTATATAAGGTACCTAGAATATTCACATTCATAGACAGAAAATAGAATGGTGGTTGGCAGGAGCTGGAGAACAGAGAAAAATGGAAAGTTATTGTTTAATGGTTAAAGTTACACTTTTGCAAGATAAAAAGAGTTCTGGAGATAGACGGTGGTGATGGTTGCACCACAATGTGAATGTACTTGATGCCACTGAACTAGACACTTAAAAATGGCAAATAAAGTGAAGATGGCAAATTCCATGTTATATGTATTTCACCACAATTTTAAAAAAATTTTAATTGAGGGGTGCCTGGGTGGCTTAGTCAGTTTAAGTGTCTGCCTTCAGCTCAGGTTCTGATCCTGGGATCCTGGGATCCAGCCTCAACTCAGACTCTGCTCAGCAGGGGAGTCTGCTTCTCCCTGTCCCTCTGCCCCTCCCTCTGCTCCTGCTCTCTTTCTCACCCACTCCCCCTCAAATAAATCAATAAAATCTTTAAAAAAAAGGTTTTTAATTGAAAGCTATTCGGGGGGGGGGGGTGGAGAGCTTTTAGAGGACAATTTGTAATACATTTGCTTTGTAATGAGTTCACTAATCTACAAAATCCCAAACCTGTCTCCCTAAGTCTGAGGTGCAATCTTCCATCCACTATTTATCCAGTATAAGAAACCAAGTAATTTATTTTTGAAATTACAATTGTTAACTATTCCTTCATTGATCAGTTTTAACAGAAGTCCTTTCTCCACTGAGTTGAAATACTTAATATACAAATATCTTTCTCAAAATTTTTCCAGGGTGCCTGGGTGGCTCAGTGGGTTGAGCGTGGGACTAGATTTCAGCTCAGGTCATGGTATCAGGGTGGTGAGATCAAGCCCCAGCTCCAGCTCCACTGTGGGCTCAGCAGGGAGTCAGCTTCTCTCCCTCTCCCTCAGCCCCTCCCATCTCTCCACATAAGCACGCAAGAGCATACACCCACGCTCTCCCTCAAATAAATAAATAAATCTTAAAAAAAAAACCCACGTTTTTCCACATTTAGGCACTACATTTATGAGTACCTATTACCCAGCAATAATCAAAATCCGAAACTTATTTACTTTTAAAATCTGATCATATTTAAAAGTCATGTCCCTTTCTCAAAAAAAGGAGCAAGAGGGGGGCAAACCAAGAAGTGGACACTGAACTACAGAGAAAGGACTGATAACTGTGGGGTGGGGGGGGGGCGGGGAATGGGTTAAATGGGTAATGGAAATTAAGGAGTGCAATTGTGATGAGTACCGGGCATGGCATGGAAGTGTTCAATCACTATTATTGTACACCTGAAACTAATATGACACTGTATGTTAACTGACTGGAATTTAAATAAAACTTTAAAAAAAAATCATGTCCTCTTCTATAAAAAGAAGCACTGAGCTCTCAAAATTATTATTAATTTCACAGTCATGTGTTCACTTCTGGGGAGAAACTGATTTGCACAGTTACAAGCGAAACCAGCATCATCCAAGTATCTCCATTACAAGACTTGAACTGCAATGTTTAAAATTACCTAGTTTCAGATAACTGGATAAATGCTAATTTTTAAAAGTTAATCCTATAAAAAGTTTACACAATATTTAAAAATAGGAAGAATAATTGATTTTAAAAGTAAGTACACAAGAGCAAACTGATTTGGAATCATCTGTGAGAGGAATACAAGGTTCCTAAAAACACAAAAGGCTAATATACTTAATATGTGTATACACATATACTTTATATGTGTATTATTCTGTATGGGTATTATTCTGTATGTGTATTCTTTTTATTCATAAATATTTTCTTCATAAATATTTTATTTATGTGTACTTTTTATTCTACCAATAATATTCTTACCTACTTGACCATATGAAATAAACTTTCATCATCTGGCAAACACTGAGAATGCCATAGCTTTTTCCCATTCTGTAAACAACTGTTCACATCAGTGCCATTGGTTTGAAGAGAAAAACAGCAGAATGTATGAATGTGATCAAAATAAATTCCCAAGTGCTTGTCAGAAAATCTTACTTTGTCTTTGAGTACAAGAATCCTAAATTTCTTGTTCTTGGCCAATATAAAGTTCACAGTAAACATAATAATTGTCACAAATAAGAAAACAAGCAGTTACAAGTTGTCAGAGGAAGTAAAAAATTTGGTGAAATCAAAACAAAGTTACAATTACCTTAAAGCTTTTAGCGAGGTAAACTATGATTATTGTTGTCTAAAACCATTTCCATAAAGCAATTTTTAAAACAGGATAAAATAGTCCTAGAAACAGAGTCCTTTTTCATACGACCACATCCCACATGAGTTAAAAGACTGGAGAATGAGAAAAAGAAAAAAAGACTTAGGCAAACAAAAAACAAAAAAACAAAAATCTCAGGCCAATCCTAATCCTACAAAACACCAAAATCTTCGGTCAACTTTTATTTTCAGAACACTTCTTTCTGAGTTTGGAAGTTACGGTATAATCAAATGCAGATATATCCATATTCCCAATAATCAGATACCCCTACTGGGTAAGATAAAGAGCAAACTCTGGAAATGACCATCACAATATTAAGTTATAAAATAAGGAAAATCAAAGAAAGAGGGCGAAGAGAAGCCAAACAAAATCTCAGTAAGAAAAACTGTCACCTACTATGCTAGTGTTAGACCATGTGCAATGAGGACAGTGTTTACAGAAAGAAAAGTCTGCCTATACATAACAGTAGCTTCTAAGTTAATGCCAAAATGAATGGTTAAAAATATCTCACTACAATATCTTCTTCATCAAATATCAAAAAGCAAAGATGGTGTGCACAGGGTATTAGTTCTAACACCAAGTCTTTCATGATGGGATACAACTCTACTTTCAAAGGGCCTTCTTAAGATACTCATATATTAGTTTAACTACAGCTGGGCTAAGTAAAGGAATAACCTTTCCTTATGCGTTAAATTATTCCTGGAGTTAGGACACACACCAAGCAATTCAAATCTGTAGGGGAAGGGAATCCGCAAATATGTAATTTATTAACCTTATGAATTCACCGAGGATACTTTGGTATATACAGTCTATTTGCCGCCTCCTCATCTTCATACCCTCCAAAGATTCCAATAAGGCAAAGTCTCGAATGTTTATTTCTCCTTGAAAAAGACCATACCCTCACCACTACCTTCACCACCTCCTCCTCCTCATTCTTTTTTACTCACCCCTTAATAAAATACACCACACCCACAACACCACACTCTCCACCCCCACACTCCATACAGCATACTCTCAAGGAACAACCCAAAACTCCTGACCCAAAAAACCCACACTTTAAGCCCCACTTAATACCCCCAAATTCTACCCATTCTCCACATAATACTGGAAACACTACACAGCCCACACACATACACTAAACCAAGTATCATAACACCCCCTCACCCTGCAAATCCGTACATAACAAATTCTACACACCCAACCCAGTTTATGAATTGCACGTTCCCGAATGGCTCAACACACACACACACACACCCGCGCGCGCGCGCGCGCGTAGCCGCGCGCCACGTACCCGTATAAAAGCCCAAACCACACACCACCGCAATGCTCTAACAAACCCTGAGAAGAGGCAACCCTTCAGGCACCGGGAACCCACGAGGCTGGAAGTGGAAGAGGAACGGGGCCATAGACTTCACCTGAAAATCCGCCAGGATCATCTCCCGGTCCATATTGGACGCCATGGCGGCCGCCGAGTTCCGCGGCTCCGGGAGCGAAGCGCGCACCTGGGAGAGAAACGGCGCCTCCTGCGGCCGTCGCCGCCGCCGCCGCCGCCGCCGGGCGCCGAGGGGCTGGCGGGCTAGCCGGCGGGNGCCGCCGCCTCCGCCCCTGGTTGGCCGGCGCCAAGGCTGTCGCACATTTTGCCTGTCATCGAGGTCGCAAAGCGCCGCTTTGCGGCTGCCACGTGACTGCCTTCCTGTCAAGCGCTGGGCGCGCGACTACCGGGCGGGGACCCGTGTGCCGCTGGCGGGGTCCCCAACTTGCAACTGCGGGAGCTAGTAGTCCCGCAACAGGTTATTCCGGTTTGGAATTAAGCAAAGGCCTCAGGGTACTGCCTCCTCCGGGCTGGGGCGTGAATCAGCTTCTAAGCCTTAGGAGGTTACGTAGTCACATAAATAACACTGCAAGCCCCACAAACCAATTCAACACTCACAACCCCTTTTACAAACAGCATTTCATAAACGTACATTTTATCTAACAACGTCTCACCAAAATACAACTTCATATACGGTCTTTTAGGCTCAACCTCACTACCAAAACCTGTTTACACACCGTCACACTCAATCCCAAGCCCCCTGACTCATGCATCCTCAAACTCTAGATACACATAGGTAAACAGGCTCCCAAGATAGACGTGGGGGAACATGGAAGCTAAGAAAAGTGAGACTATCGGTACCAAGAAAAAGATGACGAGCATTTTAAAACTTTTCCTACAGCATAACATTTATTTTTTAGACCTAAGGCAACATCCTACAAAAGGGTAAAACTTGAGTCCAGCTTTGAATATAGTTGATTTAAGATACTTCCAAAAGTGAAGAAATTATATTTCTCCTATATAATACCAGTTAGTACTGAAGTGTGACAATTTGTAATTGTCATCCTCACTGGAGGAAAAGTGACAGTGGGAAATGTTTAACTTTGACTTGGGAAATTATCATCTTCTGGACTGTAATAGAGCAATGACTTGCCTTGGAAAGTACATCAAACCCCGAAAGTGTGAAGTAAGATTGCTGATTTTGTGCTGCAAAGTAGATGGTAGTGATATCACCATATAGACCAAAGCCTAGATCTTTGTATTCCCTGAAGTCAAAGAAGAGCCCTAGGGTATTCTAAAGATCTAGGTTCATCCTATGTTTTCTTCAATGAAAATAGTCTGGCCTACAACTCTCATGCAATAATCTGTATTTAGACCAGAATTAGCTAGATAAGGAATAGAACTCTCCATAGTCACAAGAATTGTCTTTTTTAATTGCTATCCCATAGGAAGTAATTCCAAAATATAGCACAAATGTGAATCATGAGATGAAACACAGTACCAGCAATTTAAGTGTGGAAATTCAGTTGCCCCATTCATATATGTCATTCTCAGAACAAAGTGGGTGAATAATTGTCTCTAGCTACATGGCCAGGATTAATGCAGCCCTGAAAAGTTAAAGGTTTTCTCTGTCATGATATGTGTATACTGCAGAACCCATTCAAATCCAGTGCTGGTCCCTTTATCCCTCCCTTCTGTCCATCTGGAAATTAAAACACTGTGGTAATGTGAAAAGATGGGAAGAATACCCTACACATTCAGGTATATGGGTTCCAGTACTGCTTTTCCAACTGATTAGCTGGGGGAACTTAGATGGGTCACTTAGTATCTCTGACTTCATCTTCTGATATGACTGTTTCAGATTTGAGAAAACAAACATGAAAATGCGTGGAAAATAAAATAATTTACAAAAGATTTTTACAAGAAATTTCATAGTTAGCATTACTAGGTTTCAGTTCTAATTCTACCCCTTAACAAAAAAATTCTGAGTCTCAATTTCTTTATCACTAAAATGGGGCTTATAAAACTTATCTCATAGAGTAATTATGAACATTGAGTGATAAAATGCTTGTGAAAACTCTTCAGAAACCTTAAAGCTCTCCAAACATATTAGTTGCTACTACTCTGTATACCAACTCCTAAATGCTTTTCTCAAGGCTACTGCTTTCATAAAACAAGCAAACAAGGATTCTTCTCCTTTCCAATCACTGCTTTTACCATCTTTACAACACAATTTAATGCTCTGGGGAGTTCTTTGAGACTATAAGCCATTTCATTCAGTATGTTTTTATATTCACCATAGTTCATATATAGCAAAGTATTGGGCATATAATAACAACCCCTACTTTTGAATTTATTAACTTTTATTGGATGTCTAGTATGTACAGGTATTTTACACATCTTATCTCATTCTTACAACAACAATTTTACAGAATAAAAAACTGCTCTGAGAGGTTAAAAATTTGTGCAAAGTCATGCTACAAAATGACAGGCCTACTATTCAAGGCTAGGTCAAAACTAGTGCTCTTTCCACTTACCCTGTTGCATCCCTGCAATTCACCCTCCATGTTGAAAAGTTTATACATTTCCTGAAGAGACTGATTCTTCCCTGTGACCTAACTATTCATGGTTGGGTACTCAGCATCCAGAGTGACGGTCCACTGCAAAGAAAGAAATGAAAGAAAAATAAATATTGAATTAAAAAATAGTTCATTTTCATTTCCCCTGAATTTTCTTAGAAACAATTTCATTTCAGTGTCACAAACTGAGAGAATAAAAATGTATAAAGATTAGAGTGTACATAAGCATGAGCAAAGGAAAATAATTTTAATCCATTCTCATTGTTAACCTACTACATTAACTCATGGAACAGCCTAATTCAAATATAGATCTTTTTCTAGAATCTCCATGTTCTTTGATCTTACCATTACTGTTTGAAAAAGAACTTTTATTTCATCTTTCTTTCAAATATATGTGATAGTTATTTTGCTGAATTGTCATTTGACATGACTTTAGATTTATATTTATTTACCTTTTATCTAGCTTCCTCTAATGTTACCATCTTAAATAACCATGGTACAGCTATCAAAACTAAGAAATTAACATTGGTATAATACTATTAATCAAATTCTAGAGACTATTTGCATTTTTAAAATTTATTTTAGAGAGACGGGGGGGGATGCAGAAGGAGGAGAGAATTTCAAACAGATTCCATGTTGAGCATGGAGCCCGACGGGGCACGATTCTAGGACCCTGAGATCACGATGTGAGCCAAAACCAAGAGTTGGATGCTTCGGGGACTACACCACCCACATGCCCTGACTCTATTTACATTTCAACATCAATGTCTTTTTTCTGTTTTGGGGTTCAATCCAGAATACCACATTATATATAGTTGTCATGTTTCCTTAACCTCTTCCAATCTGTGACAGTTTTTTTATCTTGACTTTTGAAGAGTAGCGGTCAGGAACTTTATAGACCATCCCTCAATTTGGGTTTGTCTAAAATTTTATCAGAATTATACTGTTTATGGATTTGGGAAGAAGAATACCACAGAAGTGATGTGCCCTCATCACATATTACTAGGGCACATGATGTCAACATAACTTATGGTGGTGACAACCTTAATCCTCTGGTTAAGTTAATTAAGCTTTTTAACACTACTCACTTCTAATATAATTCATCAGAAGATTAATGCTACTACAGAATTAGATCCACACTTGAGTAATCAAAAATATATTTCATCTAATGACTTAAATTCTTTAGGAGTCTCGTGTCTGATCTGGACTCTTAACTAATGGGAAAGGCGTATGATTTGGGACCCCAAGATCTGAGTCCAAATCCTATATCCACTACTTACTGGCTTTAAGTCACAATCACTGCAATCCTCAGTTCCTTCACCTAAAAAATGGGGATAATTACCATATTTAACTCAGACTTGTTGTGAAGATTGAATAATGTGGGCATCATATGTTATAACCATAAAACAATATACAAATATTAATTGTTGCTATTATGTTTAAGTTTTTGAGTTGCTTACTGGGCATTTATTTACTTACTTAACAAAATGACTTCCATAAGTGGTGGGACTACCCATATAAAAAAGCCTACTGAAACTCAGAAATAAGATGCCTAAGTCACAATTATGAAATGATAAAAAGGTACCTGAGGGCATTCCACCTCTGTTGGATCTATAAATTCAACAAAAAGGAAGACTTTGATACTAGGTAAAGAAATTACAGATACCACACAAACATTTCCATAAGTTAATCATTGAGAAACTGCGTAATTGAGTCAATGAGGACAAGCACAAAATAATCTGATAAATCATATTTCTATAAGCACTTTAAAATAGGTATGAACTGCTGGGGAAAAAAGATTTCTATAACTGTTAGTATTTAAAATAAAGTCTCTTTTTTGGTGTTTGAAAGACATGTCATTATTATGCTAAAAGAGAAACCACTCTTTCAATATAATAAATGCCTAACTGTGGATCTTTCTTATATACCATGGAATGCAAAATTATTAAAGGCAGAGATACTCACCTTTGAATATACATCAGTGAACTAATACTTAATAAATATTAGATTTTCATTGGAAGTACTTTATAGTGGTTACTTATGCTCTCTGAGCTAAGACTGGAACCTCTGTGCTGCCAGTTGTGGTTTATACAATAAGCAGACTAACACATGCTTCAGAGCACCAGCGAAGCCAGAATCAAGAACCAAAAAGCTTGCCTTAAAGAATTTAAATTTAATATTTCAGCAAAAGCACTGAAGTAGTCATCACGGGGAAAAATCAGAATTTTTTGGACTTCTTTACTCTTATTTTTTGGCTTTGTTTTTATTTACATATGAGGTAGGGTGATGGGACATCAAAATCTTTTCAGTTAGTTTAGGATCTCCAAAAATTTTAATCTAGCTCTGTATGCATCTTAAATTACCATAAATTTTATTTACTCAGTTATTCAGCAAAAAGTATTTCACGAAAATTATCACTATGTATTTATACATGAGCATAATTTAAGATTCTTCCTCATTACAATACCTTCTCTTAGCAAGAAACCATAATAAATGCCAGAAAGCAACTCTTCATAAATTTGAAATGTCCAAATACATGCAAGAAATGAGAGGAGTTAATTTCTGGTGTTGTAGTTCATACTTGATTCACAATTCAAGTTCAGTTACCTAAGAAAAGAGCTCTAGTTATTTTTTTCCTCAACACTTCTGTTAAAGGAAACACTGCCAGATTCTTCCCAGTTTCAGCTCTCCTTCTACCTACTAGCCAATCTGTTGCTAGATGATTATCCAGATGTTTCTGGTGTGTTTTGTTGTTAACACTCCCATTATACTTCAAGGGGCTGCGTACAGATGTTGCTGGAGGATATGCTTACTACAGGCCGGCTCTAATTAGACCACTTGTCATTTTTTGCTTGGTTTCATTTTGACCACTGAGTGCATCATGTAACCGTGCTGGGTATTTTTAAGAGCAAAAAATATAGAAACCAGTAGTTAATTAATCTTACATAGCTAAAAGAGGAGGTTAAAAGTACAGACAACTGGTGTCTCGGATGACTGAAATAAACGTTTGGGGAACAGACTATTTACCCCTTTACATTCAGACACCCTTGCCTCCCCCCAAAAAAACAAGCCCCATCTAAGTATAAAAAGAGAGAACTTTGGCAATAAAGAAATGGCCTTGTTAGAAAAGCTTCCCAAGAATTATTGTCAATTTAGCTTTAAAGTTAATTGCTTCTCTCCCTTTTCCCGAAGAAATGGAATATTTCAGTTTCTCGTCCCTGAAACATTAAGAGTTCAGAGTTCGTCATGATTTCTTCCCTATACTATGTCTCTAGTTTTCGTAAAAGTCAGTCTATTAAAGACGTTTGCTTATTCTGAGCTCTGTTCTCGCTGTCAGTCCGGGTCTCTTCCCCCGTCCCCACGGCCACCTCTGCCCACCACGACCCCGGGCATTGATCTGGCAGGTGCGAGGCCGAGGCCGGGGACTGAGAAAAGGCTGCGGAGTTTACACAGAACGCGCCCCAGAGGAGGAGGCGGCAGCGGTAGGCCTGGCCGCCCAAACTTCGACAGCCTAGCGGGGGAGCGCGGAGGCGAGCCGGCCTGCCCTGCCAGGGCTGGGGAAAACTTGGTTCGCGCCAGCTCGCTCTCCGCCTTCCAGCAGCCAGCGCCGCCGAGCCTCTAAGGCCCTGCCGCTCTCCGCAGCCGTCTTAATTAACAAGCCTCTTCCCCCTCACCCTCCCCCCGCGGGCTCCAGGAGTCCGGGGTTTCGTGTCGCAGACTCCATCTCGCCAGCCAGCCTGAGGAGGCCAAAGCCGGCTCCGCGGAACAGAACGCGGATCCAGCTGGGGACTGGCCGCGGGGCGGACGGGTGGGAACCAGCGCCTGAGACTCAGGGAGGACGGTGGGGAGTGCCGAGGCGGGAGAAAGGGCGCGGGCGGGGGGCGGAGCGAGCGAGTCGGCGAGCGCGAGCGCCTCCTGGGCTGTGGGCGGGGCGTGGGCGGTGCCCGGCCTTCCCGCTCCCGCGGCGCTGCAACTCAGCCGAGCCTCCTTAAAACTCTGCCGTTAAAATGGGGGCGGGTTTTTCAACTCAAAAAGCGCTCAATTTTTTTCTTTTCAAAAAAAGCTGATGAGGTCGGAAAAAAGAGAGAAGAAACCGGCACCGTCTCTGCAGCGGTAACAGAAGCAGCAATTGTTTGAGAGAAAAAAGAAGCCAGGGAGGGAGGGAAGGAAAAGAGCTCAAAGAAGGACAACGCACAAGTGTCTGTAGGGTTGAAGAGAGCAGGGACCGGCGATTTGGGGGGACCAGCTACAAAAGAAACTGTCACTGGGAGCGCTGCGGCTCTGGAGGAAGCAGCGCTGCCCGGCTCGGCTCTAGGGTGCAGTTAGGTGGCGGCCGCTGCCCTGTCGGCGGCACAGGCTGGGGACACAGGCCGGGGGACTGCGAGAGGTTGGCGAAGTGGCACCGGGTGTCGGAGCCGCTGGGCTCTCGCCGAGAGGGCGGCGGACTGGCTGCGCTCTGACATTGTGGCGACTCCCCGTACTCAGACCTTGGCCTGCGCTTCTCTGGTCGCTCCCGATCTCCGGAGGCCCCCAGAAAACTGGGAAAGGAAGGAAAAGACGGCGGCGGCAGCTCAATGAGAGTCTACAGTAGGAAGTCTGAACTGGCTCGGTCGTAGGCGGGAAGTTACCGGTGGGCTGCCCTGTGCAGCAGCGATGCTGCCGCGCGCTGCTCCGGCAGTCCGGGCCCCATAGACGCTTCCCGCATCACTCGCTCCTTTCCTCACGCTACTGGGAGTCCCGGGACCTGGTGGGGCCGGCATGACCGACTTGCCCGGAGCCCGCCGCGCGCCCGGCCGTCTCCGGAGACGCGCTCCGAGCCTGGCTCCCACGGCCTCTGAGGCTCCGCAGGGCTGCGGCAGCCCAGCGGGCGGGCTACGGAGCCTTCCCAAGCGGCGTTAGCCAGCAGTTCGGCCCGGACGCGAATAAAGCCTCCTCCTGAGAAGCGGAGGCTACTGAAGAGTCGTTAAGACCTATAACTTGCGGGCCACGGAACTGCTACTCCCGTTTGCCTTTGGCGATCATCTTTAACCCTCCGGAGCACGTCAGCATCCAGCCACCGCGGCGCTCTCCCTGCAGCGGAGGACTCAGGACTACCCCTTCCGTGAGACGGATGGAGACCGAGCCCCTCCGAGGACCTGCCCCAGCGGTTCTGGCTCGCGCGGCTCAAGTCACCACCGTGAACAAGGGTGGGTTAATGCTTTTTCTTTCCCCCGAAATGTCTTTTCTTCCGCGGTATTTTGTGCCCTGATCTAGTCCCTTAAGTCTCCGCACACATTCCTCAGAGATCTGTAGTGTAGATACGTGACAGCTCTGCCTACATTTTACGTCCAGAGTCATTTGCCAGGAATATATATATATGTCTGTGTGTCTTTCTGTTGAGTCACCAGAATTCTTCACAGGGGTTAAGCTAAAAAGCGAGAAGCGGAGCCCCTCTCCAATGGCTCAGTTTTGCTGAATAATCACGTGTGAATCGAGGGGCGGGCTTTTGGCAGGCAGATCTTACTAGTATTTACTACCAAGCTCTACTCCAGATTAACCATCCCAGTCCTTCTGTCAGTCTCCGATGCCATCATGCAGCCTGGTTAGGAGCGAAGGAAAGGGGAAAAAGAAAAACAACTAATTCATCTTTTCCCGATCGTCAGGACCCTAAAGAATGGCCGAGCCTTGGGGGAACGAGTTGGCGTCTGCAGCTGCCAGGGGGGACCTAGAGCAACTTACTAGTTTGTTGCAAAATAATGTAAACGTCAATGCACAAAATGGATTTGGAAGGACTGCGCTGCAGGTTGGTATCCAGAGAGGTGGGGAAAACAGGTCAACAATGTTGCCTACGTGACCCGGGTTTCTGTAATAACGGCATTTAAGCTTTCAGGGGTACAAAATCTCACTGTTTTTTAAGCCTAGTTGGTTGCCATATTTTATATCTTTAAGTGGATCCAACTCCCCAAAATGACGTACTTTGAACAAACTCGTCAAAATCAGTAACATCTTCGATATCAAATGGGTTCCAGGTTTGGTCTTAATTTTTGGACTGTTTTTGTGACGGTAGGGATTTAAAAGTAGTCGTAGCAGCGCTGAGGTGTGTATGTGTGTGTGTGTGTGTTTTAAGACAGCTCTGTAAACACATTATTATGATTATTATTTGAAGTAAATACACTGCTATTAGTGGTTTCCGTGCTTTGCTCCAATAATTGACTTTAACGTTAATTTTCCTGACTACTGGCGAGGGTGTTTTTCCTTCAAATACTTCAAGTTTTGACAAACGACCTTTCCTCATTTGGAATGGGTGGCCTGGGCACGGGGACAGGATGTACATTTCACAGTTAATGTAATACCATCCACCCATTCAGGATTGAGGAGGAATAAAAAGTTGAATTTTCTAATCAGAGCTCAGTTTGTAGTATTTTTGTCTCTGCGGTCATGCGGTGGTATGTTCTAATTTTCAGTAATTAGATTTACAAGCAAGAAATGAAACATGTCCAGCTGCCAATTATTGTACCTGATATTTTTTTTCCTCCTCTGAATGTTAGTTATCATGTAACTTAGTTGAAAGGCTTAGAAACGGAAAAATGGCAAAGTAGTCTCAAATAGTTGCTTTATCAGAGTTCTGATGGTATTCTTATGAACTATTCTTATTCGGAAATGCAACACTTGAAGCTGTTTTTGGAAATCCACTGGGGAGAAGGTTTTAGACAAATACTTTGTTTTACTTACAAGAATTAGAAATTTAAGTGGCAGGAGATATACTATTAACAGACAAGTTCAGTCTGTGCATTTTAAAACAATATACTAACCTTGCAAAAATTTCAGTATTAAGGAAGTTTATGCATGGATACTAAATTATTTAATCTTGTTATTTCGGGTAGATTCTGTAGAATAAGGAATTTTTTTTCTTTGTCCACCTAGTAGTTTTTAAGAGGTTTGATGGTGATAACAATGCTACAAATTTAACACATTGAAAAGTTTCATATTGAAAACCCAGAAGATTATATAAATCTCACAAAGAATGAGCAACTTAACCCATGTTCAGAATAATATCTTACAGGAGTTTTGACGAACAGGAAGACTGGGAGATTAATACTGACAAAAAAAGTTTTGGCATTTTTAATACAACTTTTCAATCTTATTTATATTAAGCACACTTATCAATATACTAACACACACTTATTGTGGCTTAACCCTAGTACATATAGTGAAACATACACGAACAGGAGTCTCAAGGCTTATTTTCAGTATGTATAATCCTAACTCTGAAGTTGTGTCATAACTCAAGAAAGAACTTTCTTTCAAAACAATTCCCAATATTACTATTATTTTCTGTGAAAGATGGCAAATTTTCTTCTATAATTATGTTCGTTTAACTCGGTTGCAAAAGTTTTCCCCCCCTTCCTAGTGTAAGCTTTTCAATCAGGATAATATCAAAGGCCTTAATCGCACATTTGCTTTACAAAGATCCAAGGTGTCTGTCCCTTATTTTTCCCAGTCCAGGTCCTTAAATGTGACTAAATCTCTAGAGGTAGATGTGGCAAAAATTAGATTGTGCTCATTCTTAACCAAAAAGTATATTTTATTGAAATTCTCAAAAAATAATGTATCATTTTTACCACTGCCCCAAAGAAAGGGCTAAGTCAGCAGGGTTTTATCAACAGGGAAGCGTAATATCTTAGCCATCTATATAGTTCGCATTTATAAAATATTTTTCATTCTGAATATGTTTTGTCACTTAATTTGTGATTATTTTTTAAATAAACAGTTTAAAGAGGTAGATCAACTTTGTATGTATTTTTCAATGGATATTTAATTTCACAAACATTTGAGTGTCTACTATGTAATCTATTTATAATAAATTCAGGTTATTATGAATATACCTAAATATAAATGAAACCAGTTAAAATGCTGAACTATTTTCTGGCATGTTAATGAGACTCAGTTTTTTTTCACAACTAAATTATATGTATTATATAATTGCATGCTACTCTACATTTTATAATTATAAGAGCTTAACAGAGACCCCTATTAGAGTGAAATGGTGTCAAATAATAGATAAGTCTTTGTCTTGTGAATTATTTGTATGTTGAGAGCAAATTTTAATACCACAATCTTACTTTTAAAATTTTGGCAGTTTACAAATAGCTATTCCTAAATGCCTGATAATAACTGCAAAAGGAAATAAGATGGCATCACCAGTTGATTATTAAATGCGCTCGAAACACAAAACAGAATTGTCTGTCTCAAAATACACATTAAATATCTTATTTTCTCTTTGTTTGCTCACTTAAAAATCAGGAAGCTAGTTAGAACTGTAGGAAACAGTAAGTAATAGAGTAGGATAACTGTTTCATTCTTTTCAAGATTGGTTGCCATGCAATCATCTCCTAATACATGGCATATAATGAACTTAGCTTTAGATAAATCAGTATCATAAGCAATGTAGAACACCATTGATTATTTAACACCTTAACGATCAGTAACATTTTAAAATTTGAGGTGAAGGATTCTAAGCACCGAACACACCCAGTAGCCAATATGAAATAACTTCCAAAGAAAAAATATTTTTAAAAAACGCTTGGAAATTTGAGCTATATCTATTCGGAGAGAACTTGTGAAAATTAATAATTTAAGAAAATAACAGGTCTGGTGTTTTAATAGATCATTTTTATACTAGGTGGTGGAGTCTGATGTGTGGAAACACTTCTTTGGAGGTTTAAAGAAACTCACTGTCCTTATTTCTTTTCAGTAGCTATTTAGAAAATAAATTTTATTTACATTTGATATTTCAGAATTAATAACCCAGGTTTTATGTTTTATGAGCATAAGCAAGCAAACAAGAGATTCTCAAATTCCATTTCTTCTATTTTAATAAATTCATGAAATTACACAACTATTCACGGGAGAGAGGAAACTGAGTTGTGGGTGAATATTCTACAAGTTGGACTAGTTCTATTTTATTGATCAATTTATCCTACTTTTGGGCCCATTTGAGATATTCCAACATAGAAGCTCAATTTTTAGAGGTCTTCTTCTACTTTAACCTACAAGTACTTTCTTTCCTGCATTTGAGCCCTTCAGACCCCACCAGGTGGGTCTTCCCCAAGCACTCTTTCACCAAAAATAAAGTTATATAAATAGGAGAGATGGATATTTTAAAATAGTCTTGTAGGAACACTTGAAGGATTCTCCCGTTTTCTCTTCCTTCCTAGGTTATGAAACTTGGAAATCCCGAGATTGCCAGGAGACTACTACTTAGAGGTGCTAATCCCGATTTGAAAGACCGAACTGGTTTCGCTGTCATTCACGATGCAGCCAGAGCAGGTTTCCTGGACACTTTACAGACTTTGCTGGAGTTCCAAGCTGATGTTAACATCGAGGATAATGAAGGGAACCTGCCCTTGCACTTGGCTGCCAAAGAAGGCCACCTCCCTGTGGTGGAGTTCCTCGTGAAGCACACGGCCAGCAAAGTGGGGCATCGGAACCATAAGGGGGACACCGCCTGCGACTTGGCCAGGCTCTACCGGAGGAACGAGGTCGTTAGCCTGATGGAGGGAAACCAGGCGGAGGGAGCTTCAAATTTGCCATAAATGTGGGGAGGGCTCTCCCACACTGCCTTCTATTTTGTCAGTTAATTGGTTGGCTCTCCTATTTTACTATAACTTGTTAAAATTCAGTTTTGTCATATTTTAAGCACCTAGTTAAATCTTCTCAGACTGCAAAGTGGAAATCTTACTACCGGTTTATGAATATATTTAAGCAACATCCTTTCACCTGCAAAATCCTGAGTTCTAACATGTAATTGCAAATAGCTTTGGCTTTCTCCTGAATATGTTATCTTGTCTTGACTTTTTCCTTGCTTCTCCCTTTGCCAGTCTCAAAACCCAACCTAAGAGACTTTGTTTTAAAAATGGCCTGTCCTGATGCTTCTTTTGTGTAATTAAAACACTTTTTCAAAACAGGACAATGTTTTTCTGTGATTTCCACTCTATTACCCCCACATAATTGCCACTTGCTAAGGAGAAGTGTACTAAAAGATCACAATGTTGTAAGTTTCAACATTAGAAAAGTAGACCAAGTAAAAAACTAGACATACTCTATTGATGATTCAGTTATTCTTTCTTTCCTCATGCCTCCCCCCAAAGATTTTACTTGGCGCCTTGTATTTCTGCTTTACAACAAAATAAGGACAACATTTTTTGAAGACCTGAAGTTATTTCAATGTGAATTTTTCCTAATGTTCAATCTTCCCCTTTCCTCAAAGTTAAATAGTTGAAAAACAGGCTTCAGAAGTAGCGATCTGAAAACATATATTAGCTCTAAAAGCCACTTTTAAAAGATAACGCCTCCTTAAAAGTGCTTCCCACTAGTTGTTTTTTTTTATAGATCACGAAGTGAAACAATTGGTTAAATAGTACATTTCCCAAAATTATACCATAAGTATACTATCACATTTTTTCTCCCTGCATGTAAGAAATGTAACATTACAAAATGTTAAGTCTTAAAATATAATGCAAAAACAAAATTTTAGGGGATAAAAAGTACAGCAAGAAAAAAATATAGAAATTACATGTAAAGGTCATAACTAATTACATATACATGTAAGGGTCTTAACTGCAGTATAATAAATATAGAAACTTTTACAATAAGTAAATAGGCCACTCCTATATATGGTACTTGATTTCCACAAAACTTTTTAGTAAAGGCTTATAAAATCTTGTTGAGAATACATTTAGCTAAAAATAAAAAAAAATTTTGAGTGAAATAGAAACATCGAATTTCCAAGAGAATTGTCCAGCACCTTGTACTTACTTTATTTTTAATTAAAGATTGTCACCAAAGGATTTCAATGCAGTTACCATTTATAAATTTATAAATACTTTATTCATCATCTCCGACATGAACAAAGATGTTTTATGTGAAAGCTCCCTCCTTTTGCTTTATAAGCTCCCTGCCCTGGCTCCAAAAAGAACAAAATACTTCAAGGTTTATTGAAGGGCATGGTTCTGATGCCTGCCCTAACAAGGACTGGAATGGTCGCAGGCTAGTGGTTTTCAATAATTTATTTTCCATGATAGTATAAAAGAATATAGGAAAAGAAGTTTAATCCTTTTCATTTATCACTGAAGTTCACCTTCCTTGAGTGCAATAAGACTTCACCTTCTACCACCCCTAACCACAAATTACTGAATAAATTCATTTTTGACAGCAACATGAAATTAAATTTAAAATATTTAATTTTAAAGTTTAAAAAAAAGTAGAAATTGGGATGTTTTGAAGGAAAAAGTGTTGTGTTTTGGATTTTAAAACCAGAATCAGTATACAAAATACACTGCTTGGGAAATCTGAATACTTTCTAAACACAAGCCTGTTACTAAAAAATAAAAACAACTCCTTTTACAAGTTGCAACTGTAAAGATGGACATTTCTGAATTTAAAGTGGAGTTTAATTAACTTTTCAGTATCCAAGTTTCAGCATTAAAATGACTCTTTAGAAATTTCAAATCTAAAGGCATAGGGTGTCTATAAAGCCGGAGAGAAGTACTACAGTTTTTTATTCTTGAGTGATTGGAGCACAGTAAGGGGAGTGGGAGCTCTCTCTTCATTAGCCTAGAATTTGCTAAGCATTAAAACATTGGCACATTTCTTTGGCTCTTCGCAGGAAATAGCTTTACTAATCTAAGTATTTTAGAAATGAGTTTTGTGGCCCCCCTCTAGGAAATATGAAAAGCCATTATTCAATCTCTCAAAAACCTCGACAATATTCAGCAAAACTTTGAATGCGTTGAAATGTATACGATGGAGGAAAAGGTGCTGCTGAGTTTAATGGGATTAATTTGTAACGAGCTGAGGTAGAGAAGGGTCTTAACTTAATTCAGATGCAGAGTGGAGCGGCAAGCGCAAATTGATAGAGTGATCAGAACCCCAGGAGACAACGCTATATAAAGGATGGAGGATCCTTAAACAGGGATGCGCTCTCAAATTCAGTTCTTCACTGCGTCCGCATCCACTTCTGGAAACTCGAGTTCAGCCTTTGCCCAGTAAATTGAATTCAAACTTATACCTGGGGGAGGAGAGGGACACAAATAGCACCTCAGGCCACATTCTGGTTCTTGAGCCACTGGGCAAACTTCATTTTATCATATTTCGGTAGTGAATCAATAGTTTTCTGATAAACATTACACATCTCACAGTGGGGTGATGAGCTCCTATACACACACCACCCTGGGTGAGTAATAAATAGATAAAATAATTCTATCCCAGGAAAGCAATTAAATTGGTAGTATTATACACTTTCCTAATCATGTTGATCAAACGAACGTTGTGGAATCCGTAGCCCGGGACCGGTTTCGAAATCTCAGTTCCCAAAAAGGTGCTTTCGGCTTTTGCCGGAGGGTAGAAGTAATAGTCCAGAAGCGCTGGAAGATCACAGTGCTGGAGCGAGAAAGGGTCGTACGGTCAGCCTTCCTGACTGCCCTAAGCTACCTTCATTGAAAGACTCCGGGGCGGGGGGGGAGTCCCGGTCTTGCTATCTCGAGACTGTTTTGATTTTACACGGCATTTCCAAAAAAAAAGAAGAAGAAGAAGAAGAAGAAGAAGAGCAGATCCACGGAGGGACCTATTCAGAGAGGCGGGAGACAACCCTCCAGCCTGAGACCGGGAATAAAGCTCTGCATATGGCCAACCTAAGCCAAGCCGTCTATGCTGGGGCTGCGAAGACATCCTTTCTGTCCCTTCGAAACTCTCCAGACGCCAACGGCAGCTCCGGCTCCCCAGTGAGGAAGCTGAGCCCAGAGCTCCCTCCGGGCGCGCAGAAAAGCCCGGCGTGGGGGTGGGGGAGTTTCAAAACCGTTAGCTCGCGTTTTTTTTTTTTTCTTTTCCCTCCCTCTCTAAGGTTTCTTTTCTTTTCTCTTCCTGTCCAAATATTTCAAATTTCCGCGCCTTAAATAACAGTCTCCTTTTATTTAGTTAGTTTCCTCGGCAGGTTTGGCCGCCCGCTTGTCTCTGCCCCCCATCGGGCCCGGGGCGTCTCGGGCGCCTCCGTGCTGCCTGCAGCCCCTGCGCGCTGCCCCCGGCCCAGGCTGCGTGGCCCAGAGCGCGCCAGCCGGAGCCACAGCCCCCTCTTGCCGCGACCTCGCCTGACCCGGCTCTCCGGGCGCCCAGAGCCAACTAAGGCCGCCCCCCGCCCGGACGCCTGTCTGCCTCCCAGCTCGACTTCCCTCCCCGGACTTTGGAGCCTTTTCTGCTTTGGGGTTTGGATCCCGGTCTCTCTGGAGCGGCGGAAGGGCCGCGGCAATAGGAAAGCAGCGGAGAAGGCCAGTGGCCGGAGCCTGCCCCAGCCCCCACCCCGCGGGTAACCTTGGAGGCGCCCTCGGAGTGAGTGTGTGCGTTGCTGCGCCAGCCGGCTGGGGCGATCGGGCGCACCGCGCAGCGGGCAGGAGGCGGGAGCTGGGGGCGGGGAGGGGGAGAGAGCCCCGGCGCCTGCCCGCCGCTGCCACAGAGCCTCGGGAGCTACGGGCTACCGGGGCGGCCAGGGTCCCTCGGCCCTGGCCTTCAGGCAGCGGTCCCTGAGGAGGAGGCGGCCATCCCATTGGATGGTTCCGGCGACCTGTGCCTGAGGACTGGGGCCGGAGGGCGACGTGGGAGCAGGGGCAAGCGGGCCGGTGAGTGCCTAGCTCTCCGCAGAGGTGAGCTGGCGGCGGGACGCGGCGCGGCGGCTGGAGCAACTCCACGCCCAATGCCAATGCCAGCACTCCCTCCTCCTCCCCCCGTGACAGCTGAGGACAGCAGGGCTCCGAGCCTCGCGTCCAAGTGCGAAGAGGCAAATGCACCTCAGGCTTCTCAGCCCCTTAGACTATTCGGGAATTTGCCCTGTCGTGTTGCTTCCCCTCCACCACCCTATAAACTACTAGTCGTCCAGGACTGAAAATGCACGTTCTTTCGGAAAGACCCTCAGCGCGAAATACAGAGATTACAGGCCCGCCGGCACTTTGGGTGGGGCCCGGGTGTGCAAAACACCTAGAAGGGGGTCTTCTTGTTCTGTTTTTACCTGGAATAGATCCGAATATTGAGTATGAATCTTCAAGCGGTGTCTCAAAGAATAAAAACTTTCCAGATCTGGATATTGACTTGGTAAATTAAGGTTCCAGTGAAATGTTTTGCCATCTGCTACAGAAACATTGTGCAAGCTTCAGGTGTTAGGATGTGGGTTTGGAATTTTCTGTACTGTCTTTAATTCTCAAAGACACCAAATAACAGCATGGTAACACACCCGGCAAGTGAGCAAAGGTTATCCTTGCCACCACAGCACCTGCAAAAGCTCAAGTGGAACTCACATATTTTGCTTCCTGAGTTCTAAAATGGCTTCTGAACGGTCCAGGGGTACCAGCACATACAAGGAGGGGGACAGGAGACGGGAAAAGAGTTTACACATTTAAAAAAAAAACCCCAAAACCAAAACAAAAACAAACCTACATTGACATTATTACACTTCAGTTAATCCACCTCACCTCTCTTTCTCCCAGCCCCCATCCTCAATGGTCAAGGAAGAATTTTAGTGTAGGCCTATTCTCTAATTCTTCGTACAGCCTTTTTCTCTTCTCTCACCCCCCTCCCCCCAAAAAACGAGTCGGCCAAAAATATCAGCTCTTTTGCGGAGGAAGTAAAAAAACCACCAATCCTTATCCAAACTATCCGTCATTTCTTTTGTGTACTAAGAAGAAGTCCTACATATAACCAATACTATGAAAGAAGAAATTATTTACCTGGACTTCAAACACACTTAATTGGTATAATTAAAGTGATATTAATTATATTTTAACATGAAAATAATGGGATAGTTTCTGAAATTGATAGGTGAAAAGCTAAAAAAATCACCGACATGTTTGGAGACGTAGCTTCTGCCCTTCTTTATATTTAATCAGTACAGTAGTTACTTAGGAAAAAATAGGTCCTTTATCTTGACCATATAAAGCAATATCATGCTGACTAATTTTATTTTAGTTATATGCCTTAGTTTTTCAGATTAGTTATATATAGTGATAGTTCACTATAAAGCAAAACTGACAACATCTTATAATGTTAAAATTTTAATTAGGAAATGCAACCAAATTATCACAATCATATTAAAATACAGTCTACTCCCCTGTTTCTTCTAAATGTACAATGTGCACAACTTGCTGATAAAGAAGTCTGCCCTGAGTTTAAAATCTATGCCTTGGAAACATGATTTCCTAAAGTAAAAAATAACTCACTGGTCTTTAAGAATAATTATTCTATAATTTGGCTATTCTGTGTACAGCTAATGTAACAGTACCTCTTTGTCTTACATTTTGGAACTATTGTAAAAGCCATTTGGGCCCAAATAGTTCTTGTTCCATAGTTTTATCCTTCAGATATTTTTACTAAAAAGTGACTGTCAATGATGCAACAGCGTTCTGATGTCCATTCTGCTAATCTAAAAACTTCAGACCAAACCTACACAGACCATTTTAAAAGGAACATGCATTTCTTCTTATGTCAAAGCTTAGGAAAGATATGATTGAATGTTAACATTTGAAAGTCCTAGAAGAACTAATTTGCAAATCAGTTATTATAGTGTAGTGATGATTCAAGATTAAATTTTTAAAACTTCACATTTTAGAAGAATAAGTGGAATCAAATTATTAAAGTAAGCAACATTTGATGATGATTAATAGTATAGTATTTCCTATCTCAATACTCAAATAAGCAACAGTGTGTATTCTGGTATGATTTTTAACTGTCAAGATAATAATATATAATGATCTTCATTAGATATAGGAGTAATTGTTGCAGAGTCTCTTTTCCACTGCTAAGTAAAATACAATTAAAACACAGTAGCTCTTTTTAAAAAACACTGCACTGCGTAATCACCCATATTTTTGGCTGGCCCCCTCTTTTTTTTTCTTTACTTTTTGTATTTTTTTGCCTCCACATTTTAGGTGATGGATAAAAATAGCATGTAGAAAGAGGTTTCCAATTCTCCTTTATTCCTGTTTCCTCAGCCATCTCTTTCTCTATTCACAAACATTACTTCAACTTTAAAACTCATATGTTGTGATGCTAAAAAGTAATTGTTATTCCCATGAATTTAAGTTTATCATAGGCCTATAAGTGAAAAAGCTCTCAATCTGTATTTTATTTAAAATAATGCTAAGTGAAGAAAAGTGTGGATGTTAGGTTGTAGCAAGTGTGTAATTATGTTTTGAATATAAATTTGCTGGAATCTTAAAACCTATTTAATATTTTGACATATGCTAAGACTTTTGGTGCAGGATCAAGATCTAGAAAATCTTAAATTTCTGGTCTTCAGAAAATAATATATTTTAATTTGCTATATTAAGATAAGACCAATTGTTTTAGCTAATAAAAAGTTAAAATGTTGATATAGAAAAATATGAAGGTACAAAATATCATTGTACCACTATGATATCCAATCTAATGCAATGGCTTTTTAAAATAAATTATTCTTACTGGAATATTGTATATTTTAATTATAGTGATCACTATTTTACAGTTAAATTTTGCACTTGGCACACAGACCAGAGTTTTCTATGTTTATCTAAAAGCATATAGCTGTTATCATGCAGGTATTTAAAGTAATACTTTGTGGTCCTGTCCTATATGGGTATTTTTATGTAAATGTGTGCATGTTTAGATATTCCTTACTAAAGTTCACTACCGAGCAAATAGATATTTTGAACAAATAGTATCAATTCACTTCATATTACTATTTTAAGATATAAAATCATGATCTGCTATAGAAATGTTAGCTGATAATTTTTTAGACATAGGTGTAATCATTTTCATTAATGATCCAGGGAAGAATATAAATTAAAATCTGAAAACTGAAAAAACTGATGCAGGTCCTAGTTCTACCTAGCTTATTGTTTCAAATTCTTGTCATGAGGCAAATATATATGAAAGTGACTTAACATCCACAATTAATAGACTCAAATTTGAAATAATAGAAATAGAATCGTGATAGTAACAAGAGGAAAATGGATACTTAAACTGTTTTAGATAGCCATGACTGTAGTTTAATTTAATTTCAATTACATGATAGGCAATTTGCTAACTAATCCAAAAGCAAGGACAAAACAAGACCAGTAAAAAGATATCTGCCCAAGAATTCAAAAGCAAGGTGAACAAGATCAAAAATTTTTTTTCATTGTACTACCATGGGAAATATAAACAAGTTAATTTTCTTGGTATGGATAATTTTACAGTTTCCAGTGACGTTTTCTACCCTTTCACTTGCTTAATGCTTTTAAAACATATAGCTAGAAAATAACCACTTACTATTCACAGTCATATTTTAAAATTACATATATATTATGTTTTACTTATATGCAACAGACATATATTCTGTCCCAAAAGAGCAAGTTCAGCACCATTCTGAAAGGGAGAGTGATACAGTTGGACATCTGGGCTAGACTGAGGGGTGTTTAATGTGAAACCCAAGTAGGGCCACAAGGGAGAGAGCACTGAATTGACTGAATGCTGGCTAATTTGCTTTAGAGTAATCAAAATGGCTCTGAGCCTGGTATACATTGTCTATAGTTGTTTAAATACACAATGTACCTACTAGGAAAGCAAATAACTTTATTCAAAGGCACTTAAAAGAAGAGATATATATTTTTTTGCATCCAGAAGGACATCACAGATGTCACAGGGAAAACATTAATGTAACAACATAAAAAAGAACTGCACATAATAACATCAGCTGAAGATAAATGGTTTCAATTTCTTAAGAAAGGCTTATGTTTTAAAGATGTAAAATGCACAGTTCTTCAAACATATGACTTGTATCTATAAAATACACAACGCAAACTTATTAATATTCTAATTTTTAAAATTTTCACACACAAAAAATACTCCAAGGTGCCTTTTTAGTTCATCAGATCCTGTTAAATATCATGCACCATACCCTAAAATCAGCAAGTAAATGTGGCTTAGCAACATAAAAGAATTTTAAAGATCGTGCTTTCTAAGGAAAATGTCCTTCTTGAGTTATTAAGATGAAGATATGGGAATTTTTAGTAGAAACATTTTGTCTTCTACAAAAAAAAACCCAGATTATATTTAGGATCAATGTAAAATTAATTTGATATTTCTAAACTAATATTTTATATCATTGTTTTAAGTTTAAATATGTAGAATTTAAACAAAATAACTCTGTATGGCTGTTGTGAGGTTTCTCTTTATTCAGCAACAGAATAGACTGAAGAGAAATTAGATCAAAACATAAAATTCAGATATAGCATTCATATTATACAACAACAATGATATTAAACCAACCAAGAGAAAAATTGTCTCACATCATAATCTTGTTTATTTGGGGAAAAGAATGTAAGAAAACATATTTAAATCCCTTTTGATTAGATTAAAAGATTGCTGCCTTCTTATCCAATATTGTAGGGAATAAAATACTAAATATTTATAAAAGAGATATGAACATCCTAAAAAACAAGTGGCTCCCTCCTTAGGAAGTGTGATAATAATTGACCTGAGATGGTTCTCTGAAGATATTTTAATGTAGTTATGAATATGTTAGCATATAAAAAGTGCTGAATTGAATTTTGTCATAATTTAGTAGGTTATTAAATTGTATATATATAAAGAAAATAGGGGATACTTTAATAAATGTCTTTTCTTTTGGGAACTTCTTAATTTATGCATTTCTAATTCAGTTTACATTTCAGTAAAAGGTGAGAGAAAAGGAACAAAATCAAGCATGTTAATAAATCAATATTTATTATTTTGCATCTGTATTACCTAACTTAATATTCATAACCCCTCTCATGGATTGGGCTTTATTCTTGAATTTTACAAATCAGGAAATTCAGATTTAATGATGCTGAGTAACTTTCCCATAATCACAGGCTAGTAATTTATAGCATAATGATACAAACCCATGTCTTCTTTAACTTCATTATGGCCAGACGGAAAGATCTTTCAGGAGAATTACTATATATCAGTCAATTCAACAACCGCATATTAAGTACTCATCATTATAGTCACTTAATAGATTTATGACCTTGGGAATAATTATATCAGAGGCTTCCCACATCTGTAAAATGGGGGTAATAATATCTACTTTGCCATGTTATTATAAATCATAAATGAAATGTGTGTAAATGTTCTGGTATTCAGTAAGCCTTTAATACGTGGCAATTATCATTATGGGAAATAGAAAATAACGGAAAATCCATTCTTGACCTTAAGGAACTTAAAAGCTATTTGGGTAAATTTTACATACGGCACACATGTAACAACTGGAAAGCCAGCAAGAGCTAAGTAAGTGCATGGTAGTTTGTGGTGCAGATTGCACACACAAAAAAGCAGCTTTGTTAGGGAAAACCTTATTAGAAGACTTATGATATGGATTTAAATATCCTCTAGTGGAAAACTTCCCTTACTGAGAAGAAAAAGGAAAAGCACCTCAAAATAATTGACAATTTTTTCAGCATGTACTCTACGAGGGTGTCTATATCTAACAAATACATCAGGTGAACAATAGAAAGTAACTGCAGAGACATGAAATATATTATTAAAAGCATAAATAAGTAGGTATTTTGAAAGATATCTTTCATCATTTTGGAATAAGTGACTATGATACTTTGATTTAAATGGGAATAGAAAAATACCTAGGAATTTCGTAATCATTACATAACGGGATCCATTATAAGTAGTCAGTGTAGGCTAGTGAGTGAATGGTTTTAGAGCCAAAAAATTTTATTTCCAACTCTGGCACATTATATGTATCTCACCTTGGAACAGGCACTTAATCTTTCTGATCCTCATTTCCACATTTGTAAAATGGGTATAATTATATTCACATTACAGCATTATAAGATTTAAGAATAATATTTATTAATAAGTCATGTTATGGTCTAATATAGGAAACTTGTTTTGACATAAACCAACAGGTTTCCTGAGGCTTATATTCAGTTATATTAATCAGAAAGAAAAAAAAATCCCTCTTAGGGGAACATAACCTTGAGTAACACAGATATTTGTAGATTAAGAATAAAAACTTTGAACTAAGACTTAAAGTCATTGCTCCAAGCATCTATATACACTTAAGTACTTGTGACCAATATACAAGTACATTCTGTTTAATAACCACTTATTAAATACCTATCATATGTGAGGTATTTTTCTATAAGCTACATATACAAAGCTGAGTAATGGGCAATTTAGTAAGGGCAACAAAATACCATATACAGACTATAATAGAGTATTAGGCACAATGAAGGCACAAAAGAAATAATAAATTAGACTTGGAAAGTAGTAAGTACCTGAGAGAAACCAAACTCCATTTTCAGAAAGTTACTCTAGAAAAGTTAGGTAGACTTTTGCTTCCAACAAAAGGAAGACTAGATTTTCTAAAAAAAAAAACAAAACAAAACAAAAAAAAAGATCTCCAAACAAAACAAACAACAAATAAATTGTTGGAAAATATTTTTTAAAACATATTTTGGCATGCAGAGTGCACTGGTAAGAAATTAAGGGAAATCTACAGAGACAAAAAAATGAGGAAAAGTGAGTCCTGATACCAGCTGGTCTAAGAGCATCCACTGATCTCTAATGTGTTAGTTTCCTGGGGCTGCCATAACCAAGTACAACAAACTGGGTGGCTAAAACAACAGAAATGTATTGTCTCACATTTCTAAAGGGTATAAGTCTGAAATCACTTTGGTTCTTTCTGAGGGCTGAGGAAGAATCTATTCCATTCCTAGCTTCTGGTAGCATCAGACAATTCTTGGCTTGTAGATGGTGTTCTTCCTAGGTCTTGGCATTGTCTTTCCTTTATGAGCGTCCAATTTTCCCCTATTTATAAGAACACCAGTCATAATGAATTAGGGCCCACCCTAAAAACCTCATCTTACATTGATTATCTGCTAAGGCTATTTCCAAATAAGATAATGCTCATAAGTACTGGAGGTTAGGACTTCAGTGTCTTTTGGGGGAGACATAATTTAACCCATAACACCTGGTAACCTAAAGTTTTGGTTTTAAAGAGAGGCTAAAAGACAATGGTTAGGGCAATCATGAAGTAGGAAGACTAACAAAGCCACTTTATAAAGCTAGAATCCCACCCCCTCAATAGTAATATGCTCAAGAAAAAGTTAAATTAAGTGTCTGTACAAATATTTGGCCCATTTTTATTGTTTCTCATTTGTTTATTTTCTTACTGAGTTGTGACAGTCCTTTATATATTCTGGATACAAGACCTTTATAAATAAGTGTTTGTAAATATTGTGTGTGGCTTGTGTTTTCATTTAATCTTGTCTTTTGAAGAGAATTTTTTAATATAATGGAGTACAATATATCATTTTTTAAATTTTCCCGTGAATGCTTTGTATTGATCCAAGAAATCCTTACCTAGACCAGGGGAAAAATGTTTTTCTCCTAGAAGCTTCATAGCTTTATAATTTACATTTAGGTATGTGATCCATTTCAAATAAATTTCCATATATGCTGTGAGGTAAGGGTTGAAGGCTTTTTTTCCTTGTATATGTATATCCAGTTGTTCCAAGATCATTTATTGAAAACACGGTCCTTAACCATTGACATCATTGTAGAAAAATCAATAAATAAAAAGTATATATATATACACACATATATATACTTCTATATAGATACTTCTATATATATACTTTCTATTATATATTTCTAATATATAGAAAGTATATGTATATACTTTCTATTCTTTACCACTGATCTATATATCTATCATTATGCAAATGTAACACTGTCTTGATTACCACAGCTTTATAGTAAGTCTTGAAATCAAATAGCCTTGAAACCAGTCCAACTGTATTTGTTCCAATTTAATTTTGATATTCCAGATCCTTTGATTTCTTTTTTCTTTTTTTTTTTTAAAGATTTTATTTATTTATTTGACAGAGAGAGAGACAGCCAGCAAGAGAGGGAACACAGGGCAGGGGGAGTGGGAGGAAGAAGCAGGCTCCCAGTGGAGGAGCCTGATGCGGGGCTCGATCCCAGGACTCTGGGATCACGCCCTGAGCTGAAGGCAGATGCTCAACTGACTGAGCCACCTAGGTGCCCCCAGATCCTTTGATTTCTGTATATGAGAATTTTAGAATTAATTTTAGAATTTTAGAATTAATATGTCAAATTCTCAAAAAATTATTGGAATTATGTTCAATCTATAAATGAATTTAGGGAAAACTGACATGTCAATAATTTTGACATTCAATAATCATGAATATCTCTCTACTTATTCAGGTTTAAAATTTCTTTCATTAATATTTTGCCACTTTCTATACAGATATGGCATAAAATTTATCAAACTTGATCCTAAACATTTCATATTTTTAAGCTGTTTTCATTTCAATTTGCAATTGTTTATTGCTAGCATACAGAAATGTAGTGACTTTTTAAATTTCAATAGTTAATATACAGTGTTATGATTAGTTTCAGGTGTACAACATAATGATTGAACAATTCCATACATCACCCAGTGCTCGTCATGACAAATGTACTCCTTAATCCACGTCACCTATTTCACCTATACCCCACCTCCCTCCTCTGTGGTAACCATGAGTTTGTTCTCTATAGTTAAGAGTCTGTTTCTTGGTTTGTCTCTCTCCCTTCTTTTTTCTCTTTGTTCATTTGTTTTGTTTCTTAAAGGCCACATATAAGTGAAATCTTACGGTATTTGTCTTTCTCTGACTGGCTTATTTCACATAGCATTATACTCTCTAGCTCCATTCATGTTGTTGCAAATGGCAAGATTTCGTTCCTTTTTATGGCTGCATAATATTCCACTGTCTATTATGCTACATCTTCTTTATCCACTAATCTATTGATGGATACTTGGGCTGTTTCTATAATTTGGCTATTGTAAATAATGCTGCTATAAACATAAGGATGCATGTAACCCTTTTAATTAGTGCTTTTGTATTCTTTGGGTAAAAAACCCAGTGGTGCAATTACTGGATCATAGGGAGAAATACAATGACTTTTGCATACTGACCTTATATCCTCCAGCCTTGCTAAACTTACTAATTATTCTCAGTTTGGGGAGGTTTTTTGGGTAGATTTTCATGGATAGCCATATTGTCTATAAATAAGAGTTTTATTTTTTTCCTTTCCAATTTGTATGCCTTTTATTCCTTTTTCTTGCCTTACTGCACTGGCTATCACCTCCAATACAATATTTAATAGAAGTGATGAGAGTAGACATCCTTGCCTTATTTCTAATCTTAGGAAAAAAGCATTTAATCTTTCATCATGATATTAACTCTAGATTTTTCATAGTTGACCTTTATTAGGTTAAGGAAGTTTCCTTCTATTCCTAGTAGGCTTACACTTTTTATTTTAAAATCATAAATGGGTATGGAATTTAATAATTTTTCTGCTTTTATTGAGGTGATTATTTGTTATTGTTTTTTAACCTGTTAAGAGGGTGAGTTATATTGATTTTCAAATATTGAATTACTTTTGCATTTCTAGGAGAAACCCCACTTGGTTTTGATGTATCATACTTCCCACATATTACTGGATTTGATATGCTCATATTTTGTTAATGATTTTTATGAGTATGTTCATGAATGGTATTGACTTACAGCTTTCTCTCCTATCAACATCTTGCTATAGATGGATGTGTGTCCCCTCAAAATTCATATGTTGAAACGTAATACTCAATATGATGCCATCAGGAGATGTGGGAACTACTTAAGTCATGACGGTGGAAAATTCATGAATGGGATTAGTGCTCTTATAAAGAGACCCCAAAGAGCTCCCTAGTCCCTTTCACCTATGAATCAGTAAGCAGACCTCTATCAGACACTGATTCTGCCAGAGCCTTGATCTTGGACTTCTCAGCCTCCAGAACTACGAGAAATAAATTTCTGTTGTTTATAAGTCACCCAGTCTATGGTATTTTTTTATAGCAGCCCAAATGGACTAAGACACATCTTTTTCTGGCTTTGGTAGTAGAGTAATGCTGACCTCATGAGTTGGGAAGTGTTCTCTCTTCTTCTATTTTCAGAAAGAGTTTATATAGAATTGGTATTATAACTTCCTTAAATGTTTGGTGGAATTAATCAGTGAAGCCCTCTGGAACTGGAGTCTTCTTCATGGCAAAGTTTTTATCTATAAATTCAAATTTTAAAATAGATATAGGGCTATTCAGGCAATTTATTTCATCTAGTAAACTTTGGTAGTTTGTGTCTTTTAAGGAATTTGTCCATCTTATTTTTGTTGTTAAACTTTTTGAAAATAAGTTTGTCATAATATTGCCTTATTTTTACAATATATGTAGTATATAGAGTTATGACCCCTCTTACATTCTTAATATTGGCAATTAATATCTTCTCTCTCTTTTATTTATTTATTTTGATCAATTGAATATATCAATTTCATTGAACTTTTCAAAGAACCATCTTTTGGCTTCACTGATTTTCTTTATTGTTTCTCTCTTCTCAGTTTCACTGATGTGTTCTTACCTTTATTATTTCCTTCTGGCTCTTCGCTTTCAGTTTAACTTGCTCTTTTTTTCTTTAAGTGAAAGCTTAGAGCTTAATGATTCAAGACATTTCTTGTTTTCTAAAAGAAAATTTCTCAAATTTCCCTGCATCCCACAAATTCTAAGTTATATTTTCATTTTCAGTCAATTAAAAATATTTCTAACTTCCTTTATGACTTCCTTTTTGATATGTGGGAAATTTCCACTATCTGTAGTTACAAAACATACTTTGTATTATTTCAGTGGACAAATACATAGGTCATATCAACAAATGTAAATGGGCTTGTTTGGGGGCACCTGGCTGGCTTAGTTGGTAGAGCATGTGACACTTGATCTCAGTGTTATGAATTTGAGCCCCACATTCAGTATAGAGATTACTTAAGAAAAATATAATATTTATAAATAAATAAATAAATGGACTTGTTTCACCTATTAAAAGAAAAAGATATTCATATTTCAGGACAAAACAAAAGTCAACCTACGCTTTACTTAAGAGACATACCTAAAATTAAGTGAACCACAGAGCCTAAAAAAAAAGGGATAGGCAAAGATATACCAGGTAAATACAAACAAGCTGATTTAAAAAAAAAAAAAGAGGTATAGGAGAAAGATAAACACACTAATTGTATGAATCTATAATATGTGATTCTAAATCTAACACATCAATGTAACAAAAGTTGTAAAACTAAAAACAATGTACATCTAAACAATATAACAGATATGGTAGCTTTAACGCATATATCAAACTTTACACTCTGGTAATAGGAAATACACCTACTTCTCTAGTTGCACATGAAGCATTTATGAAATAAGTCACATAGTGAGTTCAAAAAATCTCAACAAATACCATGAAGTAGATATATTACAAACATTCTCTTGTTACAATCTAAGAAAACTAGAAATCAAGAGTAAAAATTTTTATTTAATTAATTAATTAATTAATTAATTTATTTATTTATTTTTAAGTAATCTCCATGCCCAGCATGGGGCTTGAACTCACGACCCTGAGATCAAGAGTTGCAAGAGTCACATGCTCTACCAACTGGACCAGCCAGGCACCCCTTTTACTTTTTATTTTATTTTATTTTATGAGTAAAACTTTTAATTAATTAATTAATTAATTTTAAGTAGGCTCCACACCCAGTGTTCAAGCTTCACATGGAACTTGAGCTCATGACCCTGAGATCAACACCTGTACTGAAATCAGCAGTCAGACACTTAACTGACTGAGCCATCTGAGGTGCTCCCAAGAGTGAAAATTATTAAAAAAAATTTCTTCCAACTACAAATTTAAAAACTCTCTAGCAAATGACTCTTGGCTGGAAAGGGGAAAACAAATGAAGATTCCAGAATTTCTAAAAAAATAGCAATAATGTCTAGATATCAGAATCAAAGTGACACAACTAAAGTAGTGATCAGAGGAAAATCGATAGCCTTAAACACTTATATCAATAAAAATATGAATTAATTTTTCAACTCAAGTAGCTAGAAAAGGAGAATAAATCAAATAAAAGCAGAGGAAAGGCATAATAAATATAAAAGCAGATGCTACTGAGACACAGAGAAATTACATAACTAATAAAGAAATCAAAATTTCTGTTTCTTTGGAGAAAGTCAATAAAATAGAAAACCACTAGCTTACCTGATAAAGTGGGAGAGAACACACATACACAAAATAAGAAATGACAAATGGAAAATAAACACTGAGATAGAATATCAAAACAAATTATGAGAGACTACTTTGCACAACTCTATGCAAATACATTTAAACAATTTAAAATGCAAAGTTTCTAGTAAAATAAAATTTGCTCACATTAACTCTAATGTAGATAGAAAGTTTAAGTAGACCAATTAGCATAGAAGAAACAGAAAATCATCAAAGAGATATCTCTTAAAAAATCAAGTCAGATGTTTTGACAAGTGAATTATACAACCTCTCACATGCAAATGATTCCACTGCTACCTAAATTATTGCAGAGCATCATAAAAGAAGGAAAACTTTCAAATGCTAAATTTGATAAAGATAGGGAAAAACATCTATATACTTCGCCAGGTTAACTAGCTATTCTTCCCATTAGTACAGGCATACTGTACTTCCCAGCCCCTTGTAGTTAGGCTCGGCGACATGATTTGTGTTGGTCAGTGGGACTATTTGAGTTAGCTGTGTATCCAACCACCTCAAAACTTAGTGGCTTAAAACAAGATTAATTGTTTAATATGGTTCTGTGAGTTAGCTAGATGGTTCTTCTCATCTGGGGCAGGTCGGATGATGTTGGATACTCTAGGATGATCTTTAAACATTTCAAAAAATGTTCAACTTCACTCAAAATTAGATAAATGCAAAGTAAAAATATAATTCTCACTGATAAGTTGGGTAAAAAATAAAATTTGGTAAAAAATGTACTGTGTACTTGGTTGGTTAGGCTATGGGGAAACAACCACTCTATTCATTGCTGGCAGGAATAAAATAATGGTATAACCTCTATGAAGTGAATTTGGCAACACATAACAAAACTACACATGCTTTCATGTTTTAACCCTATAATTTTAATTCTAGGAATTTAACCCAGAAATACACTTTCAAGAGAGGAAAAATAGGAGCGCCTGGGTGGCTCAGTTGGTTAAGTGTCTGCCTTTGGCTCAGGTCATGATCCCAGAGTCCTGGGATCAAGCCCCACATTGGGAATCTCTGCTCAGCGGGGTACCTGCTTCTCCCTCTCCCTCTGCCTGCATTACAAATAAACATTATTTGTAATAGCAAAATATTGTAAATATCCTAAATGTCAGCCACAGGGACTGATAAGAATAAACTGTGACACATTTACACGATGGAAAATTATGCAGCCATTTAAAAACTTAGGAAGAGCTGTATAATCTGATGTAAAGGGAGGAATGGATAAACAAAATATGATAAATCCATACAATGGAATATTTTTAGTCATAAAAGGGAATGAAGTACTAATAAATGGTACAACATGGAGGAAAATTATGCTAAGTGAAAGAAGACTGACACAAAAGACTACATATTGTATGATTCCATTTAAATAAAATGTCCAGAATAAGCTGCAGAGACAGAAAGTAGATTAAGTGTGGTAAGGGGCTACTGGAGGGAAGAAATAGGGAATGGCTTCTAATGGGTACAAAGTTCCTTTTGGGGGGAATAAAAATTCTTGAACTGGAAAGTAGTGATCACTTCACAGTTTGGTAAAGACACTAACAAATCACTGAATTGAACACTTTATTGAAAAAAGTAAATTCTACGGTGTATGAACTATCAGTTTTTTAAAGAGGAAGAGAGAGGCAAAAACAACAGAAGAACCCAGGCCTGTGTCTACTGCCCTTTACTTGCTACAAGATAATGATCTCTAGGACTTATGGGGAAAAGCTCTCAGCTTTTCCCTTAAGATCAGGAACATGACAAGGATTCCCACTCTCGCCACTATTGTTCAACATAGTACTAGAAGTCCTTGCATCAGCAATTAGACAACAAAAAGAAATAAAAGGTATTCAAATTGGCAAAGAAGAAGTCAAACTCTCTCTCTCCGCAGGTGACATGATACTTTATGTGGAAAACCCAAAAAACTCCACCCCCAAATTACTAGAACTCATACAGCAATTCAGTAATGCGACAGGATACAAAATCAATGCACAGAAATCAGTTGCTTTTCTATACACTAACAATGTTATGGTAGAAAGAGAAATTAGGGAATCGATTCCATTTACAATAGCATCAAAAACCGTAAGATACCTTGGAATAAACCTATCCCAAGAGGTAAATGATCTATACCCTAGAAACTACAGAACATTTATGAACGAAATTGAAGAAGACCCAAAAAGATGGGAAAACATTCCATGCTCATGGATTAGAAGAATAAACATTGTGAAAATGTCTATGGTGTCCAGAGCAACCTATACTTTCAATGCCATTTCAATCAAAATGCCAATGGCAGCTGAAACAAACAACCCTAAAATTTGTATGGAACCAGAAAAGACCCTGAATCGTCAAAGAAATGTTGGAAAAAAACAAAAAACAAATCTGGGGGCATCATGTTGCCTGATTTCAAGCTATCCTACAAAGTTGTGATCACCCAGACAGCATGGTACTGGCATGGAACAGAATAGAGAGCCCAGAAATGAACCCTCAACTCTATGGTCAACTAAACTTCGACGAAGCAGTAAAAAATATCCAATGGAAAAAAGACGGTCTCTTCAATAAATGGTGCTGGGAAAATTGGACAGCTATATACAGAAGAATGAAACTCAACCATCCTCTTTTTTTTTTTTTTAATTTTATTTATTTGTTTGACAGAGATAGAGACAGCCAGTGAGGGAGGGAACACAAGCAGGGGGAGTGGGAGAGGAAGAAGCAGGCTCATAGCAGAGGAGCCTGACATGGGGCTCGATCCCATAACGCCGGGATCACGCCCTGAGCAGAAGGCAGACGCTTAACCGCTGTGCCACCCAGGCGCCCCGAAACTCAACCATCCTCTTACACCATACACAAAGATAAACTAAATGGACGAAAGACCTCAATGTGAGACAGGAATCCATCAAAATCCTAGAGGAGAACATAGGCAGTAACCTCTTTGACATCGACCACAACAACTTCTTTCAAGACAAATCTCCAAAGGCAAGGGAAACAAAAGCAAAAATCAACTTTTGGGACTTCATCAAGATAAAAAGCTTCTGCACAGCAAAGGAAACAGTCAGCAAAACTAAGAGGCAACCCATGGAATGGGAGAAGATATTTGCAAATGACACTACAGATAAAGGGCTGGTATCCAAGATCTATAAAGAACTTCTCAAACTCAACACCCAAAAAACAAACAATCAAGTCAAAAAATGGGCAGAAGACATGAACAGACACTTCTCCAAAGAAGACATACAAATGGCTAACAGACCCATGAAGAAATGTTCAACATCATTAGCCATCAGGGAAATTCAAATCAAAACCACATTCAGATACCACCTTACACCAGTTAGAATGGCAGAAATTAACAAGGCAGCAAACAACAAATGTTGGAGAGGTTGTGGAGAAAGAGGAACCTTCTTACACTGTTGGTGGAAATGCAAGTTGGTACAGCCACTTTGGAAACAATGTGGAGGTTCCTCAAAGAGTTAAGAATAGAGCTACCCTATGACCCAGCAATTGCACTACAGTATTTACTCCAAAGATACAGATGTAGTGAAAAGAAGGGGCACATACACCCCAATGTTCATAGCAGCAATGTCCACAATAGCTAAACTGTAGAAGGAGCTGAGAAGTCCTTCAACAGACAAATGGATAAAGAAAATGTGGTCCATATATACAATGGAATATTACTCAGCCATCAGAAAGGATGAATACTCATCATTTGCATCGACATGGATGGACCTGGAGGGGATTATGCTAAGTGAAATAAGTCAAGCAGAGAAAGACAATTATCATGTGGTTTCACTTATATGTGGAACATAACGAATAGCATGGAGGACATTAAGAGAAGGAAGGGAAAAATGAAGGAGGGGAAATCAGAGGGGGAGACAAACCATGAGAGACCATGGACTCTGGGAAACAAATTGAGGGTTTCAGAGGGAAGGGGGGTGGGGGGAATGGGTTAGCCTGGTGATGGGTATTAAGGAGGACATGTATTGCAATGAGCACTGGGTGTTATACGCAAACAATGAATCATGGAACACTACATCAAAAACTAATGAAGTGCTGTATGGTGACTAATGTAACATAATAAAAAAATAAAAGTAGGACTTAGTCTTTAGATACTTTATGTAACTCTTTCTTGGAGTGCTGAGAAGAGATTATTTCCTTATTTCCCTCCATGAGAATGAGGAAACATGTTTATTTTGGTCACCTATCTTCAATTCCCAGCATGGTGCCTAGCACACAGTAGACACCCAATAAATAAGTGTTGAATGAAAAAGGAAAATAGAATAAACAATGTTGAGAATTAAAGAGGACATGTGATATGATAAGCACTGGGTTTTATATTCAACTAATGAATCATTGAACACTATATCAAAAACTAATGATGTACTATACCTTGGCCAATTGAATTAAAAAAAAAAAGAATGAATGATAAAGTTAAGAAATCCTATCTTGTAATTACCAGTGCAATACTTAGAAATTATTGTATGAGAGTTTGATGGGTAACAGGATATATGCATGATACCAAAGAATCACCCCTAAGATTACTTAATTATGAAGGAGAAATGTATTATTACAATGGAGAGATTTTTAATCATGTGATCAAACTTAGCATGACCATGAGGTAATTAATTGACATTAGGTACTTCCTGATGTGAAACAGAGGGAGCACACAAATACTACATAGGAAATTTCTTGTCAAGAATGCTTAACCTGAAGCTAATTCTGAAGAGGAAATCAAAGTTTTTAAGATCTATGAGACAATTGGCTAGACTGTTCAAAAATATCAATATTATCAAAGAAAAAAAGCAAAGTGATATCTCATTGTGGTATTAATTTTCATTTCCCTGATGATCAGTGATGTTGAGCATCTTTTCATGTGCTTACACACATTGTTGGCCATCTGGATGTCTTCTTTGGAAAAATATCTATTCAGGTTGTCTGCCATTTTTAATCAGATTATTTGTTTTTTGGTGTTGAGCTGTGTAAGTTCTTTATATATTTTGGATATTAACCCCTTATCTGACGTATCATGTGCAAATATCTCCTCCCATTTAGTAGGTTGCCTGTTTGGTTGGTTGGTGGTTTCCTTCACTGTGTGGAAGCTTTTTATTTTTGTGTAGTCCCAATAGTTTTATTTTAATAAATACAATAGCTTAATTTTGTTTTTGTTTCCCTTGCCAGAGGAGACATATCTAGAAAAATGTTTCTATAGCCGACATCAAAGAAACTACTGCTTGTGTTTTCTTCTAGGAATTTTATTGTTTCAGGTTTCACATTTAGGTCTTTAATTCATTTTGAATTTTTTTTTGTGAATGGTGTAAGAAAGTAGTCCAGTTTCATTCTTTTGTATGTAGCTGTCCTGTTTTCCCAATACTATTTATTGAGGAGACGATCTTTTCCCCATTGTATATCCTTGTTTCCTTGGTCATAGATTAAATAACCATAAAAGCATGAGTTTATTTCTGGACTCTATTCTCTTCCATAAATCTATGTGTCTGTTTTTGTTCCAGTACCATACTGTTTTGATTACTACAGCTTTTGGAACCCTCATGTACTGTGGGTGGGAATACAAATTGATGCAGCCACTGAAGAAAACAGTACATGGAGCGTCTGCGTAGCTCAGTCATTAAGCGTCTGTCTTCGGCCCAGCCCTGCATCGGGCTCCCTGCTCCTCTGGGAGGCTGCTTCTTCCTCTCCCACTCCCCCTGCTTGTGTTCCCTCTTTCGCTGGCTGTGTCTCTCTCTGTCAAATAAATAAATAAAATCTTAGGGGAAAAAAAGAAAGAAAGAAAACAGTAGAAAGTTCCTCAAAAAATTAAAAATTGAATTGCCATATGATCTGGTAATTCCAATACTGGGTATTTACCCCAAAAAACACAAAAAGCTAATTTGAAAAGATATATGTACTCCTATGTTTACTGCAGCATTATTTACAATAGCCAAGATAACGGAAGCAGCCCAAGTGTCCATTGATAGATGAATGGATAAAGAAGATGTGGTATATATATATATATATATATATATATATATATATATATATAATAAAATTTTACTCAGCCATAAAAAAGAGTGAAATCTTGCAATTACAACAACATGGATGGAACTAGAGGGCATAATGCTAAGTGAAATAAGTCAGAGAAAAATAAACACCATATGATTTCACTCCTATGTGGAAATTAAGAAACAAAACAAATGGGGGTGCCTGGGTAGCTCAGTCGTTAAGCGTCTGCCTTTGGCTCAGGGCGTGATCCTGGCAGTCTGGGATGGAGCCCCACATCAGGCTCCTCCACTGGGAGCCTGCTTCTTCCTCTCCCACTCCCCCTGCTGTGTTCCCTCTCTCGCTGGCTGTCTCTCTCTCTGTGTCAAATAAATGAATAAAAAATCTTAAAAAAAAAGAAACAAAATAAATGAACAAAGAAAAAAAAGAGAAACAAAAACAGACTCAAATATAGGGAACAAACACGTGGTTGCCAGAGGTGGAGGTGGTGGGAGGATGGGTGAAATAGGTGAAATGGATAAAGATACACTCATCATGATGAGCAATGAGTAATGTATAGAATTGTTGAATCACTATATTGTACACCTGAAATGAATGTAACACTGTATGTCAATTATACTGAAATTTAAAAAATCATTACTAAAAAAATTTTAAAAGACAAATGACCCAATTTAAAAAATGGGCATAACAATTTGAACAGATATTTCTCTAAAGGAGTTATACTAGTGGTTAATAAGCATATAAAAAGATGATCAATATCATTCTCAAATCAAGCCCGAAGGAGATACCACTTCACATCCGGTAGGATGGCTGTAATCTAAAAGACTATCATAGAGCCACCTGGATGGCTCAGTTGGTTAAGCATCTGATTCTTGATTTTGGCTCAGGTCATGATCTCAGGGTCTTGAGATTGAGCCCCACATAGAGCTTTGCGCTCAGTAGAGTCTGCTTGAGATTCTCTCTTTCCCTCTTCCACTGCCCCCCCACCTGTCTCTCTCTCTCTCTCAAATAAATAAAGTCTTACCAAAAAAATAAAGAAATTAAAAGACTATAATAAGTGTTGGCAAGGATGTGGAGAAATTGAAATCTTCATTCACTGCCAGTAAGAATAATGTTATATAGTAGAGCCACTTCAGAAAACAATGTGGCAATTCCTCAAATTGTTAAACAAAGAATTACCATATGGCCCAGAATTCTACTCAGTGTGTATATCAAAGAAAAATAGAAACATATTCCATAAAACTTGCGCACAAAAGTTCATAGCAGCATTATTCATAATAGCCAACAAAGTGTATACAATTCAAATGTCCATTAACTGATAAATGAATAAATAAAATGTGTATATCCATACAATAAGCAGATGTTTTAAATTTTGATGAAGCCCATTTTTATCACTCTTTTCTGTTATGGTTTTCTGGGTCCTGTCTGCAAAAACTTTGCCTAATTCATGACCATGAAGATATTCTTTTATTTTCTTCTTCTTCTAATAGTTTTAGCTTTTATATTTAGATCTATTATCCAACCTATCAGTTGTTGACAGATGGGTATTTAAGTCTCCAACTATAGTTGTGGATTTGTCTATTTATCCTTTCAATTCTACCAGTTTTTACTTTACATGTTTTTCAGACCTGTTGTTTGGTGCATATATATTTAGGATTGCTATGTCTTCCTGGGGGATTAATCATTATATAATGTATTTCTCTGTTTCTGGTTATTTCCTTTGCTCTGAAGAGTACTTTATCTGATATTAATATAGCCTTTATGTATTTATTTATTTATTTCTACTTAACTTTTAAAAAATTAAACAGGTTTATTTATAATTGTTATAAAGTTGAACTGCTGAAACTTCACTGAAACATATTGACTTGCATTAAGACTTTATGTCCCCACATTTATGTTAAAAATTCACATACAAATGAAAATGGAAAAACTGCCCCTACCTGATTTCTGTCTTCTATTTTTCCACTTGCAATCGTATACACTTTAGGTACCTTTTGACCATATGGAAAAAAATATCTAACATTCAGAACTACCAATAACAGGAAGAAGAGAAAAAAAATTTTAAGAATGAAATGTCTTCCATCATAGTGGATTCTTAAGCATGTTCTCCACCTATGTGGCATGCTAGTTGGATGTCCTTCGGTATAATTGTTGTACATTTGGCATGGATAGCATACATGTTGATGTCTTCAAAAAGGCCCACCAGATAGGCCTCACTTGCCTCCTGCAAAGCACCAAAAGCTGCAGTCTGGAAGCACAGATGTGTTTTGAAGTCCTGAGCAATTTCTCACATCAGCCACTGGAAAAGAAGTTTTTGAATCAGAAGTTCAGTGGACTTCTGATAATATTTAACTTCACAGAGTGCCACAGTACCAGACCTGTATCAATTAGGTTTCTTCACCCTTCCAGTAGAGGGCACACTCTTGCCAGGGGTTTTGTATCCAGTTGCTTCCTCAGTGTTCTATCGCCAC
This sequence comes from Ailuropoda melanoleuca, assembly GCF_002007445.2. Classification (NCBI taxonomy): domain Eukaryota; kingdom Metazoa; phylum Chordata; class Mammalia; order Carnivora; family Ursidae; genus Ailuropoda; species Ailuropoda melanoleuca. The sequence goes on from NC_048219.1 coordinate 26,246,655, forward strand.
TGGATTTGCAGTCCACTGTGTAGGAGCCATGGTGTAGAGACCTCCTTACTTACCCCTTTACTCCTTCAGCTGGAGCTCAGCGAGCTATAGGCAGCACTGGTGTGAGCAAGCGACCATGGCAAGGCAGTGGCTGGGAACACTACCACTTACTTTTTTTTTTTAAAGATTTTATTTATTTATTCAACAGAGAGAGAGACAGCCAGCGAGAGAGGGAACACAAGCAGGGGGAGTGGGAGAGGAAGGCAGGCTCATAGCAGAAGAGCCTGATGTGGGGCTCGATCCCATAACGCCAGGATCACGCCCTGAGCCGAAGGCAGACGCTCAACCGTTGTGCCACCCAGGCGCCCCTACCACTTACTTTTAATTAATGTTTGTATGATGTTTCTTTCTCCATTCTTTTACTGTCAAACTGCCCTTATCATTATATTTGAAATGAGTTTCTTATAGACACATTGGATTGTATTTTTTAATTCACTCTGACCATCTCTATTAATTTGTATTTAGACCATTTACATTTAAGGAAATTATTAACATTTTGGAGCTTAAGTTGGCATTTTATTTTTTACTTTCTGTTTGTCCTGTTTTTCATTTTTATATTTTCCTTTCTTGCCTTCCTATGGGTTGCTTGAATAGCTTTAGAATTCCATTTTGATTTTTTTTTAGTGTTTTTGAGTTCATCTCCTTGTCTAGCTTTTTAAGGGATTGTTCTAAGTATTATATCATGTATACAGACATAACATCAGTCTAGTGATGTCGCTTTATTAGTTTGAGGGGAGTATAGAAACCATACTCTCCTTCATTTTCCTTTTTACTCCCCCCTTTATAATATAATAATCTTAAATATTTCCCCTATATACATGTACAACCACATCAGTATTAAAATTTTTGCTTCAGTTGTCAAACATATTTTAGAAATCTCAAAAAAGAAGGAAGATCTAATATATTTAATTATATTTTTCCTTACCATATTATTTCATCCTTTCTGATGCTCCAAGTTTGCTTTATTTAGTCTTTCTTTCTTTCTTTCTTTCTTCTCTTTCTTCTTTCTTTCTTTCTTTTTTTGAAATATTTTATTTATTCAAGAGAGAGCAAGCAAGAGCAAGAACGAGAGAGAAAGCACTAGCAGGGGGGAGGGGCAGAGGGAGAGGGAGAAGCAGACTTCCCGCTGAGCAGGGAGCCTGACTCCACCATGGGGCTCGATCCCAGGACCCAAGGATCATGACTTGAGCCTAAAGCAGATGCTTAACTGACAGAGCCACCCAGGAGCCCCTAGTTCCTTCCTCTCTGTTTAGAGAACTCCTTTTAACCATTCTTCCAGTGTGCGTCTATTGATGACAACTTCTTAGTTTTCTTTTATCTGAGAATGTCTTGGTTTTCCCTTCATTCCTAAAGGATGTTTTCGCTGGATGTAGAATTCTGGGTTCAGAGTTCTTTTCTTTTAGTGTTTTGATAGTGTTGTGTCACTTCCTTCTGATTTCCATGGCTTAAAAAAAAAAGATTGATTGACTGATTGATTGATTTTAGAGAAGGGGAGAGAGAGCACGAGCAGGGGAGGAAGGAGAGAAGCAGACTCTCAGCTGAGCATAGAGCCTGTTGCAGGGCTCCATCCCATGACCCTGAGATCATGACCTGAGTCAAAATCAAGAGTCAGACACTTAACCAACTGAGCCACCCAGGCACCCCTGACTTCCATGGTTTTTGATGAGAAATCCATTGTCATTTGAACTGTTTTTCTCTGATCCATAAGGTGTTGTTTCTCTCTCCTTCTTGCAAGATTTTTTTTTAATTTTTATTTTAAAAGATTTTATTTATGTATTTGACAGAGAGAGAGACAGCCAGAGAGAGAGGGAACACAAGCAGGTGGAGTGCGAGAGGAAGAAGCAGGCTCCCAGTGGATGAGCCTGATGTGGGGCTCGATCCCAGAGCACTGGCATCACGCCCTGAGCCGAAGGCAGAGGCCCAACGACTGCGCTACCCAGGCGCCCCTCCTTCTTGCAGGATTTTTAATCTGTCTTTACTTTTCAAAAGTTTAACTATGATGGGTTTTGTTTAGATTTCTTGGGTTTATCCCTTCTGGAATTTAGTCAGATTATTGAATATGTACATGTGTGTCTTTTCCCATATTTGGGAAGTTTTCAGCCATTGTTTCAAGTATTTTTTAAACCATGCTCTATTTCTCTTCTCTTTCTGGGAGTCTGATGGCATAAACATTAGATCCTGTGTCCCACAGGTTCCTGAGGCTCTGTTCTTTTTTGTTGTTGTTCTTTTGGGTCTATTTTCTTTTTGTTGTTCAGATAGAGTAATTTCTATTTTTATATCTTGTAGTTCATTAGTTTTTCCCTCTGATCCCTCTATTCTGCTGTTGAGTCCATTCACTGAGTTTTTATCTTGGTTATTATATTTGTCAATTCTAAAATTTCCATTTGGCCCATCCTTACATTTCCTATTTCTTTACCAAGAATTTTTATTTTTCCATATTTCAAGCATGTTTTTATGTTTGCTTCTTGAAGTACTTTTATGATGGCTACTTTAATCTTTGTCAGATAGACCTAAAGTCTCTGTCATCTCGGAATGGCAACTATTGATTATCTTTTTTGTTTGTTTATTTGTAATTTGGTTTGAGATTTTCCTAGTTCCAGGTGGGATGTGTGGTTTTTGATTGAAACTTTGACATTTTGTGGTTTTCTGTTATGAGACTCTGGGGTTTTTTTAATTTACTTAAGAAATTTTTTAAAGTATGAAAAAACCAGCAGTAATTTTTTAGCAGTAATTCTTTATTATCATCAAACATCCAGTTTAAAAATTTTTCTTAATTGTCTCATTTCTTTTGACAGTTAGACTATTTGAATCAGAATCCCAATAATGTCCACACTCTGTGTTTTATCAATAAATCTCAAGTCTATACGTATTCTCTCCTCTCTTTTAAAAATTTTCTTAAAAATTTTTTGTTGTTGTTCTATTGTTATTGCAGAAACTGGGTGATATATACCGTCTGGATTTTGCCAATTGCTTCACCATTGAATTTAACTTACCATGCTTCTCTGTCGCTTTATTTAGGTGTTGGGTTGAGCCATGAATGTTATTTAAATCTCCTGTTTTAGTCAGCTTTCTCTGACATTTCTATGGCAGGGGAAGGGAAATGCCCATCACCTCATTACTGCAAGGTGGGGTAGAAGTCAGGGTACAAGTCCAGGTTTCCAATTTGGACTCTGTTTACATGCAGGATGGGAGCTATTCATTACTGCTGGGCAAGGATAGAAGACCTGATTCCACACAAGTGCTCCAACTGATACCACTCTGCCTGGGAAACATAGGTGTGCTTCATTTCTGCTCCCAAAATGACCTCCCATGGACACTATGGGGGAGAACAAAGTAGCTTCATCATTTTGGGTCAGTGGTGAAAATCCTGACTCTACTAGACCTCTAACACCACCCCCCATTATCCTTTTTTAAAAAGTAATGTAGTTAATTGTAAGTTTATGTAGTTTAATTTTTTAAAATGACTAACAATTGGCTCATAAAATCCTTGAAAACTTAATAATCAACTCTTACGAGTCAGCAGAAGCTGGCTCTGGCACAACTCAGTTAAAATGCACATAACCTTTGATCCAGCAACTCTGCTGCTAGGAATCTACCCTAAGGAATTCTAAATTTATCTTAAATTCATCTGTGCAACTGTTTACTGGACATGTTTATACCCATGTGTGTCTAATAGGCATCTCAAATTTATAATGCCCAGAACTAAACCCTTAATTTTTATTCCATAAAACCTGTTTCTTCTGTGTTTCCTGTCTCAGTACATGGCTACCAATACCCAGATGCTCAGGTTCATCAACCTTGACTCTTCTCTTTCTCTTAACCATCTGAATTACTAGCAAATCCTGCTGACTGCATCACCAAAATATATTACGAATCCTATGACTTCCTTCCTTCTTTGTCATTGAGCCTCATTGGTTTTAAGTAACCAGTCTCTGAAGTAATCACTGTGGCTTTGTCTGCCCAAACCTAGTTTACCCATCTCTGGGAGTATTGAGTCAATCCCACCTAACACTTGCATAAGTGGGTTCTGGCAAAAAAGATAATTTTGGCTGTAATGTTGCAGTGTGGTAATTTAATTGCTTATGTTCTCTGTTACAAACATCACATAGTACATACATATATAGTAGATTAAGTAGGAAAAAAGAAAAGAAAAATAAATCCAGGATTTAGTGCTTATAATATTCTACATTTTCATGTGCAGCATGTTTTAAAATGTTAATTACTTCACATGACCTAAATAAATCCTTTTTTAAGCAGATATTTTAAATTATCTAGAGCCAGTTTCATCTTTTAAAAAGGTCATTAATGCTTAATCTATCTTTTTTCACATAGAATGGAACAAAGTGATTATATATGAAAATTCATGGCAAATTCCTCTATATGGCAAACATACTTTTTTCTAAGGTGCTCTTTATTTCACTGTTCACACACTTAAAAGTAAACATGAAAGAAGACCTGTTTTACACCTTTGTGCCAGTATCTTTTTAAACCTCTGTTCTGTTTATTGCTGATTTCTCTGGTTTCTTCACAAGGCCCACAAGAGAATAGTTTTCTTCATTTGAAATATACAATTGCCAAATAGAACATAGTTCTAAATTTTAAATGTTCTGACTCTTATAAAAGCTACCCTGACTTTTCAACTGCAAAATTTCAGAAAAATTGTAATTCATATGATTACTGCTGTTCAAGAAATTTATGTCTGTTAGATGCATTTTTTTTTTTTTTGGTTTGGGAAGAATTTAATAAAGGGATTATTTTACAAAGGCATGAGCAGAGTTTAAGGAAACCAAGAAGGGATGATGCAGTATCCCAGGGCTAATAACAGTAAGAGAGCTAGTAAAAGTAGACATTTCTTTTTTAAAAAAGATTTTATTTATTTGAGAGAGAAAAAACAAAAGAGAGAAAGAGAGAGAGCACGAGTGGGAGGAGGGGCAGAGGGAAAGGGAGAAGTAGACTCCTTGCTGAGCAGGGAGCCTGACACAGAGCTCAATCCCAGGACCCCAGGATCATGACCTGAGCTGAAGGCAGATGCTTAACTGTCTGAGCCACCCAGATGCCCCCAAAGTGGACATTTCTTACCAGTATTCTCAACCATTGGCTTTGCCTTCCCCAGCCCATTTTTATTTGGTACCTTAAGTACTTTGGCAGATGGATAAGTACTTTTCTCAGTGCATCCCGGCTGCTGGTAGCTACTAGTCTGTATGACTATTTGATAGTTTATAGGAAACCATGTGTGAAAGACTGAGCTAGATGCAATTTATATACTCAATATACATTTGAGTGCTGCTATATGTGAGGATTGTGATAAGTGCTAAGACAGTCAAGAAGACAAATCTTTTTGTCTAAATGGAATCACAGTTTTGGCCTATTTATATAAATGGTGTTTGTACTGTCTGCATATTACCTAATGCTTAATATAATTTTTTTTTCAGCTAACCCCCAATGCTTTGCTCCCACTGAATTCCTTGTTTTTCTGGTGTAAGAGTGTTAACGACTCCTGGCTGTCTTTGGTTCTTGAGATCCTCTTCTTCCCATGTTTCTTCCTTTAAACTAGTCCACATCTCTGCAAATAGTCCTTAATTTAAGTTCTTTTGAGCATGCCGTCCATTTAATGCAAGAACTTAACTAATATAATCTATTTCAACATGCATTCTGAATGAAAATTGATGTTAGAAATATTCAAATTCTGTGTTGAAAAGGAAAAACAAAGCTGGGGGCATCACAATGCCGGATTTCAAGCTGTACTACAAAGCTGTGATCACAAAGACAGCATGGTACTGGCACAAAAACAGACATATAGACCAATGGAACAGAATAGAGAACCCAGAAATGTACCCTTGACTCTTTGGGCAACTAATCTTTGATAAAGCAGGAAAAAACATCCAGTGGAAAAAAGACAGTCTCTTCAATAAATGGTGCTGGGAAAACTGGACAGCTACATGCAAAAGAATGAAACTTGATCACTCTCTCATACCATACACAAGATAAACTCCAAATGGAGGAAAGACCTCGATGTGAGACAGGAATCCATCAAAATCCTAGAAGAGAACATAGGCAGCAACTTCTACAACATCGGACACAACAACCTTTTTCATGACGCATCTCCAAAGGCAAGAGAAACGAAAGATAAAATGAACTTGTGGGACTTCATCAAGATAAAAAGCTTCTGCACAGCCAAGGAAACAGTCAAAAAAAACTAAGAGGCAGCCCACAGAATGGGAGAATATATTTGCAAATGATGCTACAGATAAAAGACTGGTATCCAAGATCTACAAAGAACTTCTCAAACTCAATACATGAGAAACAAATAAACAAATCATAAAATGGGCAGAAGATATGAACAGACACTTTTCCAATGAAGACATACAAATGGCTAACAGACACATGAAAAAATGTTCAAAATCATTAGCCATCAGGGAAATTCAAATCAAAACCACACTGAGATACCACCTTACGCCAGTTAGAATGGCAAAGATAGACAAGGCAAGAAACAACAATTGTTGGAGAGGATGTGGAGAAAGGGGATCCCTCCTACATTGTTGGTGGGAATGCAAGTTGGTACAGCCACTCTGGAAAACAGTGTGGAGGTCCCTTAAAAAGTTAAAAATTGAACTACCCTATGACCCAGCCATTGCACTACTGGGTGTTTACCCCAAAGATACAGACGTAGTAAAGAGAAGGGCCATATGCACCCCAATGTTCATAGCTGCATTGTCCACAATAGCCAAATCATGGAAGGAGCCGAGATGCCCTTCAACAGATGACTGGATTAAGAAGCTGTGGTCCATATATACAATGGAATATTACTCAGCTATCAGAAAGAACGAATTCTCAACATTTGCTGCAACATGGACGGCACTGGAGGAGATAATGCTAAGTGAAATAAGTCAAGCAGAGAAAGACAATTATCATATGATTTCTCTCATCTATGGAACATAAGAACTAGGA
>NC_048219.1:26254148-26300260 GCF_002007445.2 Ailuropoda melanoleuca
ATGGTTGTTGCTTTTGATTATTTAAGTGGGTCAGGAAAAAAATGACTATGCAGTTTCGCTATCTAATCCATTTCCTATTTATTATACTTTAATCAATTGAGTTAAAATATACAACACAAAATGATCTTTATGATTTAAGAGCAAGTCATGCCTTTTTTAGAAGATATAAACAAATTTAAACGGTTTTACAGTTGACTCATGAGGTGATGTACAATTAAGAACAGATCTTCAATATAATAGTTTGGTCCTCAAAGATGTGCACACAACATTGAAACAACTGGCATAATTTCAAATTCATCTGTGTTTAATTCTGGGTCATACCAACATAGATTAATGCATTTTGCCAATTCACCAAGATGGCCTACTGCACAAACCATACATTTAAATTTTGTACCTTAAGTACTCTTTTTCTCCCAGAAGAAATTTTTTCCACCTCTTAATTGCTGTGTCTTAGAAAAAATGTATCATCTCCGAGCCTTGGTTTCCTCAACTATAAAATGACATACTAACACCTATCTCACAAGATTAAGTAATATCATATAGTATAATTGTTTTCATGAGTAAGAGGTTACAGACAAGTTAAGGGAACAGGATACACAGAATCATGAATGTGGTAATGTATCAAAGTTGGAGACATCAGTAAGAATGCATCTTTAATTACTGTAGGTACAGATGGTTAAATATAGAAATATTTGTGGATATGTGTACACACATAGGTCAGTATATGCACACATACATCTTTGTTCTGTCCACTGAGAGAGCTTAGAAGAAATGACACCCTGATACAATGAACACACTTAGGGCCTAGATCTTGGCATCTAGTGCCATTATTCATGAAAAGGAACCAGGGATCCTTGGAAAATGGATGATTCTATGACTGGGGTAGACAATATACAAGATGAACCTGGATCATCTTGTGGTATCAGAAAGTAAGGGATTGTTTAATACACACACAAACACACTATGCACACTGGTGGGATATGTCAAAGGGGCATAGGAGCCTCCTGAAAGAACTCTTAAATGGCCAAAAATGGAATAATTTGAGCAACAAAATAAAAGTAGCATCAAATTATAACCCAAAGTATAAAATAAATATCCATGAGTCCATAAAGATATAAATACATGACTAAATTAATTAATTAATGGAGAAGAATAGGCAAATTTCCTATGCAGAAGAACTCCAAATATATTATATAGATACTCAAATCTAAAAGAAGGGGAGCTTAAGTTCCTACTCTTTAAATGTAGGTTGCACATAGTGACTTTCTTCCTAGAAGTGCAATATGGAAAGTTGGGGGTAGGAATATCTTCATAGTAGAAAAGCCTAAGAAACACTGTAGTCATCAGATCAAGGTCAACATCAACAGTCCTATGTCATGTTGGTGGTATGTATTGATCTGCTGTGATGAAAATGGTATTTTACATCTATAATCTTCCTCCAAAAAACCAGTAACTCATACCATTATGCACCTATTAGAATGGCTAAACTCCAGATCACTGACAACACCAAATTTGGGCAAGAATGTAGATCAACTGGGACTCTCATTCATTGCTAGTGTGAATGCAAAATGGTAGAGCCACCTTGGAAATTTGGTAGTTTCTTACAACACTAAACATGCTCTTTTCATTTGATCCAGCAATTGCATTCCTTGGTATTTACCCAAAGGAGTTGAGAAGTAATATTCACAGAAAACCTGCACCTGGATATTTGTAGCACATTTATAATTGCTGAAGCTTGGAAGCAACCAAGATATCTATCAGTAGGTGAATGGATAAACTGTGGTACATCCAGACAAGGGAATATTATTCAGTGCTAAAACAAAGTGAGCTATCAAGTCATGAAAAGATATGGAGGAACTTTAAATGTATGTAACTGAGTGAAAGACGCCAATCTGAAAAGGCTACATATTGTATGATTCCAACTATATGACATTATGGAAAAGATAAAACTATGGAAAGAGTAGAACAATCAGTGGTTGTCAGAGGTAGAGTGTTTAGAGGGATGAACAGAAGAGCACAAAAAATTTTTAGGGCAGCGAAAATACTCTGTATGATAGTATAATGATCGGTACATACTATTATATATTTACCCAAATCCATAGAACGTACAATACCAAGAGTTAATCCTAAAGCAAACTATGGATTTGGGAGTGATCATGATGTGTCAGTTTAGGTTCATCAGTTGTAACAAATGTACCACTCTGGTGAGGGATGTTGGTAGTGGGATAATGAAACAATACTTGCGGGGGGCAGGGAGTATATGGGAAATCTCTGTACTTTCCTCTCAGTTTTGCTGTGAAACTAAAATTAACATAATAAACAATAACAAATAACAAAAATAATTAGTATGTACATAAACTTCTAATTAGTGTATTTTTAATCATCTTAAAATTATTTATCATTTATTTTTTGTCATTGAGACTTTATACGCTATATGGAAGTCAACTTGGAATCAGCATCCAACACCCTCAATCTCAGCCACACATTTGTTTTAGAGTAAATTCATAACGGTTCAGAATTGCTTGTGTTCACTACAGATGCTGTTCTTGTCTTCAAAACCCTGTGTTACTATATATTTCTGCATTAAAGAGTAAATTTGATACAAAAATAATAACATAGAGATTGTAAAGATGAAGAAACAAACTTTAGTTCCCTTGATTAAGTCATTTTACATAACAATATGGAGTTCTTATTTGTGTTTAAAACTTAAAATGCAGAAACATTTGAAAGCTGCTAAAATCAATACTGGAGAAACAAAGACATGTAATTTCTAAAATTTATTGTGAAATAGGATTTTTGTGAATCTCTGCCAAGCTTATTGTTTCTGCTTAAGACTTTTACTACTTTTACTATTTGTAGATATGTTGCTTCATTTGAAAAAAACTTTTCAAAATTAGAGTCAATAAAAAGAGTTTTTCAATCAACAGTGAGTAAAGATAGATTGACAAATCTGACTATATTTCTATTGAATATGAGTATATGAAGAAGGCCAATTTTGATGAAGTCATTGACAAAAAAGCAGAAGGTATGGGTCAAAAGCAAAATGGTATTCATTACCGCAACAGACAACTTGTAAGTATAAGTTTCTTTCCCCTTTAAAAATAATTAAAAAGTTTTGGGTCACCTGGGTGGCTCAGGCAGTTAAGTGTCCAACTCTTGATTTTGGCTTGAGCCCCACTTTGGGCTCCGTGTTGGGTGTGGAGCTTGCTTGAGATTTTCTCTCTCCCTCTCCCTCTGCCCCTTTTCTCCAAGCTCATGCTCTCTCTCTCTTTAAAATAAGTAAGTAAATTAATTAATTAATTAAAAATCATTAATCCTTTATTTTTTATTTTTCTGCACTCTAATTTTAATTATTTTTAATTATTTTTGCTATTTTTAATATTTATTGAGATATAACTGACATAACATATTTTGTAAGATTTAGGTATACAACACATTGGTTTACTTTTTAAATTATTTTCAAAAGTTTTTATTTAAATTCCAGTTAGTTAACATATAGTGTAATATTAATTTCAGGTGAACAATATAGTGATTCAACATTTCCATACAATACTTGGTGCTCATCACAAGTGCACTCCTTAATCCCCATCACCTATTTGACCCACCCCTTCACCTCCCTGCCCTCTGGTAATCATCAGTTTGTTCTCTATAGTTAAGAATCTGTTTCCTTGGGGCGCCTGGGTGGCATAGTGGTTAGTTAAGCATCTGCCTTCGGCTCAGGGCGTGATCCCAGCAGCTCGGGGCATGATCCCAGCGTTCTGGGATTGAGCCCCACATCAGTCTCCTCCACTGGGAGCCTGCTTCTTCCTCTCCCACTCCCCCTGCTTGTGTTCCCTCTCTTGCTGGCTGTCTCTCTCTCTGTCAAATTTAAAAAAAAATCTGTTTCCTTGTATGTCTCTCCTTTTCTTCCCCCTTTGCTCATTTGTTTTGTTTCTTAAATTCCACATGTGAGTGAAATCATATGGTATTTGTCTTCCTCTGTCTGACTTAATTTTGTTTAGCATAATACTCTCTAGCTCCATCCACATCATTGCAATTGGCAAGATTTCATTCTTTTTTATGGCTGAGTAATAGTCTACTCTATATATGTATACCACATCTTCTTTATCCATTCATTTATTGATGGACATTTAGGCTGTTTCCATAAATTGGCTATTGTAAATAATGCTGGTGCTTTATAAACATTGGGATGCTTGTATCCTTTTGAAGTAGTATTTTGTATTCTTTGGGGTAATACCTTGTAGTGCAATTGCTGGATTGTAGGGTAGTTCTATTTTTAACTTTTTGAGAAACCTCTGTACTGTTTCCAGAGTGGCTGCACCAGTTTGCATCCCCACTAACAGTGAGAGAGTGTTCCCCTTTCTCCTCATCCTTGCCAAAACCTGTGGTTTCTCATGTTGATTTTAGACATTCTGAAAGGTGATATCTCATTGTGGTTTTAGTTTGTATTTATTTCTCTGATGATCAGTGATGTTGAACATCTTTTCATGTGTCTGTTAACCATCTGTATGTCTTCTTTGGGAAAATATCTATTCACGTCTTCTGCCCATTTTTAAACTGGATTATTCACTTTTGGGTGTTGAGTTTGATAAAATCTTTATAGATTTTAAATACTAACCCTTTATCAGATATGTTTTTTGCAAATATCTTCTCCCATTCCATGGGTTGCCTTTTAGTTTTGTTGATTGTTTCCTTTGCTGTGCAGAAGCTTTTTATTTTGATGAAGTCCCAATAGTTTATTTTTTGCTTTTTTTCCCTTTGCCTCAGGAGACATATATAGAAAGAAGTTGCTACAGCCAATGTCAAAGAGGTTACTGCTTGTGTCCTCTAGGATTTTGATGGATTCCTGTTTCACATTTAGGTCTTTTATCCATTTTGAATTTATTTTTGTGTATGGTGTAAGAAAGTGACCTGGTTTCATTCTTCTGCATGTTGCTGTCCAGTTTTCCCACACCATTTGTTGAAGAGACTATCTTTTTCCCATTGGATATTCTTTCTGCTTTGTCAAAAATTAACTGATCATAGAGTGGTCATTTCATTTCTGGGTTTTCTGTTTTGTTCCATTGAGATATGTGTCAATTTTTGTGCCAGTACCATCCTGTTTTGATTACTACAGCTTTGTAATATAACTTGAAGTCCCGAATTGTGATGCCTCCAGCTTTGCTTTTCTTTCTCAAAATTGCTTTGGTTATTCAGTCTTTTGTTGTTCCATATAAATTTTAGGATTGTTTGTTCCAGCTCTGTGAAAAATGTTTATGGTATTTTGACAGGGAGTGCATTAAATATGTACATTGCTTAGGATGTATAGACATTTTAACAATACTTGTTCTTCCAATTCATGATCATGGAATAGCTTTCCATTTCTTTGTGTCATCTTTAGTTTCTTTCATCAGTGTTTTATAGTTTTCAGAGGAAAGGTCTTTTAACTCTTTGGCTAGGTTTATTCCTGAGTATCTTATTGTTTTTGGTGCAATTGTAAATTGGATTGATTCTTTGATTTCTCTTTCTGTTGCTTCATTATTGTTATATAGAAATGCAACAGATTTCTGTACATTGATTTTGTATACTGTGACATTACTGAATTCATGTATCAGTTCTAACACTTTTTTGGTGGTCTTTTGGGTTTTTTACATAGAGTATCATGTCATTTGCAAATAGTTAAAGTTTTACTTCTTCCTTGCCAATTTGGGTGGCTTTATTTCTTTTTGTTGTCTGATGCTGTGGCTAGGACTTCTAGAACTATGTTAAGTAGAAGTGGTGAGAGTGGACATCCCTGTCTTGTTCCTGACCATAGAAGAAAAGCTCTCAGTTTTTCCCATTGAGGGTGATATTTCTGTGGGTTTTTCATATATGTCCTTTATTATGTTGAGGTATGTTCCATCTAAACCTACTTTATTGAGGGTTTTTATCATGAATGGATGTTATACTTTGTCAAAGCTTTCTCAGCATCTATTGAAATGATCATATGGTTCTTAATTTTTAAAAAATCTAAAAATTTTTTATTGTTGGGATGCCTGTGTGGCTCAGTCGGTCAAGTGTCTGCCTTCAGCTCAGGTCATGATCTCAGGGTCCCAGGATTGAGTCCCACATTGGGCCCCTTACTCAGCAGGGAGACTGCTTCTCCCTCTCCCTGCTTCTCCCCCTGCTTGTGCTCTCTCTTTCTCTCTGACAATTAAATAAATAAAATCTTAAAAAAAATTTTTTGTTGTTATCAATAAAAGATGTTCAACCCATGCATATATGGTCAATTAATTTATGACAAAGGAGCCAAGAATACATAATGGTAAAGGAGAACCTCTTCAATAAATGGTGTTGAGAAAACTGGACAGCCACATGCAAAATAATGAAAATGGACCACTACGCTGTGCAAAAAATCAACTCCAAATGGATTAAAGATTTTAATGTAAGAACTGAAACCATAAAACTCCTGGAAGAAAACATAGGTAGTAAATTCCTTGACTTGGTCTTGGCAATGCTTTTTTGGATCTGACACCAAAAGCAAACACAGGGGCACCTGGGTGGCTCAGCTGGTTAAGTGTCTGACTCTTGATTTCAGCTCAAGTCATGCTACCAGGGTCATGAGATCACGCCCCACATTGGGCTCCACACTCAGGTCAGTGTCCACTTGAGATTTTCTCTTTTCCTCTCCCTTTGCCCCTCCCCTGGCTCGCACTTTCTCTCTAAATAAATAAATAAATAAATAAAACCTTAAAAAAAAAAAAAAAGCAAAGGCAACAGAAGAAAAAAAAACACTTGGGATGACATCAAACTAAAAAGCTTCTGCACAGTGAAGGAAATCATCAACAAAATTAAAAGGCAACCTACCAAAGGTGAGAAAATATTTGCTATTAATAGATCTGATAAGGTGTTAATATCCAAAATATATAAAGAACTCATACAGCTCAATAGCAGAAAAAGAAGAAAACGGATCTGATTTAAAAATGGGCAGAGGCTGGACTAGCTTGAATTCCTACCAACAGTGTAAGAGAGTTCCCCTTTCTGTGCATTCTCACCAACATCTGTTGTTTTCTGACTTGTTAATTTTAGCCATTCTGACTGGTGTAAGGTGGTATGTCATTGTGGTTTTGATTTGTATTTCCCTGATGTGTTTCCCAAGTGATGTTGGGCATTTTTTCATGTGTCTGTTGGCCATTTGTAGGTCTTCTTTGGAGAAATGTCTGTTCATATCTTCTGCACATTTCTTGACTGGATTATTTGTCTTTTGGGTGTTGAGTTTGATAAAAAGTACAGAGGTTCCTCAAGAGGTTAAAAATAGAGCTATCCTATGACCCAGCAATTGCACTATTAGGTGTTTACCCCAAAGACTCAAATGTAGTGATCAAAGGGGCACCTGAACCCCAATGTCCATAGTAGCAATGTCCACAATAGCCTAACTGTGGAAAGAGATCAGATGTCCTTCGACAGATGAATGGATAAAGAAGATGTGGTATATATATATATATATATATATTCAATATATATATATATTCAATATATATATATATTCAAATCCTCTGCCCATTTTTTTATACTTTGCCTATCCAGCACACATTTATTTTTTTTATTTAAATTTGATTAGCCAACATATAGTACATCATTAATTCAGATGTAGTGTTCAGTTATTCATCAGTTGCATATAACACCCAGTGCTCATCACATCATATGCCTTCCTTAATGCCCATCACCCAGTTACCCCATCCCCCCCACCCATATTTATATGTGTATATATATATACATACATATATATATATATCAGAATATTACTCAGCCATCAAAAAGGATGAAATCTTACCATTTACATTGACATGGATGGAACTGGAGGGTATTATGTTGAGTGAAATAAGTCAGTCAGAGAAAGTCAATTATATGGTTTCACTCATATGTGGACTATAAGAAACAGAGCAGAGGATCATTGGGGAAAGGAGCGAAAATTAAATGGGAAGAAACCAGAGAGGGAGACAAATCATGAGAGACTCTCAACTGTAGGAAACAAACTGAGGGTTACTGGAGGGGATTTGGGTGGCAGATGGGGTAACTGGGTGATGGGCATTAAGGAAGGCATATGATGTGATGAGCACTGGGTGTTATATGCAACTGATGAATAACTGAACACTACATCTGAATTAATGATGTACTATATGTTGGCTAATCAAATTTAAATAAAAAAAATAAATGTGTGCTGGATAGGGAAAGTATAAAAAAAATGGGCAGAGGATTTGAATAGACTTTTTTTTTTAAAGATTTTATTTATTCGACAGAGATAGAGACAGCCAGCGAGAGAGGGAACACAAACAGGGGGAGTGGGAGAGGAAGAAGCAGGCTCATAGCGGGCTCAATCCCATAATGCTGGGATCACGCCCTGAGCCGAAGGCAAACGCTTAACCGCTGTGCCACCCAGGTGCCCCTAAATAGACATTTTTACAAAGAAAACATGGATAGCCAACAGATACATGAAAATGTGCTCAACATCACTAATCACCAAGGAAATGCAAATCCAAACCACAATGAGATATCACTTCACAGCTGTTAGAATGACTATTATCAAAAAGACAAAAAATAACAAGGGCTGGTGTGGATGAAGAGAAAAAGGAACCCTTGTGCACTGTTGGTAGGAATGCAAAATTGGTGCAGCCACTACGTAAAACAATATAGAGGCTCTTCAAAAAAACTAAAAATAGAATTACCATATGATCCAGCAATTCCACTTCTGGGTATTTATCCAAAGGAAATGAAAACACTAACTTCAAAAGACATATGCACCCCCATGTTCACTGCAGCATTATTTAAAATAGCCAAGATATGGAAATACATCTAGTGTCCATTGATGGATGAATGGATAAAAAAAATGTGGTATATATACACAACAGAAGGTTATTCAGCCATAAAAAAGAAATTTTCCCATTTGTAATTATATGGATGGACCCTGAGGATATTATGGTAACTGAGATTTGTCAGACAGACAGAGAAAGACAAAACTATAAATTTCACTTACATGTGGAATCTAAATGAACAAATAAACAAACAAAAAACAAGCTCATTGTATTAAGGAGGGCACGTATGGTGTTGAGCACTGAGTGTTATATGCAACTAATGAATCATTGTACCCTACATCAAAAACTATTGATGTGCTATATGTAGGCTAATTGAACATAATAATAAAAAGTTTTTTAAAAGCCAATCCATTTTGATTTATAAGAGCCAAGTATGATTAATCAATAAAAATAAAATGTTCCTGGAAAAAACCTCCAAAAAACCAAGTTCATAGATACAGAGAACAGACTGGTGGTTGCTAGAGGTGGAGGATGGGTGAAATGTGTAAGTGGTCGAAGGGTACAAACTTTTCAGTTATTAAATAAATAAGTCCTGGAGATGTGATGCACAGTGTGGTGACTATAGTTATCAATACTATATTGTATATTTGAAAGTTGCTAAGAGCAGATCTTGAAAATTCTTATCACAAGAAAAAAAGTATAACTATGTGGTGATGGATGTTAATTATATTTATTATGATAATCATTTCACAATATATACAAATATCAAATCATTATGTTGTACACATGAAACCAATATAAGCTATGTGTGTATTATATTTCAATAATAAAAGATTTTCACTGTCCATATTCATTTTCTGGCATAACATTATGATTATTTATTTCATTTTCTGATTCTTAGTAATTTTGTCAACTAGAGGAGGAATATATTAATAAAATGATCAAATTTTTGTGTCAAATACACTAAGTCACCACTGCCTATAGTAATAACAATTTAATATTTTAAGAATGAGGTTAAGGGGCACCTGGGCAGCTCAGTTGGTTGAGCATCTGCCTTTGGCTCGGGTCATGATCCCAGGGTTCTGGGATTGAGCCCCGCATCGGGCTCCCCGTTCAGTGAGGAGCCTGCTCCTCCGTCTCCTCCCTGCTCATGCTCTCTTGCTATCTTTGTCTCCCTCTCTCAAATAAATAAATAAAATCTTTAAAAAAACAAGAATGGGGTTGAGAATATTCTCCTTTCCTGAACACTCCGTATCTCTATATATGACACTTTAGTTTTTATATTTTACTGAATCATTCACCAATTTGTGTATCTTACAAAATTACAAATTGTCTTATCTCTCCAAATAGACTAAATTTCATGAGGGCAGTTCATGTAATAGGAAATCAATCAATAAATATAAGTGTAAAAAATATTCTCACTGCATCCTAACTAGACTAAAAACTGAATTTGATTTTGAGATGGAAAAAGGTTAGGCACTGAAATGTAATTATTCCAAATTTAGATGTTCATGTTCTGAGGCAACACCATTCTTAATTAGAAAATAATTATTAACAATGGCATTCTCCTCCTCTGTAGCAGATGTCTTTGGTACTACCCATATCACATCCCCACAGCCCATCTGATGTTAGCCATATTTAATAGGTCACCCCAATTCACTTCACATTTCCCTGTCCTATTCAAATAAGTCTATATTCTTCCCTAGGGCCTTCTCCAGATATCATGAGAGCTTGCTTAGCCCATTTGGCAAGCACAACCCAGATGAGTGGGGAGTTTTAACCTCTTCTGGGGCAACTTGTAAATGATAGGATGTGGGGTTCATGGATAAATGCTCCAGCCTCTTTAAAGTGGATTACAAAAAACTCAACATGTCCTTATATTTGATTTCCTCTTTCCCTATTTCACTTTGCTTACTCCCTCTCTGCTGGTTCCTGGGATGACCTCCTAAATAAACTACCTGCCTCCTAAGTAAACTGCCTGCATCCAAGACCATGTCTATGATTCTGCTTTCAGAGAAACACAAATTGAAAATATATTCAACCACTATATTCCAATAACCTTACGGATTTTGTAGTTCTGTGAAAAGGGCAAGCTCTTTCTTGCCTCAGGGTTTTTGTATATGCTATTCCTTCTACTTTTTGTGCATTTTCCCACCTCATCACTCAGGTATCAACTTAAATATCACTTCATGAGGAAACCTTTCCTGACTCCATAAAGCAGGTTAGATGGCCCCTTGTTTAATGCTTTTATCAACGAGTCCTTCCTTTAGCGAGTCTTATTATAACCATACTTGAATATTTATTTGGATAATTTTTGCTTAAAGTTGGTTTTCTGATTTAGGCTGTAAGCTCCATGAGATCAGGGATGACATCTGTTCTTAGTAGTATGCTCAGCATCTAGTAAAAAGTCTGGAATCCTGTGAGGAGTCAACAAATATGTACTTAGTGCCTATCATTGGGTGAGCACTTTTCCAGACCCTAGGAATATAGTAAAGAACAAACCAGAGAAAAATTCTACCCTCGTTCTATGAGGAAGAACCAAGACAAAAACCAAAATATACAAATAAAATCTGTGGTATGCCAGAAGATGGTAAGTGCTATGAGGAAAACAGCAAAGGAGAAGGAAAATATTGAGGGAGTTGCAATTTTAAATAAGGTGATTATGGAGGGAATCAATAGGTAAAATTTGAGAAAACATCTAAAAGGTATGAGCCATATTGCTCTCTGGGTCAAGAGTGTTCAGGCAGGGGCGCCTGGGTGGCTCAGTTGTTAAGTGTCTGTCTTCGGCTCAGGGCGTGATCCCGGCGTTCTGGGATCGAGCCCCACACCAGGCTCCTCCACTGGAAGTCTGCTTCTTACTCTCCCACTCTCCCTGCTTGTGTTCCCTCTCTCTCTGGCTGTCTCTATCTCTGTCAAATAAATAAAAAATCTTTAAAAAAAAAAGAAAAAAGAGTGTTCAGGCAGAGGGAAAATAAGTGAAAAGACCATCAAGCAAGAGCATGCCTGTCATGGGCATATTCAGAGAACAGCAATGAAGCCAATATTGTAGAATTAGTAGAGTGAGTGAGGGAAAAATAGAAAGAGATGACATCAGAGGGACTGGAGGATAGTGAGGCAGAAAATGTATGATCTTGGAGACTACTGTCAGGACCCTTACTTTTACCCTGAGAGGGTAAGAAGCCATTAAAGCTTTGAGCAGGGAAATAAAATGATCTGACTTCTATTTTAAAACTATGACTGTGGATGCTATGTTGAGAAGTAGGACAGAGACAAGGATAGAAACAGAGAGACCAGTTAGGACGCTGTTCCAATAATCTAGGCAGGAGATTAAGATAACTGGAACCAGAATGGTAGCAGTGGAAATAGTGATAAATAGTCAAATTTTGAATATGCTTTAAAGAGTCAGTACGATTTGCCTCAAAGGTTTTAAGTTTAAACAAATAGAACTAAGATTGGAAAAACTGTAGGAAAAATAAGTTTGGGAGTAAGATGTAAAAGATGAGATGCCTATTATATAACCAAAAGGATATGCTGAGTAGGCAGCTGAATATATGGAAGTTTGGAGTTCAGAGAAGAAGACTTGGCTGGAGTTATAAATTTGGAAATCATCAGCACATCAATGATATTTAAAGCTGTTAGACTGGATGAAATACCTGAAAGTATAAGGTTAGGTGGAATAAAGAGGAAGTAAAAGGTTTGAGCCCTGGGACTTTCAAATATTTAGAGGTCAGAGAAATGAAGAGAAATCAGCAATGGGAACTGAAAAGATGCTGTCACAGAGAAACCAGGAGAGTGTGGAGGGAGCTATGGAGGTTCTCTTATGATTGCTCCAATTTTTAAAGTAAAATAGGAAGTACAGTTATTAGCTGAAAGTGTTAAAGAGGGAGGAGGAGTAGGAGATCTGAGGAAAGAGGTAGAAATAGTTTTCTAGGAGAGTGGAAGAGTAGAAACTGTAGGTAATATGATTTCTGAGCACCATTAAGGTTATTGATTACTGATAATGAATTTAAAATAAGGATAGTCAGTATAGTTGTGTGTTTTTCTCCAATCATATTTAGCCTTGTAGGTGTAATCAAAAGGTATAAAGAGAGTTGAATTTAACAAGTTTTGTCATGGGAATATGACAAAATGAGAGAGAAGCAAGTGGGTTGGAAATGTGTGGAAGGGAAGAATTGTAATCATTGGCCATGGAATTTAAATTAGGTAAGAAAAGTGTGAGGGCATAAGTGGGATGAAGGATAATTAAAAGGTCATAGAAATAATAAATTCTAAGTCTCAGAAGGCTTTGAGACTTATAGAGTTACTATCCTAGAGGGAGTGAGTGGAAGAACAAATGATGGTTGGAGAGCAGGATGGTTGGAATTGAGATTATAGGAAGATTATAGTTACAGGCAAGACAAGATCTAGAGTGCTATTATGGCAGTGAGTGGCAGAGGTAGGTTGGAAAAGGAGTCAGGTAATGAAATATACATAGTCTAATGGAAATACAGTCTCACGTAAAAGGGATGACTTATGTGAACTGGGCTTTTTATAACAACTGATATAAACAGGGACAAATGGCATCACAAGATGATTGTTGATGGTCCCAAGGAAGATGTTTGTGGTAAAGTAGTGAATATTGCAAGAGAGAAGAAATCTTGCCAAAGGCTGAGAGTTTTGTGCCACATCTCAAATTCTGGCAGAGAGATTAAAGTATTCAGAGGGTTCCTGAATAACAAAATTTAACAATTATTGAATGTCAAAGCACTGAACTCAGAATAAATGTAAGAAAATTTTGTGCCCAACTTATTGAAGTCTGACTTCAATCCCTACCACTGTTCTGAAGAATGCCAGTGAGCCTGCTTGGTTTTCTTGAGAGGGACTCCATACAGGACTGCTTGGAGGGTGAGGTAACCTCAATAGATAGGTGAACTATTAGAAACTAAGCTTGAGGGGAGTTGTAACCAACAAGCTGGGAAAGTAATTGGGTACTGTAGAGAGAATCCCTAGGAATTGAAAAGAAGGGTCTATGAAAAAGCCCACAAAAGTACTCTATGAAAGAGAAAGCCACTAATTGCGCAACTGCCATAAGGAAGACCCTGAAGGCAGATTATAACCACATCAGTTAAGTGAGATTTTTCTGCCTCTTACCTCTCCTCCCTCTCTCTTGTTCCATTACAATATACCCTAGTGAATAGGGAAGGAGGAGTGGAAAAGCAAGGTGGTAAAGTAGAACAGAAGTCAATTACGTTACTCTCCCCAACACAGGGTTTTACATCTGCTGCAGATCAAGCTGGATAAAGGAGAAGTTTAAATTGTGTGCAAGTTTGAAGTAGGAGAGATTGGACTGGACATTTTTAGTTTCAAACAAATACTTCATTTACTGGCCGGGAGGATTTTTTAAAAATTGCTGAAAGTAACCTGAAAAGCAATGGAACCTCCTGAGATATCATCCAGGGATGGAAAAGAAAAAGTTGAGAGTAGTCTAATCAGGGGGAAATAATAAAGTTACTTTCTGGTAGCACTATACCAGGTCCAGGTTGTTAGTAAAGAGGCTACAATTATAAGGTAGAATATGATAAGTGACATAGGAAAAGAAGAAAATTTCTTTGAGAGTGAAAAAAAGAACCCAGGAAGTAAAATGGAAGGGGCAGCATTTAAGCAGGACTTGAAAATAACATTGGATACTACAGAGTGGATAGAATTTAAAGGTTTTATTTATTTATTTGTCAGAGAGAGGGAGAGCACACACAAGCAGAAAGAGTGGCAGGCAGAAGGAGAAGCAGGTTCCCTGTTGAGCAAGGAGCCTGATGCAGGACTTGATCCCAGGACCCTGACCTGAGTTGAAGGCAGATACTTAACCGACTGAGCCACCCGGGAATCCCAAGTGGATAGAATTTAAAGATGAGAAAGAAAGACTACTAACAAGTTATATTCACCTGGGTTCCCCAGAAAACAAATCCTAAGGCAAAGGTGCATTATTAATTTAAGACTGAGGAAAAAGAGGGGCACCTGTGTGGCTCAGTCGGGTAAGCATCTCACTCTATTTCAGCTCAGGTTATGATCTCAGGGTCATGGGGTTCAGTCCTGAGTCAGGCTCTGTGCTCAGCGGGGAGTCTGCTTGAGATTCTCTCTCTTCCTCTGCCCCTCCCCTGCTCATGCATGCTCTCTCTCTCTCTCTCTCTAAAATAAATAAGCAAATCTTAAAAATTTAAAAAGACTGAGGAAAAAGGGCAGTGAGGTAGGGAAAATTTGGTAGCAAATACAATGTATTACATTGCTAAACTGGCCATTACTTCTCAAAGTTAGACAGCCAGAAATTTATCCAAGCAGGGTATGTCCAGACAGATTATACAGAAACACTAGACCCAGTGAAATCTATTGGAGAAGAATGAAAAGAGAATCTATTGGCTGGACACTCCTGTGTCCTGCTCCCATTGTCAAAGTTTTACCCTGACAGGGTTAACTACCCTATACTTTCCAGTCATTTGGCATCTCCTATACTTTCTGGATAGGCAAGATCTCATACTCGATTGCATGAGCCTTCACTTGAGTCTGGAATTTACGGGTGGAGTCTGAGACTTCAAGATTCAATTGTGAAACAACTTGAATCCATTGCAATCTGTATAATTGACCAAACAGGCAGTAGCTGGGGCTGACCAAGCAGCTGAGGTCCAGGAAAACTAGTGGAAAAACAGACAATGCATAGAAAGTGCCAAATATACTCCCAAATCTGTAACTGTGGCTTACATATTCCCACTTGGATTGTCTACAGGCATTTCAATCTCAACATGTCTAAAATAGGTTCAAACCTTTTTATTATGATATATTATGTATCCAAAGAAACCTGAAAAAAAAAAAGCCACAGAGGGAGAGAATATATTTGCAATACATAAAACTTACATAGGACCCATTCTAGAAGAATACACAAAAAGCTCCTTTAAATCATTAAAAAAGTAGGGGTGTCTGGGTGGCTCAGTTGGTTAAGTGACTGACTCTTGGTTTCAGCTCAGGTCATGATCTCAGGGTCATGAAATCTAGTCCCATGTTGGTCTCTGCACTTAGCACAGAGTCTACCTGGGATTCTCCCTCCCACTCCTTCTGCCCCATCCCCCTGCTCTCTCCCTCTCTCTCTCTCTCTCAATCTCTCTCTAAAATAAATAGATAATTATTTTTTAAAAAGTAGATATCTTAGGGGCGCCTGGGTGGCACAGCGGTTAAGCGTCTGCCTTCGGCTCAGGGCGTGATCCCGGCGTTACGGGATCGAGCCCCACATCAGGCTCCTCCGCTGGCAGCCTGCTTCTTCCTCTCCCACTCCCCCTGTTTGTGTTCCCTCTCTCGCTGGCTCTCTCTCTAATAAATAAATAAAATCTTTTTTTAAAAAAAGTAGATATCTCAGTAGAAAAAAGGGACAAAAGATGTAACATGTATTTCACAAAAAGGAAAATCCAATGCCCAAAAATCATGAAAACAGTTCAACTTAATTCGTAACCTGGAAAATTCTCTTTAAATCATGATAATTCCACGTGTGGATAAGATATAATGGGAAGAATAAACCAATGTTCTGATGTAACAAATAGATAAATGGATAAATTCTAAAAATATTTTTAAATACATCAGTGTTCATTTAGATGAATTAAACTTTTAATAGGAAGGGTCCTTTCCAGCTAAGTTGATAACAGTCAACAGTTTTCTTTCCTCATTATATTTGCTAATTCTAGGCACTGAGGAATTAGGCTTGGCCTGGTTAGAGGGACTCCTTTGGGAGAAAAAGGAAACAGAAAAGCATCTGACAGACACATTTGCTGGCATAATGGATTGGAAATTAGAAGTACATCAAACAGAAAAAGAGAGAGAGAGGGAAGTAAACCATAAGACACTTAAAAAAAATTTTTTTTGTTTATTTATTCATCAGAGAGAGAGAGAGAGAGAGCAAGCACAAGCAGGGGCNTCTGACAGACACATTTGCTGGCATAATGGATTGGAAATTAGAAGTACATCAAACAGAAAAAGAGAGAGAGAGAGGGAAGTAAACCATAAGACACTTAAAAAAATTTTTTTTTGTTTATTTATTCATCAGAGAGAGAGAGAGAGAGAGCAAGCACAAGCAGGGGCAGTGGCAGGCAGAGGGAGAAGCAGGCTCCCCTCTGAGCTAGGAGCTGGATATGGGACTTGATCCCAGGGCCCTGGGTTCATGACCTGAGCCAAAGGCACATGCTTAACCAACTGAGCCACCTAGGCATCCCACCATAAGAGACTCTTAATGAAAAAGAACAAACTGAGGGTTGATGGAGGGGGGTGGGTGGGGGATGGGCTAAATGGATGATGAGTATTTAGGAGGGCACTTGTTATGATGAGCACTGGGTGTATATCTAATGATGAATCACTAAATTCTACTCCCGAAACCAATATTACACTATATATTAATGCCTAGAATTTAAATAAAAAATTGAAAAAAAAATAAAGGTCTCCCAAATATGGAACCAGTTTACCATATGAGACATTTTCTAACTGAGTGGAGCAGGAAGCTGGAGGGCCTGGGCCAGGGAGCAAAAGTGAATTTGCATAGGGCAAGAGACAGAGAATCTTGCTAAAGTAAATAGGCCTGCAACAAACACACTGCAGGTCTCCCCCTCAATGTATTTGCCAGATTTCATATCTGCATGAGAAGAGAAGCAAAAGATTAAGTTTAAAACGTTAAAGTTTCCAAAAAAATTTTCAGAGCTGGGGAGACAGAGACTCATCAGTCTTTCAGTCAAAAGCCTGGAATGGTCACACTGAAGGATGGTGCTGGGCTGAAAAGGTAGAGTGAAATCTCCTGGTTTCATGTTGTTCAAATCTCTGAACGAATGTCCAGTAGTGTGATAGGCTTCTCCCACGGTAGGTCAGTCTGCAGACTTACTGAAATTCCAATTAAAGGCTTAGAAGGGCCACCTCTAAGGAATAGGGACAAATCAGAGGTGGACTGAGTTTCACTAAAAGTATAATTCAGCTTTCACCCAGTTCATTTCCAGATTGTACTGAGGTGATCTTTACCTTACTTCATTTATTTAGAAGAGAAAATAGTGAACTATCCCTGGGGGAAAATAATATCACCAGTACTCTCTATGGTCATATCATACAGAATGTCTGCATATAATTAAAAATTACAATACACATAAAGAGAAAAAAATGACACCAATAGTGAAGATAAAAAACAAACAGGGCCAGAACCACAGATTATACAGATGGGGGAAATAGCAGATGAGGACTTTAAAATTATTATTAACAAATATGTTTTTAAAACTTGAAGAGATTTTTTTTTATTTTATTTTATTTTAGAAGATTTTATTTTTAGGTAATCTCTACATCCAATGCAGAGCTCAAACTTAAAATCTCAAGATCAAGAGTCACACACTCTTAGATCAGTGGAACAGAGTAGAAAACCCAGAAATGAACCCAGACACTATGATCAAATAACCTTCAACAAAGCAAGAAAAAATACCCAATGGAAAAAAGATAGTCTCTTCAACAAATGGTGTGAGGAAAACTGAACAGCCACATGCAAAATAAATGAAACTTACACCATACACAAAAATGAATTCAAAACAGATGAACGACCTAAATGTGAGATAGGAAACCATCAAAATACTAGAAGAGAACACAGGTGGTAATCTCTTTGACATTGGCCGTAGCAACTTCTTTCTATATATGTCTCCTCAGGCAAGGAAAACAAAAGCAAAAATAAATTATTGGGACTTCATCAAAATAAAAAACTTCTGCCCACTGAAGGAAACAATCTAACAAAATTAAAAGGCAACCTATGGAATGGGAGAAGATATTTGCAAATGACATGGCTAATAAAGTGTTACTTATTCAAAATATATAAAGAATTTAGCAAACTCAACACCCAAAAAACAAATAATCCAGACAAAAAATGGGCAGAAGACATGAATAGGCATTTTTCCAAAGAAGACATACAAATGGCCAACAGACACATGAAAAGATGCTCAACATCACTAATCATCAGGGAAGTGCAAATCAAAACAACAATGATATATGACCTCACACCTGTTAGAATGGCTAGAATCAAAAAGACAGAAATCACAAGTGTTGGTGAGGATGTGGAGAAAAAAGAACCCTCATTCACTATTGGTGGGAATGCAAATTGGTGCAGCCACCATGAAAAACAGTATGGAGATTCTTTCAAAAATATAAAATAGAACTTCCATATGATCCAGTAATTTCACTACTAGGTATTTACCCGCCCCCAAAAAAAACACTAATTAAAAAAAATATGAACCCCTATATTTATTGCACCATTATTTACAACAGCCAAGATATGGAAGCAACCGAAGCGTCCATTGATAGATGAAGATAAAGATGTGGCACACATGTATATAATGGAATATTATTCAACCATAAAAATAAATGAGATCTTGACATTTGCAACAACATGGATGGATCTAGAGGGTATAATTCTTAGTGAAATAAGTCAGACAAAGAAGGACAAATACCATATGATTTCACTTACATGTGGAAAATAAAAAATAAAATAAATGAACAAAGAAAAAAAAGACAAATAAATAAACAGATTCAAATATAGGGAATCCATTGGTGGTTGCCAGAGGGTAGGTGGTTGAGGACATGTGAAATAGATAATAGATAAAAGAGATTTAGAGTACACTAATCATGATGAGCACTGAGTAATGTCTAGAAATGTTGAATCGTTATATAAGACATCTGAAACTAATATAACACTGTTAAAAAATAAAAGAACTGAAGAATAAAAAAATTCATAGTTATACACTCAACATATTTTGCTACATGCATGTTATAGTTTAAGGAAAAATGGTAGCATGGCTATCATTAAACATCTGACAATGTGTCATATCAGAATAAATATTTAAGTTATAGGATTTCATTGAAGATACTTTTTGACCTGGACTTTGCCTTCCAGAAATATTTATTCATTCTACCAACAGATTCTGTTTACTTGTTATATCTAAATATTTAGTGTTTTTAATAATATGCCACACACTCTTGAAACCTCGCCTCTGCAAATGCAGTTCTCTGCCTAGAATATTCTTTTCATCCCTTTATCCTACCCCAAATTTTCCTGAGTACTTCACACACAATTTTAAGTCTTGATTCAATTAGTATCTCATCCAAAAAACCTTCCCAAGCCATCTGAGGTACAGTTAGGATACCTCTTTGCTATGTTTTTGCACACCGTATCATAGAATTTTCAAGCTGTATTTTAAGTTTTTGTTGCTTGTGTGAGTCTCTCACTAAATTGTAAAGTCCTTGAGAACAAGAATCTTATTTTTTTAATACTATTAATACATAGCGTAGTCTGACATAAATTAGGTACAGTAAAAGTTTTTGTAAGTGACTGAACAAGAGAAAAATTAGGGAAAATCCTGGCAGGCTACCGTACTGAGTTTCTTCTATACATTTAAGGTAAAGTCTGTGGCTTTTCTATTACTCAGAAGCTCAAAAGACACAACTCCATAATTCCTTATGTGAATTCTACAAGGATGGCATTAAATTTACTTCCTTCAGGGAGATAGTAAATATAGACAATTGCTTGTATTCCCAAAAACAATTTTAGCAGTCAAGTGATTTAAATAGGGGATAGATGATTTTGCCCAAGGAAGGCCCAACAATCAGTAGATAAACAATCTTTCCTTAAGATTAATCAGGAGAGATAAAAATGGGCAAGTTGGGTTAACATAGCTTCTTCATATGATCATTCATCATGAATAGAATGCCATTAAACATAAAATAGGTACCGAAATTATTGTCTTCATAGCATCTTTAAAGTTCATTTATCATATTAAAATTTTTTTAAATAATCATCTTCATTTCATCATTAACAAAACGGTACTTTCCTAAAATATTACATACAGAGTATATAGGATTAGTTATCTTGTACCAAATGATAGGCATTTGATTGACACTTTGTGTGGTTTTACCTTAAATTCAGCCTAGCTGTATTACTGTAGTATAACACACTCTTTATCTTTAAATCAACGAAAGATGTTTGCTGTATCAAACCATGTGTTTGGTCTCTACATTCATTTTTATTTTTATTTTTTATTTTTTTAAAGATTTTATTTATTTATTTGACAGAGATAGAGACAGCCAGCGAGAGAGGGAACACAAGCAGGGGGAGTGGGAGAGGAAGAAGCAGGCTCCCAGTGGAGGAGCCTGATGTGGGGCTCAATCCCAGAATGCCGGGATCACGCCCTGAGCTGAAGGCAGACGCTTAATGACTGCGCCACCCAGGCGCCCCTCTATATTCATTTTTAAAGTAGCTTTTAAATTGTGAAACATTACTTAGCAAAGGTATAGTCAAATGTGTTTTCAAGACATAATTATTGCACTTACTTCATTATAAATCCTTTTTTTAAATTGGAATTTGAAGCTAAAACCTCTCAAAAATCAATGTAACAGATCACAAGTTAAAATCTATAGCAGCTGCTTATTTTGGTGTAACTTATATTTGAAATTGCCTCATCCATTACATTCTTACTGTTTTTTTGAAGTTTTTATTTTAATTACAGTTAGTTGACATACAGTGTTATGTTAGTTTCAGGTGTACAATATAGTAATTCAACACTTTCATACATCACTCTGTGCTTATCACGCACGCACTCCTTAATCTCCATCACCTATTTAACCCATCCTCTCACCATCCTATTGGCTTTGACAGTGATCTGATGTGATTTTTTTTTTTAACCAGTCCAGAGAACAAAATCTGGTACAGTTAAGTCTAAGTAACTTATGATGTTTTAATAGCAGGAAATCCTGTTGCTGAATTTGTTAATATCATCTACGTCTACTAGGGTTTTAGTAGTAATTTTGCTCTTGTAAACTTAAGGTCAAAAGTATTATTTGGGAATGTGTATGCAAAACCAAATTTGGAAGTAAATGAACTACAGTAAACTTTTAACAGAAAAGCAACTGGAGAATTTAGAAATTTATCATTTTAATGACCCAAGAAATAAGCATTTCTCCTAAGAAGCCACCTGTAACACATTAAGTATAAATCATAGTTTCTCAAGTGCTGTTTTGGGACTTTTATGTTGCAATTCCAGACACATAAGTTAACTTGATTAAGCAAGGGTATTGTTGCATTTGGGGTGAGCAAAAAAAGTGATGAAAGACAGGCCTTAAAATAATTTGGGGGAGAAACACTTTGGAATTTACACTTGATGTAGAGCAAATGTGGGGGGAAATAATAAAGTAATTAAGAATTTAATGTATAGGGGCGCCTGGGTGGCACAGCGGTTGAGGCGTCTGCCTTCGGCTCAGGGCGTGATCCCGGCGTTATGGGATCGAGCCCCACATCGGGCTCCTCCACTATGAGCCTGCTTCTTCCTCTCCCACTCCCCCTGCTTGTGTTCCCTCTCTCTCTGGCTGTCTCTATCTCTGTCGAATAAATAAATAAAATCTTAAAAAAAAAAAGATTTATANGTGTTCCCTCTCTCTCTGGCTGTCTCTATCTCTGTCGAATAAATAAATAAAATCTTAAAAAAAAAAAAGATTTATAAAAAAAAGAATTTAATGTATAAATACAGAGTGGAGGATCATTAATTTATTGATTTTACTAGATTATTTTATAATTGTGGCATGAACAGTTTCCCTTTTATTTAAAAATATAACAAAACAGCACCAAAAGTTGTAAATTAGAAGAAAAATTTTATATTTTAACATTAAGTGCACCATAAATAATACAAATTTCAGCCTTAATCCTAGAGCCTTTTAAAGCTTTTACTAAAAATCCTCATTATTTTTCAACATTTATAATGCTTACAAAGTATCAGTAACTATTCTAAGCATTTTATAAATATGAAGTCATTAAATCCTTATAATAAACTCATGAAGTAGGTACTATTATTCTCATTTTACAAATAAGGAAACAAATTGCTTTTGCCTTACAACCTACAACATATTGAAGTTAAGTAACTTGCCCCAGCTCACCAACATAGTAAGTGGCAGAACTAGACTTGAACCCAGACAATCGCTCCAAAGACTATCATTTTATTCACTATATGCTATACTGCTTCCCCAATGCCTAATATTTAGTCTTCAGAAGATTAACTAGTATCAGGTACAGAACTAAACTAAAATGGAGTCGCTTATGTCAAGGACAAAATGGGAAGGGTCAATGCAGGTGCATAAAGGAAACAACCTACCCTTATAGGAATTTACAGCTCTTCTTGGAAATCAGCAGAGGACACCAGCCAATCTCCAAACTCCAAGTCTGTTTATACCATCTCTGGACTTCCTTGTTCCCCTGACTTAGCTAACCTGATCCAAATAAGAAAACCACTAGCCCATCACCGGCCTATCCCAATCTGGGTATCAAGGAGAGCACGTATTGCATGGAGCACTGGGTGTTATACACAAGTAATGAATCATGGAACTTTACATCAAAAACTAGGGATGTACTGTATGGTGACTAATATAACATAACATAATAAAAAATTATTATTAAAAAAAAGAAAACCACTAGCTAACGAATCATTGAACCCTGCATCAAAAACTAATGTTATACTCTATGTTGGCTAATTGAACGTAATTAATAAATTTAAAAAAGAAAAAAGAAAATCACTAGGCAACCAATTGGCTGAAAAAGCCAAAGAACTTCTGCATTTATCTCATAAAAATCTCTTATTCTGTGAGCAATTTAGAATTCATTGCTTCTTCATCCTTGAGTTCCTGGCTTGCCGGTCAAAAGCCTTGCAATGAACTTATCTTTATGCTTTGTTTTATTCAGTATGAAGAGTTTGGCTTTTGACACAGGAAACAATAATGTATTTTAAAATTTTTGATTTGAATGAAATATTAAAGAATATAAAAGTTAAGAGCATTTCATTCTACTAATATTTGAAATTATATTCAAAATAATTTATTCAATATAATAATAACAAAATATTTGAATTCCTCAAAATCTTCAACAAATTATAATAGAGATTTTATGTGAACACCTTCAGCAAGAGAGAACTCATATTGAGTTAGACAATTTTATTTTCAGAAATTAATTTTTTTCCTGAAATCTGCCTCCTTAGAGATTTTATCCTATTTCTATCCTATTTTCCAAAGTCACACAAAATCAACCTCAGTTTTTTCACACTGTTACTTCATATGTGAAGAAACTGTGTTCTAAAATGTGTTCCTCATTTTACTTTTTCTCCTCTGGATCT
Source organism: Ailuropoda melanoleuca (assembly GCF_002007445.2). NCBI lineage: Eukaryota > Metazoa > Chordata > Mammalia > Carnivora > Ursidae > Ailuropoda > Ailuropoda melanoleuca. The sequence continues at coordinate 26,278,093 of NC_048219.1, forward strand.
GCTCCAATCTGTCTTATATCTTTTATTTTTTATTTTTATTTTATTTATTTTATTTTTTATTTTTAAAATTTTTATTAACATATAATGTATTATTTGCTTCAGGGGTACAGGTCTGTGATTCATTTAAGGTGTACCATTCCTAAACTGAATTCCATATTAAAGGAGTTTTTGACTATAACAGAGTAGCAACATTACCATTCATTCTTCCTGTTAATGTAGATGTATATCGATATTTATTTATTTATTTTAATTTTAATTTTTTTATTAGTAGGCTCCACGCCCAGCATGGAGCTCAATGCAGGCTTGAAGCCATGACCCTGAGATCAAGACCTCAGCTGAGATCAAGAACCGCCTGAGCCACCCAGGCACCCCGTATTTTTATTTATTTACATAATCTCTATGCCCAATGTGAGGCTCAAACTGATGACCCCAAGAACAAGAGTCACATGCTCTACAGACTGAGGCATCCAGGAGCCCTGACTTTTTTCGACAGCAAAAATTTACAGACTTGCATCATGTTTATCCTCAAATAAAGCCTCTAAGATTTTTTCACATATATGCTGCAGCTAGCAAACATAATTTACTTGTGCAATTGATTTTTGAACATAAGTTTAAATTTAGCCTCATGAAATTGAATCTTACTGAAGATCAGTCTATCATTCCAGTCTATTGAGATCTTTTAAAATCCCAGTTATCTTATTTAACAGATTAGCTATCACTTCTTGTTTTCTCCATTGATCTTGAGTGGGACACTATCAATATTTATCCAAGATAGTCATTTAAATACCAAACATGAAAGAAACAAATCCCTACTACTGATTTTTAAAAAAATTATTTATTAAATGAGCTGTTTATAACAGTTTAAGATGTGTGGGATTACTACAAAGACAGTACAGAAACATATCTCCCATATCCAGTTTTCCTATTATTAACATCTTACAGTTAGTATGGTATATTGTCAAAATTAATGAAACAATATTGATATGTTACTATGAAGTAAAGTCCATAGTTTATTCAGATTTTCCCCATTTTCCCCTAATGCCCTTTTCTGTTCCAGGATCTCATCCGGGATACCACATTATATTTAGTACTCATGTCTCTTTAGTCTACTCTCAGCTGTGACAGTTTCTCAGACTCTGTTTTTTGTTAATATAATTTCTTTTTTTTTATTATGTTCAGTTAGCCAACATATAATACATCATTAGTTTTTGATGTAATGTTCAATGAGCCTTTGTTTTTAATGACCTTGACAGTTTTGAAGAATACTGGCCAGGTATTTCTGTGAAATTTACCTGATGTTTTTGTCATAAATAGACTGAAGTTACGGGTTTTGGGGAGAAAGACCACAGAAGTAAAATACCATTCTCATCAAATCTTATCAATATGACTACTATTGATACTATCAATATGACTCACATTGTTGATGCTAGCCCTAGTCACTTGACTTGAGCTAGTGTTTGCCAGGATTCTCCACCATAAAATCACATTCTCTCTCTCTTTCTAAAGATTTTATTTATTTGACAGAGAGAGAGAGGGAGAGAGAGAGGACAAGCAGAGGGAGCAGCAGAGGGAGAGCGAGAACAGGCTCCTCACTGAGCAGGGAGCCTGATGCAGGGCTTGATCCCAGGACCCTGAGCCGAAGGCAAATGCTTAACGGACTGAGCCACCAAGGCACCACTTCTCTCTTTTTTAAAAGATTTTATTTATTTATTTATTTATTTATTTATTTATTTATTTGAGAGAGAGCATGCACAAGCAGGGAGAGCGGCAGGCAGATGGGGAAGCAGGCTCCCCTCTGAACAAGGAGCCCAATGATCCCAGGACCCTGGGATCATGACCTTAGCTGAAGGCAGACACTGAACCAACAGAGCCACCCAGGTGTCCTCACCTTCCCTCTTAAAAAAAAAATCTAGGGGCATCTGCCCCTAGATACCCTCCCCAATGTCCATCACCCAGTTACCCTATCCCCCACACCCCTCTCATTCAGCAACCCTCAGATTATTTCCTAAGATTAAAAGTCTCTTATGGTTTGTCTCCCTCTCTAGTTCATTTTGTTTCATTTTTTCCTCTCTTCCTCTATGATCCTCTTGCCTTGTTTCTTAAATTCCACATATCAGTGAGATCATATGATGATTGCCTTTCTCTGCTTGATTTATTTTGCTCAGCATAATACCCTCGAGTTCCATCCATTTCATTGCAACTGTCAAGATTTCATTTTTTTTTGATGCTGAGTAGTATTCTATTGTGTATATGTATATATGTGTGTGTGTATATATATATCTACATATCTATATATCTATATATATTCATATCATATATTTTTTATCCATTCATCTGTTGATGGACATCTGGGCTCTTTCCAGCTTCATCCCTTTAAAAGTAGATCATCTATGTAAGTTATTTGGAACCCCGCGTGCGATACTTGTCTATTCTCTCCCACGTATTCATTTATTTAATCATTTATTTATATCAGTATGGGCTTACAGATGTTTATTTTAGACTTTGAGTTATAATCCAATGCTACTTCATTTATTTTGTTGTTCAACTTGTTCCAGCTTTGGCTTTTTTTTTTTTTAAGATTTTATTTATTTACTTGACAGAGAGAGAGCGAGCACAGCAGGGAGAGAAGCAGAGGGAGAGTGAGAAACAGGATCTCCGCTGAGCAGGGAGACTGATGTGGGGTTCAATCCCAGGGCCCTGAGATCATAACCTGAGCCAAAGGCAGACACTTAACTGACTGAGCCATCCAGTCACCCCTCCAGCTTTGGCTTTTGGGAGCTCTTTCAGAGGACTACGTAAGCCCTTCAACATATCCCCATCGTCATGGGTGTGTGTTGAGCACTTTCTTATTTTCTGGCATTACTTTTTTTTTTTCCAGGTAGGCTCTATACCCAACATGGAGTTCAAACTCACACCCTGAGATCAAGAGTTGCACACTCCACTGACTGAGCCAGCAGGTGCCCCTCTGGCACTACTTTCTTACTCTTTGGCTCATACAGTGTACGTCTTGCCCCAGTTATAGAATTAGCCTTTTCTCTAAGGCTTTTAATGACCGTAAACTTCTTCAAGTTTAAAACACACCTATAACACTTACTTACTGAGTATTGTTTTTAATATAGTTAAGGACTTGTTTTACTGCTTAATTATCAAGTCAACATGGCTATGTTATCCACTAAATGTTGTCAAAAGCAATTGGGTCCACATGAGAGGCTGTGGACTGTGGGAAACAAACTGAGGGCTTCAGAGGGGAGCGGGGTGGGGGATTGGGATAGGCCAGTGATGGGTATTAAGGAGGGCAAATATTGCATGGTGCACTGGGTGTTATACACAAACAATGAATCGTGGAACACTACATCAGAAACTAGGGATATACTGTATGGTGACTAACATAGCATAATAAAAAATTATTATTAAAAAAAAAAGCAATTGGGTCCAGACAGTATGTGAGCTGAAATACAGACAAAAAATACAATGTTTTCCTTATTCTAATAAAGATCTATTAACACTTACTAATGACATTATCCAAAGAAGAGAAGAGGTTTAGCTGATATGACTTACTATTGCACACAGACTATATGCAAATATGACTGAAAAGGATTTTTTTTTAAAGATTTTATTTATTTGAGAGAGAGAGAGATAGAGAGCACCAACTGGGGGAGGGGCAAAGGGAGAGGGAAAAACAGACTCCCCACTGAGCAGAGAGCCTGACATGGGGCTCAATCCCAGAACCCTGGGATCATGACCTGAGCTGAAGGCAGATACTTAACCAATTGAGCAACCCAGGTGCCCCTGACTGAAAAGGATTTAAAGAATGAAGCATCAAAACCTGAAAATAAGTCTAATTAAGTAAAACTGTTAAAAATGCAAATAAAATCTTAGCATCCAGAAAGGAAGGGCAATATGTAGCAAACAATTTGTAATTATCCTTCTTTATACTGGTGGATACTTATTAGACTGATTGTGAGCCAACAATAAGTTGTATAACCTCAGAAAGACAGGGGTTTTATTTATGTAATTAATTAATTAATTTATTTTTAGGTGAGAAGTAGTACTTTATTTTTTTTTAATTAAAAAAAATTTTTTTAAATTATATTATGTTAGTCACCATACAGTACATCCCTGGCTTCTGATGCAAAGTTCCATGATTCATTACTTGGGTATAACACCCAGTGCACCATGCAATACGTGCCCTCCTTACTACCATCACCAGTCTATCCCATTCCCCCATCCCCCTCCCCTCTGAAGCCCTCAGTTTGTTTCTCAGAGTCCATAGTCTCTCATGCTTCATTCCCTCTTCTGATTACCCCCCCTTTCTTTATCCCTTTCTTCCCCTACCGATCTTCCTAGTTCTTATGTTCCATAGATGAGAGAAACCATATGAAAATTGTCTTTCTCTGCTTGACTTATTTCACTTAGCATTATCTCCTCCAGTGCTGTCCATGTTGCAGCAAATGTTGAGAAACCGTTCTTTCTAATAGCTGAGTAATATTCCATTGTATATATGGACCACACCTTCTTAATCCATTCATCTGTTGAAGGGCATCTTGGCTCCTTCCACGATTTAGCTATTGTGGACAATGCTGCTATGAACATTGGGGTGCATTATGGCCCTTCTCTTCAGTAAGTCTGTATCTTTGGGGTAAATACCCACTAGTGCAATGGCTGGATCATAGGGTAGCTCAATTTTTAACTTTTTAAGGGACCTCCACACTGTTTTCCAGAGTGGCTGTACCAACTTGCATTCCCACCAACAATGTAGGAGGGATCCCCTTTCTCCACATCCTCTCCAGCAATTGTTGTTTCTTGCCTTGTCAATTTTTGCCATTCTAACTGGCGTAAGGTGGTATCTTAGTGTGGTTTTGATTTGAATTACCCTGATGGCTAATGATTTTGAACATTTTTTCATGTAGAAAGACAGAGGTTTTAGAGAAAACTTACAGAATGCTCATGAAAATGAAAGTGAAATGGTTGGGAAATAGGAATTAATAGTAAAGGTTACAGAAAACTATATTATTTTAGAGAAAAGACATATACAGGATTATTTAACAGTGCTCCTAAAGATTAAGGCACCTCTTTCAGTGCCTAAAAGAGATTTAGATAATAACGAAATACTGAAACAGTTAAAAAAATAAAATAAAAAAAATAAAAACAAGTCAGGCTTAATTTCAGCAAAGTCTGATTAAGAAATAGCCAATAAATGAATTTAATGCAAACTAATAAGGCAAAAGATAATTATACACCTTGTTTTCTCACATTTATTTAATCTGTTTTCCTATATTTCAAATAAATCTTAAGAAAACCTGAAAAAAATCATCTGATACTGTGCATTTTTTTATTTTAATGTTTTTTTATTTTATTATGTTAGTCACCATACAGTACATCCCTGGTTTCTGATGTAAAGTCAATGATTCATTAGTTGCGTATAACACCCAGTGCACCATGCAATACGTGCCCTCCTTAGATACTGTGCATTTTTGTGGAGAGCCGAGGATACCCTTTCAAGAGTCCAACCCATGAAACTCTCTAAAGATCAAATTCAGGATGCAATTAATTTATTTTATAATTTTTTAAAAAGATTTTATTTATTTGACAGAGAGAGACAACCAGCGAGAGAAGGAACACAAGCAGGGGGAGCAGGAGAGGAAGAAGCAGGCTCCCAGCGGAGGAGCCTGATGTGGGGCTCGATCCCAGAATGCTGGGCACGCCCTGAGCCGAAGGCAGACGCCCAACAACTGAGCCACCCAGGCGCCCCAGGATGCAATTAATTTAATCACTTAGAAGCTGAGTCCAAAAATAAAACAAATATAAAACCAACTTATTGTTGGCATAATATGCCTTTCTAATAATAGCTGAAGGACTAAAACACCTGCACATAGATAATTTAGTCAATTGTTTAATTTCCAGTTTCAGTGTATGCTACATAGGTATCTTGTATTTTGGAAAGTTTTAGTGCAAGAACATGTAGGTTTGTGATAGTCATAGCCAATGCAAAAGACAAAATTACAAAATCAAAAATACTAACCTAGTAAGAGGCAAAAGTTGGGGCGCCTGGGTGGCTCAGACAGTTAAGCATCTGCCTTTGGCTCAGGTCATGATCCCAGGGTCCTAGGATCAAGCCCCACATCAGGCTCTCTGCTCAGCAGGGAGCCTGCTTCTCCCTCTCCCTTTGCCTGCCACTCCCCCTGCTTGTGCGCATGTGCTCTCTCTGTCTAATAAAGAAATTCTTTAAAAAAAAAGAGGCAAAAGTATTAATATTTGCAGATAAAATGATTGAATATGTAGATAATCTAAGAGAATCAACTGAAAACTTTTAGAAATGTGAGAATCTTTACTAAGTAGTTGGTTACATAATATGCAAAAATTGAAAGTTTTACTACATATGATAAAAATATTATGATGACAATCACCATCAAAAAATCCAATCTGAAGGATGTCTAGTTATGACTTTGCTAAGAAACATGTAACATATATTGAAAAGCATAAACATGATGGACAAAAAGGAAACAAATTAAATAGAAAAAACATTAAAGCATAGAAAATGCTATCCTCCCCTTATTGATTTGTATACTTAATACATTCACAATCAAAATAACAATTTTTTTGGAACATAATACCTTCAGAAATTCTTCTGAAAAAGTTAATATTGAAAGGTCTGCTTCCAGCAAAATGTTGGACTACACAATCTGAAGGGCTTTCCTACTACTGTATAATGACATCCTGGATAAAATACAACAAGCATATTTTTTTAAAGCTTTGCTGGACATTCAATAAAGTGAAGGAAATTTCCAAGAGCCAAAATAAAGACACAGTGATGTGAAACCTGAATTGTGAGGGGTTAGTAAATTCTGAAGTGGAGATTCCATTGGAGTTAGATGCCAATACCAACACTAATATTGGGAGGCAGGATGTAGGTCCTGCCTTGAAGTAAAAGAGCTGAATTTGAGACTCAAATAATTAACTGGAGTTCATGAACAGGGCTAAAATAGTTCCATATTTATACCACCCTTGCTTATTATTAGAAGCAAGCGTAAATCCTGAGGGAAAGCAATCCCATTTATACATTCATGATTCTATATATTGAATTTAATAAATTATGTGAACTCACAATACCAAACAGACAAGGAAACAAGTTACCATGAGTAAGAGTCAGCAAAATGATAACAAATTTAGACCTCCAAAAACTTCATATATTAGAAGATCAGATAAAGAATACAAAAATTAAATTATTAGCATGATATTTCAAAATTATCAATAAACAAGAAACAATCAAAATGATCAGGCAAATTTGAAAGTAAATAAAACTTCTAGAAATGAAAAGTAAAATAAAAGTTTTAAAAAATCAGTTATTGAGTTAACAGATTAGCTACAGAAAACTGTGGAGAAGAGATGTAAAATAGAAAAGAAGATGGATATAAAGCAATTTTCAATAATAAGGCACAAGAAATTAAAAAAGAAAACAGGAAAAAGAATTTGAGCTAACATATGTCTAAGACAATTTCAAGAAATAATACAAGAGATGTAGTATTCCAAGATATTATACCTTGGAGTTTTCCGGAATTGAAAAAATACATGAATATACAGATATAACAACCATAGCATGGACCATGCAGGATAACAAAACAAAACAAAACAAAACCAAAACCCAAAAAATCCACTGCTAGATATATTGCTGACAAATTTAAAAAACAACATAGATGAAAAAGATACATCCTAACAGTAGCCAAAAAAGAACAGGTCACTTATAAAGGAATAATACATAGAGAAGTCCTCTTAGAAAAAATCATGGAAGCAGAAAAAATGGAAAAATATCTTCAAAGAGCTTAGGAAATAAGCCACCCAAAGTTGTACAGCAGCAAAATTATATTTCAATAATGATGTTTTTAAATAAATGTTTTTAGAGTAACAAAATATATGAGAGATTACTACCAAGAAATCTCAACTAAAAATCTTCTAATGGATTAATTTTAGGAATAAAGAAAATGATGCTGGCAGAGTAGTCTACAATATAGAAAAAAATAGTAAATATATATAAATGTGTAGAGAAATCTAAATAAAAATTGCCTATTAGCAACAATTACAACAAAAATAATACTTTGTGTTGTTAAAAACACAGAATTAAGAGGAAAGGACTTCTAGCTGAGGCTGAATGAAAATTTTGACAAATCCTTTCACCTCAAAACAGCTATAAAACTGGACAAAATTGTCAAAAAATTTTTTTTCACAGTTCTGGAAATAGACCAGATGGAAGCAACAAATTGAAAAGTGTTTGTGAAGAACCACTAGATAGTAGCAGCATGTGGAGTTCTTTCCTGGGGCTGCTTGCATCCACACACAAGCAGGAAAATATGGTCCATACTCAGGAAAAGTGTAATCAACAGAAACTGAATCTAGGTGGGTCATGATGTTGGATTTAACATAAAATGACTTCAAAGCAATTATTATAAATAAGTTCAAACAATTAAAGGAGACCATGTTTAAAGGTTAAAGAAAAATATGATAATAATGAATGAAGATATGTGAACATCAATATAAATAGAAATTATTAAAAAAGAAGCAAATTTTAGAATTTGTAGATTTTATTTTAGAAATGTAAAATAATTAGAATAAAATTCACCCTAACCCTAATCCTTCAACTGTAATTTAAGTGCCAAAAAATTTAAAGAAAAAAGAATCAGTGAACTTGAAGCTAGATCAATAGAAATTATCCAAATTTAAAAGCATAGAGTAGGGGCACCTGGGTGGCTCAGTCGTTAAGTGACTGCCTTCGGCTCAGGGTGTGATCCCAGAGTCCTGGGATTGAGCCCCACATCAGGCTCCTCCACTGGGAGCCTGCTTCTTCCTCTCCCACTCCCCCCTGCTCTGTTCCCTCTCTCACTGGCTGTCTCTCTCTCTGTCAAATAAATAAATAAAATCTTAAAAATAAAATAAAAATAAAACAAAAATAAATCAAGCTGTTATGAAAATTTAAAAAAAAGCACAGAGTAAAATTACTAAATAAAGATTAACAGGGTCTCAGAAACCTGTGGAACAACATTAAATGTACTTACATGCATGAAGCGGAAGTCTCAGAAGAAGAAAAAAGGGAAGAGGGAGCAGAAAAGTTATTTGATGAATAATGGCTGAAACCTTTGCAAATATGATTAAACAAAGAAAACATTAACTTAGGTATTCAAGGAGCTCAAAAAACTAAGGCACTAAGAGAAATCTCAAAAGTAACAAGAGAAATAAGATTCATCAAGTGTAGAGAAACAACAATTTGATTAATAGCTGACTTCTCATCAACAATGATGGAGGACAATAGGTAGTAGAAAGACATATTCAAAGTGTTGGGAGGAAAAAAATGTTACTGCCAAAGAATTATATAACAAAATTCAGGAAAAATAAAGGTATTCCCAGATTAAACAAGACTGAAAGAATTTATTCCTGGTAGACATTTCCTATAATAAGTACTAAGGAAGTCCTTCAGGCTGGAAGGAAATGAAACAGGACATTAACTTAAATCCACAGGAAGAAATGAAGGATGCTAGAACTGGTAAATATATGGATAAATATAAAAACTTGCATGAATATCTACAGTTCTCTTTTCATTTCTTTTTTTTTTTTTTAAAGATTTTATTTATTTATTTGACAGAGATAGAGATAGCCAGCGAGAGAGGGAACACAAGCAGGGGGAGTGGGAGAGGAAGAAGCAGGCTCATAGCAGAAGAGCCTGATGTGGCTCGATCCCATAACGCTGGGATCACGCCCTGAGCCGAAGGCAGACGCTTAACCGCTGTGCCACCCAGGCGCCCCTCTCTTTTCATTTCTTAATTTCTTTAAGAGACAAGATTGTATGAAGCAACAATCATAACATCATATGGTTGAATTTATAACATATATAGATATGTATGACAATAGTAGCACCAAAGATGTAGCGATAGTTTACTGGAATTGAGTCAGTATTAACCTTAAGCAGACAGTCATGAATTAAGATGCGTATTGTAATCTCTAGAACAAATATTATGAAAATAAGTACAAAATATTCAGTTAAAAAGATAATCAGAGGAATTGCAATGGTACATTAAAATGTATTTGTTTAAAACAAGAATGCAGTAAAGAAAAAATATACATTAGACATTTGGAAAACACATAGCAAAATGGTGGATGTAAATCTAACCATATCATAATTAATTAAATATAAATGGGCTAAACACCACAGTTAAAAGACAGAGAATTTAAGGCAGTATAAAAGGCAAGATTTACTATATGCCATATACAAGAGACACACTTTAGATTTAAAGACACAAATAGATTTAAAGTAAAATGATGGGAAAAGATGTATCATTCAAAGAGTAGCCACAAGAGAGTCAGAATGACTATGTTAATAAAGGTTTTGTTTATTTATTTGACAGAGAACACAAGCAGGGGGAGCAGCAGGCAGAGAGACAGGGAGAAGCAGGCCTCCTGCAGAGCAGGGAGCTCTATGCAAGTTTTGATATCTGGACCCTGGGATCATGACCTGAGCCGAAGGCAGATGCTTAACTGACTGAGCCACCCAGCCACCCCACAGATAAAATATATTTTAAGACAAACAGGCACATTTCATAATGTTAAAAAGCTCAATGCATCAGGAACATAAAACAAGTAAAAATTTACACACATTGAACAACAGAGGCACAAAATACATGAAGCAGAAACTGACAGAATTAAAAAGAGAAATTGACAATTCCACAGTTTGGGGTAGAGATGTCAATACATCATTCTCAATAACTGACAGAATAACCAGGCAAAAATTCAACAAGGAAAGAGAAAACTTGACCATTAACCAACTTGTCCTAAAGCACTTTTTTAGAGTAGCCCACCAAACAGCAGAATGAACCTTATTTTGAAGAATATATAGACTATTTTCAGAATTGACCATATGCAAGCTCATATGGTCATATGAGAAAAGTCTCAGTAAGTTCAAAGGGACAGACATCATTAAAAGTATGTTTGTTAGTCTATAAATTTAAATTAGAAATCAACAACAGAAAGAAATTTGGGAAATCTTCAAATACTTGCAAATTAAACAACATAACTTTAAATAACAAATCACAAGGGAAATTAGAAAACATTTTGAAAGGAATGAAAATTAAAACACAACATATCAAACTTTGTGAGACAAAATCGGGTGTAGATGAAAAAACGTAGCTTTAAATGCATATATTAGAAAAGAGTAAAGGTTTCTAGCCTATGTCTAAGCTGTAACCTTAGCAAAACAAACAAACAAAAAAAGCAAATTAAATCCAAAGCAAGTAAAACAAAGTAATAAATCAATGAGAGGAAATCAATGAAATAGAAAATAGAAAACAATTTTGAAAATCAGTTGATTCTTTAAGAAAAGTTGATTAAGAAAGTTGATTCTTTAAGAAAACCAACAAAATTGCTAAACATTTATCTAAATTGACAAAGAAAAAACAGAGAAGACATAAATTACCAAAATCAGGAATGAAAAAAGGGATATAGTTACTACTATCAATCCTATGGTAAAAAAAGGAATTAAAGGGATTATTTTGAATAACTTTGCGCCGAATAGGGCACTTAGATGACATGGACAAATTTCTAGAAAAACAAAAATTACCAAAGTTGACTTAAAGTACCAGAAAATCTGAATATACATATAACAAGGAAATTAATTAAACCAGTAATAACAATTTACACACACACACACACACACACACACACACACACACACACATGAGCACATGTGCTCCCAGGCTCAGGTATCTTCATAGGTAAATTCTATCCAATATTTTAAAAAGAAATAATGCCAATCCTATATAAACTATTTCAGAAAATCGATGATGCACACTTTTCAATTCAACATACAAGGCCAGTATTACCCTGATACCAAAGCTAGACAAAGACATCACAAAAAAATAAAATTACAGCCCAATATCCCTCATGAATACAGATATAAAATCTTTAAGAGAGTATTAGCGAATAGAATGCAGCCATATATAGAAAAGATTATACACCATGACCAAGTGAGATTTGTCCTAGGAGCTGGTTTAACATCTGAAAATTCATTAAGGTAATGTATCATGTTAATAGAACAAAAAATAAAAACATGATAATTACAGTTGATACAGAAAAATATTTGACAAAATTCAACTTACTGATGATAAAATCTTTTAACTAAGAATAAAAGAGAATTTCCTCAACTTGATGAAGGGCAGCTCACAAAGCTTTACACATCTAGAATGGATAAAGAAGATGTGGTGCACACACACACAGACACACACACACACTGGAATATTATTCAGTCATAAAAAAGAATGAAATCTTTGAAATGACATGGATGGAGCTAGAGAGTATAATGCTAAGCAAAACAAGCTAGTCAGAGAAAGGCAAATGCCATATGATTTCACTCATATGTGAATTTAAGAAACCAAACAAGCAAAGGAAAAAAAGAGAGAGAAAGACAAACCAGGAAACAGACTCTTAACTATAGAAAACAAACTGATGGTTACCACAGGGGAGGTGGGTGGGGTATGGGTGAAATAGGTGATGGGGATTAAGGAGCACACTTGTCATGATGAGCCCTGGGTGATGTATGGAATTGTTGAATCACTTTATTGTACACCTGAAACTAATACAACACTGTAACTATACTGGAATTGAAGTAGAATTTTTTATTTTTTTATTTTTTTTATTTATTTGACAGAGATAGAGACAGCCAGCGAGAGAGGGAACACAAGCAGGGGGAGTGGGAGAGGAAGAAGCAGGCTCATAGCGGAGGAGCCTGATGTGGGGCTCGATCCCGTAACGCTGGGATCACGCCCTGAGCCGAAGGCAGACGCTTAACCGCTGTGCCACCCAGGTGCCCCTGAAGTAGAATTTTTAAAAAATGTTTTTAAAAAAAGCCTTACACATCTAAAATCATATTTTAATGGTACAAGGTCAAATATTTCTCCTAATATCAGGATTGAGTCAAAGAAGTCCTCTCTCACCACCTTCTATTTAACTTTTTTCTTTTTTTTCATATTCTTTTTTTAATAATATTTTTTTATTGTTATGTTAGTCACCATGCAGTATATCCTTAGTTTCTATTTAACATTTTACACCAAATTCTAGCCAGTGCAATATGACAAGAAAAAAATTAAAGACATACAGATTTACAATGTATTTCTTTATTCCTATTTAATGTTTGTACTGATTACATTAATGAAATATAATTTTATTTCTGTTGAATCTAATGATAAGAAATTTGACTTGCTTTTTGTATGTCTTTAAAAAACTATTGCATTTTTAAAGTGATACATTTTTATTTTATTTTTTAAAAAGTATTGTTATGTGATAGATGGAATTAAAAATCAAAAATCAAAACCTGATTTTTCCCCACAGGGAATTTGAGAAGTGCTGCTCTAGGTTAGTTTGCTGTCCAGGAGCTCTACCTATATAGAGAGTGTGAAAACACTTCTGTAGATTCTCAAGTTTCTAAAAAAAAAAAAAAGGGGGTGGCGCCTGGGTGACACAGTCGTTAAGCGTCTGCCTTCAGCTCAGGGCGTGATCCCGGCGTTATGGGATCGAGCCCCACATCAGGCTCCTCCGGCTATGAGCCTGCTTCTTCCTCTCCCACTCCCCCTGCTTGTGTTCCCTCTCTCGCTGGCTGTGTCTATCTCTGTCAAATAAATAAATAAATAAAATCTTAAAAAAAACAAAAACAAAAAATAAAGTTTCTGTTTAGCAGGTAGAGCCAGTGCTATAACACAAACCCTATACAATCAGACACCCATTACTTATTAAATGTATTAATGAATCCAAAAGAAGAAAATTAGAAAAGGGTGTTTTTCGTCGAAGACCAGAGAAAAGGAGAAACAAAACCACAAATATTAACAATACCCATCTAAGCAATGCCGGAGGGTAAGGGCAGGTAGCCGCATTATTTCTATCAATCATATTTGCAAAGCCATGCCTACAAGACAGATTGATAGAAGGAGCTATTGCCAAGGAACTGAAATATTATCATTCTTTTAGTATCATTCATCTTTCTATGGATTCATAATAGTGGCATTAACTATTACATTCAGACTCGGATTAGTGACTTCATACAGGATGGTGAACTAGCAGTAGTTGCTGGCTCTCTCAGTTAATTGTTACTCTTCTTGAGCTCCAAGCTCACCCTTCTATACCCTGCTTTGTGAGGTTATTTCTTGGACCCTGCAAACCCTGGGTAGTTGATATATTTCAGGACAATTCTCAGCATAACACAGAGACTGTGAGAAAATTTCTAGGAGATTGAAAGTGGCTCTGCCAAAAGGTGGCAGTTGAGACAGACTACAAGGCTTGAGAAGAAAGAAGAAACTTGCTCTTTTCTGTTTATTCTGTTTGGGCTTGTGTGGGCTTCCTACCTATTTGCAGTTCCTATAAGTGGCATCCCAGTAATTCTCCACCCACGGTGATAGTTCTATCACATCAACTAAATCCAGGATGCAGTTATTGCAACTGTTGTAGAACCAGCTTCATTGTTCCCTATTCCCTCTAAAGGTACTAGCTTCAGCCTGGGGTACCCCCTCCTAAGAAGTTAGTCCCAGGGCCAGGCCCACAAGACCTCTATTCAAACTTAGTGTCATCAGTAACAGTCAAGCAGCACTGCCTACTGAGATGTTTGAGTTTCATTTCTCTCTCCCCTTCTTTAAGTTTCCAAATTTTAGTAATTCCAATCTCTTCACCTCTTCTCAGCCACAGGGGTTTTAGCTGCCTTCTGCAGTTGTTACTTCTGGGATACCTTATAGCTCTCTGTTTATGCTTTCAGTTACATAGGTAAAAATAATTATATCAAATTCTTTATATACACATGACTAGTATGGTTGCTTTTCCTTGACAGACTCTAATCCACTTGCTCCCTCCACTGAATGCTTTACTGGAGAAGCCACAGGAAGGAGGAGTTGATAGATCTCAGATCCATTATCATCAACTAATTCAAAAACTGTGAGAAAACTTTAGGGACATTGAAGGTTTCTAGGACAAAGTGTAGAGAAGGAGTGTCCTGGACTCAGAGAGGGCTAGGCACCACAGATACAGAGATTTCTAATTGCACTCTTTTCTCTTTACTATATTGCATTATACAAATCTGAGAACAACAACAACAAAAGTGTGATCTAAGTTGGGAAGATTGATTTTTTTACTGGCTGGTGACTCCTGTTGCTTTACTACACTGAAAACACAAAGTAGCACACCCGGGCAGAACTGATCAAGAGAAAAAAGATCAGTAAAATGTGGTGGAGGGGACTGAGTGGGGAGGGAGTGGGAGGTAGAGAGAGAAAGAAAGGGAGAAAAAAATATAGAATTAGAATCAGAAAACAATCGTAGATACATCCAAGATTTTAAACTAATGTAAGAAGTGATGAAAAACTATTTGCCAAAATATTTGAAAACTTAGATAAATAGACAAATTCCTGGAAAGAGTTTTTCAAATGAAAAAACAGTACAACATTCAGTAGAAAACTTTCAGAAAGAAATAACATACAAAGAAGATAAAATGGGAATCAATTACCTCTTCCCTTCCCTATTTCTCCTTTCTAAATGCTAGCATCAAGCAGTGGAGTTCTATGAAGTTTTCAAAGAATATAGAAAAAGAAGTAGCACTAATTGTATTTATGAGACAATAACCTTGACAGAGCATCCAAATAAAGATAGTACAAGAAAATTACAAGCAATTCCACTTATGAAAATACATGTGAAAATCCTAAATATTGGCTAATTGAATCCCACAATGTATTTTTAAAAATGCAACATGATCAAATGGAATTTAGCTTAGTTACATGAAGAAACATTTTTGAAATTAGTCATGTTAATGGGCTACAGTAGATATTTTGGATAGTTTTCTCAGTCTCCATTTCTCTCTCCAAATATTTAAAGAGGTTGGAAATCTTAAAAACAAAACAAAACAAAACAGAAAAACCAAAAACATCTAGATCCCTTTGCAGCTAGTTAGATTCAGGTTCTACCAGTAGAATACATATAAGTGAGATTTAGAAGGTGAAAGTGAGACAGATACCATTTAGCTGTAGTTCTGGTCTGTTGATGCTAGAAAGCAAGTTTTGTAAACATGTAGCTTTCTGCAAAGGCATTCCAGTGTCCAAAGGTAAGGATAAGGGGCCACATTCTTTGTTTATTCCAATCATATTTGCAAAGCCATGCCTACAAGACAGATTGACACAGGGAACTGTTGCCAAAGAAACTGAAATATTCCCAGTTACCTGTGAGTAAAGAAGCAATGGTCACGGCAATGCTTCGTCATCTGATTCCATACTTTGTAATAACCTGTTTGCTGTATTAGATACTCATTTGCTGTCTTGTGTGTAAGAGACTGTTGTGGTAGCAACTTCTTTTATTCTTTTAAGTTTTTATTTAAATTCCAATTAGCTAACATACAGGGTAATATTAGTTGTGCGTGTACAATATAGTGTTTCAACACTTCCGTACAACAGGCAGTGCTCATCACAGCAAGTGCACTCTTTAATCCCCATCACCGATTTAACCCTTCCCCCCATCCACCTGCCCTCTGGTAACCATCAGTTTGTTCTCCATAGTTAAAAGTCTGTTTCTTGGTTTGCCACTCTCTCTCTCTCTTTTTTCCCCTTTGCTCTTAAAGCATAGGTGCAGTGGCTTCAGTGGTAGTTGTCCCCTACTGTATCACTTCAGACTTAATCTGGTAGAAATTTCAGGATACTTATTCAAGAAGTGATACTTATTCAATTCTCCAAAGATTTTGTAAACACCCAATTCCCTGTATTAAATACCTTCAGATTTAAAACATCTAGCATTGTTTCTGTTATCTGGACCAAATCCCAACTGATAAAATATTTAGTATCAGAAATGGATGATACTATAATAAAATTACTCAAACATGAAGCTTTTCTTGGTAGTCTGGCAGCAGTTGGAAAGTAAAAAACTGCACACTGACAACTTAACTTATTCATATGCTGTGGCAAAACATTTGATAAAACTATTGTCTGATATTTTGGAAGTAAAATTATGTACTGACAGAACCTGGAGCTCTAGATGATGGGGTTAGAAAATGCAAGCATGTAGTGTATATTGGCTACTACTCGCTGCTTGTAAAAAGATGTTACAAGAAAGAAATATGTTCAGAGAAGAATTATCCAAATTTCAAGCAGAGATAAAAGATAATTCAGTTCTGTTAAGGGAGGCCCTCTCTGCCTGTGGATTACAATCTAAGTTGACTCATACCTACCAGGGTTGGGAAAATTTAACTGCTCATATTCCTCCAACAAGAGAGTATATAGCTCCAGATTTTTCTAAGATTCTTCCATTAAGACTTTTCTTCCAGAGGCACCTGGGTGGCTCAGTCAGTTAAGCGTCTACCTTCAGCTCAGGTCATGATCCCAGGGTCCTGGGATCAAGCCACCCATTGGGCTCCACACTCAGCAGGGAGTCTTCTTCTCTCCCTCTGCCTCTTCCCTCCCCCACACCCACTTGTATGCTCTCTCTCTCTAAAATAAATAAACAAATCTTTTTAAAAAAGACTTATCTTCCAGAAAATGGCAGCTAGACCAACTGCAAAGATTGGATTAAGAATGATGCCTTCCAACTCAAGCCTTTTATGAAGTAGACTCAAGATAGCTGCCATTTGTCTGTAGACCAGACTAACTAAATAAGTTAGTCTCAAGAAAACAACCTGGACTGTGATTATTAACACCTATAACTGTCTGTAAGTATATCAGAAACCTACTAAATATTTTGGGAAATTGTGTTGCCAAAGAAACTATAAACCTGGCTTGAGGTAGCCATTGGTTGTGTCTAGGTATAAATATCTTTGAGTTTATCATATTGGAGTGTGTTGAACTTTTCTGATGTATATAGATTAATGTTTTTCATCAAATGCAGGAAGTCTTTGATCATAATTTCTTCAAGTATTTTTTTCTGCTTTTTCTTTCTCCTCTCTTGCACTGTCATTATACATTATATATACATACCATTATGCATATGAGAATGCATATATGAGATTAACCTGTCTGAGAACAGAAAGAAAAAAGAATGAACAGAGAGAAAAAAATGAACAAAAATGAGCAGGGTCTCAGAAACCTGCGAAACACCATCAAACATATTGACATATGTATAATGGGAGTCCCAGAAGAAAAGGTCAGAAAGACTATTTGAAGAAGTAGTGGCCAAAATCTTCCCAAATTTGATTAAAAAAAACAACAACAATCTACACATGCAAGTAGGTAACAGACTAAAAGTCAAATAAACTCAAAGAGATCTGTACCTAGACACTCTAATGAAACCGTTGAAAGCCAAAGAGAGAATCTTGAAAGCAGCAGGAGAGATGCAACTCATCAGGCAAAAGCTCCTAAATAAGATTAACAGTTGATTTCCAGTGAGAAATCCGGGAGGCAAGAAGTTGTGGGGTGACATCTTCAGAGTGGTGAGGAAAAAAGACTGTCAAACGAGTATTCTATATCCAGCAAAACCACCCTTCAAAATGGAAGGGAACATAAGACTTTCTCAGATAAACAAAAACTAAGAGAATTCTTCACTAGCAGACCTGCACTACAGGAAACAAAATACTAAAGCGAGGCTTTCAGGCTCAAAACTACACTGCAGTATCATTTCTCACCTGTTCAGATTTGCCAAACTTCACAAGCTTTTTAACACACTATTTTGGTGAGGGTTTCAGGAAATAAGCACTCTCATACATTTGCTGATGGGAATGAAAAATAGTGTTTTCCCTGTTGAGGTGAATGAGCATTATCTAATAAATTACATATATACATATATGTTTATTATTTATTTTTATCTTTATTATATATATATATATGTTTATCCTTTGACCAGCTATCTCATGTCTAGAAATTTACCCTCAAGACACAACTCCAACAATATGAAAATACCTATGCACAAGGTTATTCATTGTCCCATTATTTGTAATAGCAAAATACTGAAAAAAAGCCAGAAATGCTCATACATAAGAAATTGGATGAATAAATTAGAGCACATCCACACAATAGAGCATGCAGTGGTAAAAGATAATGAGAAAGAGCTATACAAACTGAAATGAAGGGATTTCTAGGATATAATGTAAAGTGAACAAAGCAAACTATAAAAATAAATGTAATATGCTATCATTTATGTAAGAAATAAAAGGAAATAAGAGAATATACATATATCTCCTAATTTTTTAAAAAGTATAATAGGAAAAACAAACCAATAACTAATGGAATTTACAATGTAGCAAATGTAATGAGACAAACTGACATAATCATTATGATCTGGCCAAAATATATAATCAGAATTTAGCCCTGAGGAAACTTCAGACAAGCAAAAATCAGAGGATATTCTGCAAAACAACTGTCCTATACTCTTCAAAAGCATTAGTATCATAAAAAAAAATTAAAGTCCATTCCAGGGGAACCTGTGTGGCTCATATGGTTAAGCGTCTGACGCAAACTCAGCTCAGGTCTCAATCTCAGGGTTATGAGTGCAAGCCCCATGCTGGGCCTGAAATCTCCTTAAAAAGAAAAAAAAAGTCCATTCCAGACTAAAGGAGATTAAAGAGACATGGCAACGAAGTGCAATGTGTAAACCTGGATTGGATCTTGGATCCAAGGGAAAATGCCGTAAGGACACTACTGAGACAACACCCAAAAACTGAATATGGACTGTACATTAGATAATACCAATGTAAAATTTCCTAAATTTGGTAATGACTCAAGAAATTATATATATATATTACATATATTATATTATATAGTATACTACATATTAATTACATATATATCTTAAGTATATATAAATACATAAATTTTATATATGTATATGTAATTTAGCAATTCCACAATTCCATTTTGGGTATATAAACAAAAGAATTGAAAGCAGAGCCTCAAAGAGATATCTGTACATCCATGTTCATAGCAGCATTATTCACAATGGTTAAAATGTGGAAGCAACCCCAGTGTCCATGACAGATAAATGGATAGACAAAATGTGCTACATATACACAATGGAGTATTATTCAGCATTATAAAGGGAAAAAATCCAAAATATGCTACAACATAGGTGAACCTTGAGGACATCATGTTAAGTAAAATGTCAGTTACAAAAAGCCAAACACGGTATGATTATATTTATATTAGATACTTATAGTAGTAAAAATTGTAGAGACAGAAGGTAGAATGGTAGTTTCCAGGTGTTGGGAGGAGGAGAGAATGGGGAGTTGGGGTTTTTTTTGTTTGTTTTATTTTAATACACATATATATATTATTAAGTAATCTCCATGCCCAACGTGGGGCTCAAAATCACAAGTCCGAGATCAAGAGTTGCATGCTCCACGGGCTGAGCCAGCCAGGTGCCCTGGGAGTTATTATTTAACGGGAATAGAGTTTCAGTCTTACAAGATGAAAGCAAGATTGAGAGCTATGCATCTCCACAGCTGCATCTCCATGGCATGTGATGTTTGCAAAATATTATAGCTATAATTAATAACACTGAACTGTACACTTGAAAATGGTTAATATGGGTAAATTTTATGTTAAGTGTATTTTACCACAATACAAAACTGAAAAAATACATATGTGCTTGTGTGTATAGAAAGAAAGAAAAAAGTGATAATGAAAAACTAGCAAAACATTAAAAATTAGTGGGTATGAGTGAATGGTATATAAAATGTACTATTTTTTTCTTTTTCTTTTTTTTTAAAGATTTGTTTATTTATTTGGGAGGGGGTAGGGGAGGGGCAAAGGGAGAGGGAGAGCTGGCTGAGCTTGGAGCCCCATGTGGGGTTTGATCTCAGGACCCCAAGATCATGACCTGAGCCAAAATCAAGTCAGATGTTCAACTCACTGAACCACCCAGGCACCCTGCAAAATGTTGTACTATTTTTGCTATGTTTTTTAGGTTTGAAATTATTTCAAAATACAAAATAAAATGTTTAAAAGATACCAGTTGCCCATACCATCAAATGGTTTTTATTATAAATGTCTGCATTAAAAGAATGTTATGAGGGGCGCCTGGGTGGCACAGCAGTTAAGCATCTGCCTTCGGCTCAGGGCGGTGATCCCGGCGTTATGNCTGCATTAAAAGAATGTTATGAGGGGCGCCTGGGTGGCACAGCAGTTAAGCATCTGCCTTCGGCTCAGGGCGTGGTCCCGGCGTTATGGGATCTAGCCCCACATCAGGCTCTTCAGCTATGAGCCTGCTTCTTCCTCTCCCACTCCCCCTGCTTGTGTTCCCTCTCTCACTGGCTGTCTCTCTCTGTCAAATAAATAAATAAAATCTTTAAAAAAAAATGAATGAATGTTATGATGTAATGATGAGTAACGAGAAATGACTATTTAAAGATAAAAGAGACAGCAATTTTGAAGGGTTGCAAAGCTCAGAATAAGTCCAAAAGAAAACAATTTCTGAACAATAACATCACCAAAACAGAATTTATGAAAGGTAGTTCTTAATCAATAGATTATGTTGGAAATAGGTTACTAGATTAAAATCTGGGAAAGTACATAAGTTTAAATAAGTAATACAGGTTTTTTAAATAAGTAATTTTAAAACGAGGTGAAAATATATTAGACCTTTTGCACAGAGGAAGAATTGGCAAAATCTTGTGCTGGGTAAGTTATGTCAAATAAAGAACTGAGGAATCAAAGACTTCAAGTTTTCCAGTATAGCTAACAATAATAGTTATGCACCATAATAGAAAAATGCAAAGGGATAAGAGTTTAGTGATAAATTTTAAAAACAATGACTTCAAGGTGTTTTTAGGAAAACCAGTCAGAGACAGCTTCACACTTCCTTCACACTTCCTCTTTTCCACAGTAAGTTTTTCACTTCACTTTTACCCATTTCTAGCTTCCTTCTTTAGCTGCTTTCTTAAATTTCAATACATTCCTGCTATACACCTTTGGTTGTTTTTGGAAATCCTCCCCACCCACTCATCAAATTTTCCTCTAAATTTTTCCTTCAAAACACTCCTTTAAAATGATTATATTAGATATTTCATCAATACAACCATTATTACTACAGCTATGGTGAATTCAAATTGCAACAGCCTTAAATATTAACAATTATAAATAGTTAACTATAAATAAAGTTAATTATTATTAACTATACCAATTTCCATCTACTGTGCAAACAGGCCTTATTTTTTAATAACTGTTTTTCTGCAAATTTAATTTTTTTTTTT
>NC_048219.1:26300477-26301377 GCF_002007445.2 Ailuropoda melanoleuca
ATATATATATTATTAAGTAATCTCCATGCCCAACGTGGGGCTCAAAATCACAAGTCCGAGATCAAGAGTTGCATGCTCCACGGGCTGAGCCAGCCAGGTGCCCTGGGAGTTATTATTTAACGGGAATAGAGTTTCAGTCTTACAAGATGAAAGCAAGATTGAGAGCTATGCATCTCCACAGCTGCATCTCCATGGCATGTGATGTTTGCAAAATATTATAGCTATAATTAATAACACTGAACTGTACACTTGAAAATGGTTAATATGGGTAAATTTTATGTTAAGTGTATTTTACCACAATACAAAACTGAAAAAATACATATGTGCTTGTGTGTATAGAAAGAAAGAAAAAAGTGATAATGGAAAACTAGCAAAACATTAAAAATTAGTGGGTATGAGTGAATGGTATATAAAATGTACTATTTTTTTCTTTTTCTTTTTTTTTAAAGATTTGTTTATTTATTTGGGAGGGGGTAGGGGAGGGGCAAAGGGAGAGGGAGAGCTGGCTGAGCTTGGAGCCCCATGTGGGGTTTGATCTCAGGACCCCAAGATCATGACCTGAGCCAAAATCAAGTCAGATGTTCAACTCACTGAACCACCCAGGCACCCTGCAAAATGTTGTACTATTTTTGCTATGTTTTTTAGGTTTGAAATTATTTCAAAATACAAAATAAAATGTTTAAAAGATACCAGTTGCCCATACCATCAAATGGTTTTTATTATAAATGTCTGCATTAAAAGAATGTTATGAGGGGCGCCTGGGTGGCACAGCAGTTAAGCATCTGCCTTCGGCTCAGGGCGTGGTCCCGGCGTTATGGGATCTAGCCCCACATCAGGCTCTTCAGCTATGAGCCTGCTTCTTCCTCTCCCACTCCCCCTGCTTGTGTTCCCTCTCTCACT
>NC_048219.1:26301882-26313690 GCF_002007445.2 Ailuropoda melanoleuca
GCTTTCTTAAATTTCAATACATTCCTGCTATACACCTTTGGTTGTTTTTGGAAATCCTCCCCACCCACTCATCAAATTTTCCTCTAAATTTTTCCTTCAAAACACTCCTTTAAAATGATTATATTAGATATTTCATCAATACAACCATTATTACTACAGCTATGGTGAATTCAAATTGCAACAGCCTTAAATATTAACAATTATAAATAGTTAACTATAAATAAAGTTAATTATTATTAACTATACCAATTTCCATCTACTGTGCAAACAGGCCTTATTTTTTAATAACTGTTTTTCTGCAAATTTAATTTTTTTTTTTGTTAAAGACTGTCATAGTTTGCTCAGGCTGCTTTCACAAAGCACCATTGACTGAGTGGGTTAAACAACAGACATTTATTTTCTCACAATTCCAAAGGCTGGACTTCCAAAATCAGGGTATTAGTATAACCAGTTTCTGGTGAAAACGCTTACTGAAGTGCCAGCAACCACCTTCCGGTTGTGTCTTCACATGGTGGAGAGAGAAAGAGCAAGCTCTCTGATGTCTTTTCTTATAAGGGCGCTATTCCCAACGTGAGGGCCCCATCTCCTGATCTTATCTAAACTTAATTACCCTCCAAAGGCCCTATCTCCAAATACCTTCACATTGGGGATTAATCCTGTAGCATATGAATTGGAGGGGGGCAAAATACATTCCATAGCAAAAACCTGGGTTTTATATAAGTTTAATTTGTACTAGTTTATGCTCTTTGGATGTTATTCTTAATCCTGGCAGTAAAGATGGAGGAAGAGATCATTAAAAACATATCCATTAATTTGTAAAATATTAAAAGATCCAATTTATATCCCTGTTACCAACTTTGAATATCATGTCATTCTTTAACATCTTTTTGAAAATATACGTTTACAAACAACAAGAAAACTTGATACTAAAATGTCATAATTTGAACATTTGAAATGCAAAATTAGTATTATTATAACAAATGAATGGAAATTTGGTGGTGATTTTGTCATATACAATGGCATGTCAAACACTTTTCTCCCTTCTAGTTCTCAAATTCCCATGTTAACATGTTAACCATGGCACCATCTTGTGGATATTTTATCAAATAGCTGAGCTGTGCAATCATTTATATGGAAACAATGAAAATGAATGTATCTAAAAAAAAGTTTTAAAACAAAGTTTAAGTTAATAAAATAAAATGTTGGCAAGTAATTTTCTTCAATCTCTTTCAAAGGGCTTTAACTATATAAGTGAACTCTTGAACCAGCTCCAGCATCATTATTTTTTCTTTTTAAGGCATTTTCTGTACTGTTTAAAACTGGCCGGTTGGTTCTGAATACACTAACTAGATTTGTATTTAGTGAGAATAGTGTGTGCCTATGTTTGTTTACATACATAAATACAGGGGTGCCTGGCTGGCTCAGTCAGAGGAGCATGCAACTCTTGATCTCGGGGTTGTGAGTTCAAGCCCCACATTGGATAAAGAGATTACTTCAATAAACTTTTAAAAAATATTTATAAATGTGCGTGTATGCTACTGTAATTTTTTATTGATCTAACTTCAGGCTCTGTTAAAAGATGGGAATTGATAGAACAGGTTTAAAAAGGGAAAAATTTTTAAGAAGTTAAAGTTTAACCACTTGCTATGAATAACTTATTTTGCATCTAGTTTTTCTGAGGTACAATGAAACATACTGGCAATTGTCAAATATTAAAGGAGATATACCAAAACACACCAAGTTCTGACAACATCAAAACTATATATTATTTTAATATGAAGGATTTAAATATTTATTAACTGTGATAAAAACTATAATACATATATTTTAATTAGAAAACTATTAATCAATATTTTGATGACTTCTTCAGAGAGTGTAAGGAAAAATCACTGGTGTAATTGATGTGATTTTTCAAAAAAATTACTGAAAGTGTTTTCTGTAACACTTTAATTGTAAACTTTCAGAATTTAGAGTTTACAATCACATTTAAAACCTTTCATTACCTGGGTGCATGGGTGGCTCAGTTGGTCAAGCATATGACTCTTCATTTTGGCTCAGGTCAGGATCTCAGGGTCGTGGGATTGAGCCGCAAGTGGGGCTTCATGCTGGGCGTGGAGCCTGCTTAAGACTCTCTCTCTCCCTCTCCTTCTTCCCCTTCCCCCCATCTCGCATGCATGCTCTCTCTAAAAGAACAAACAACACTTTTCATTACTATATTTACACAAAAGAGAAAGGAAAGGGGAATAGCATTTCTTGTAAACTTAGCTACATTACCTAATACAATCCTTATAACAATCTTTTGAGCGGGTATAATTATTTCTACTTTTTAAGTTGAGGAAAATTGAAACTCTGGATAATTACATAACTCATCAACATCACACAGCTAGCAAGAGGTCATAATTTTAAGTCTTTAAAGTCCAAATTCTTGTCACAACATAATCCTGCTTCCAAGAAATTCAGACAGATATCAGAGATTTTAGCACAGAGATTAAAATAGAATTTAAAAATATATTTACTCAAAGTCCTATATGTGTGCCAAATTAAAATTGTAATAATTGAGTTCCATGACCCCCTTATTTCACTTAGCACCCTATCTTTTAGGTTTATCCATGTTGTTGCATATGGGAGGATTCTCTGCTTTTTTAAGGCTGAATAATATTTCCTCATATGTATATACCACATTCTCTTTATCCATTTATCCATTCACGAACATTGACTTTTTCCCCCACATCTTGGCTGTTATGAATAGTGCTGTAATAAACACTCGAGTGCTAGTATATTTTCAAGATCCAGATTTCAATTCTTTTGGATATATATGTAGAAGTGAAATTGCTGGGTTAAATAATAATTGTATCATTTTTTAATGAATCTGAGCACTATTTTCCATAATGGCTGTGCCATTTTATATCACCACCAACAGTATAAAAGTGTTCCAATTTGTCCACATCCGAGCCAACACTTGTAACCTTTTGTGTTTTATTTGTATTACAGCCATCCTAACAGTTGTGAGGTGATATCTCATTGTGGTTTTGATGTGCATTTCCTTGATTAGTGATATTGAGAATTTTTTTCATATACCTATTGGCCATTTGTATGTCTTCTTTGAAGAAACATCTATCCAAGTCCTTTGCCCATTTTAATATTTAATATTTATTTTTTAAATAATTTTTTATTATGTTAGTCACCATACAGTACATCCCTGGTTTTTGATGTAAAGTTCGATGATTCATTAGATGCGTATAACACCCAGTGCACCATGCAATATGTGCCCTCCTTAATACCCATCACCAGCCTATCCCAGTCCCCCACCCCCCTCCCCTCTGAAGCCCTCAGTTTGTTTCCCAGAGTCCATAGTCTCTCATGGTTCATTCCCCCTTCTGTTTACCCCCCTCCATTTTTAATATTTAATATTAAAATATTTTTAATTTTTGCCATTGATTCGCAAAAATTCTTTATATGTCCTAGATATTAATATCAATACATGGTTTGTCAATATTTTATCCAGTTCTGTAACCTGCTTTGTCATTCCATTGATTGTTTCCATTCTTGGCTATGCATCAGTCATAACATCTCTGATTTTATTTGCCTTCTCTCTTCTTTTTTAGTCTAGCCAAGGGTTTGCCAATTTTGTTCACCTTTTCCAAATCTTTTTTTTTGTTGATTTTCTCTATTGTTTTTCTGTTCTATATTTCATTTATTTTAGGTCTAATCTTTATTTCTTTCCTTCTGTAAGTTTGGGGTTGGTTTGTTTTTTTCTAGTTCCTTGAGGTGTAAACTTAAGAGTATATATTTGAGATCTTTCTTCTTTTTCTTTTTTTTCCCAACTTTTTATTTAAATTCCAGTTAGTCAACATTTAGTGTAAAATTGGTTTCAGGAGTAGAATTTAGTGATTCATCACTTACACATAACACCCAGTGCTCATCACAACAAATGCCCTCCTTAATACCCATCACACATTTAACCCATTCCTCTGCCATTCTCCCCGCCAGGAACCCTCAGTTTGCTCTCTATAGGTAAGAGTCTGTTTTACAGTTTGCCTCTCTTTCTCTCTCTTTTGCTTATGTTCACCTGTTCTGCTTCTCAAATTCCATATATGAGTGAAACCATATGGTATTTGTCTTTCTCTGACTGACTTAATTTTGCTTAGTGTAATAACTCTAGCTCCACTGAAGTCATTACAAATGGCAAGATTTCATTCTTTTTGATGACTGAGTAATATTCTATTGTATATAAATACCACATCTTCTTTATCCATTCATCAGCTGAAGGATATTTGGGTTCTCTCCATAATTTGGATATTATTGATGATGCTGCTATAAACACTGGGGTTCATGTGCCCCTTTGTATCACTATTTTTGAATCCTTTGGGTAAATACCTAATAGTGAAATTGCTGGATTGTAGGGTAGTTCTAGTTTTAACTTTTTGAGGAACCTCCATACTGTTTTCGAGAGTGGCTGTACCAGCTCGCATTCCTGCCAGCAGTGCAAGAGGGTTCCCCTTTCTCAGCATCCTCACCAACATCTGTTGTTTCTTGTGTTGTTCGTTTTAGCCATTCTGACAGGTGTGAGGTGATAGCTCATTGTAGTTTTGATTTGTATTTCCCTGATGATAAATGATGTTGAGCATTTTTTCATGTGTCTGTTAACCGTCTGGATGTCTTCCTTGGAAAAATGTCTTTTCATGTCTTCTGCCCATTTCTTCACTTTTTTTGTTTTGTTTTTTGGGTGTTAAGTTTGATTAAGTTCTTTACAGATTTAGGATACTAGCCCTTTATCTGCTAGGACATTTGCAAGTATCTTCTTCCATTCCATAGGTTGCCTTTTAGTTTTGTTGACTGTTTCCTTTGCTGTGCAAAAGCTTTTTAACTTGATGAAGTCCCAATTGTTATTTTTGCTTTTGTTTCCCTTGCCTTTGAAGATGTGTCAAGCAAGAAGGTGCTATGGCTGAGGTCAAAGAGGTTGCTGCTTGTGTTCTCCTCTAGGATTTTGATGGATTCCTGTCTCACATTTAGCTCTTTCATTCATTTTGAGTCTATCTTTGTGTATGGTGTAAGAAAATGGTCCAGTTTCAGGACACCTTGGTGGCTCAGTCATTAAGAGTCTGCCTTTGGCTCAGGTCATGATCCCAGGGTCCTGGGATCGAGCCCTGCATCAGGCTCCCTGCTCCACTGGGAGCCTGCTTCTTCCTCTCCACTCCCCCTGCTTGTGTTCCCTCTCTCGCTGGCTGTCCCTCTCTCACTGTCAAATAAATAAATAAAATCTTAAACAAAAAAAAAAGGAAAGAAAAAGAAAAGAAAAGAAAAAAGAAAATGGTCCAGTTTCATTCTTCTGCATGTGGCTGTCCAATTTTCCCAACACCATTTGTTGAAAAGACTGTTTTTTTCCCATTGGATATTCTTTCCTGCTTTGTTGAAGATTAGTAGGCTGTTGATCTTACAGGGATATCTCACACAGAATGAGCTGCTTCAATCTTGCTCCTAACAAGATTCTGAGCTTTTGGCTTTCTAGAGTTGGCTGTGTTGTGTCTAGGCGTGGATCCTTTTTTTGTTTATCCTCTTTGGAGTCTCTTGAGCTTCTCGGATATGCAGGTAAATGTTTTTCATCAAATATGGGAAGTTTTCAGCCATTGTTTCTTCCAGTATATTTCCTATTTCCCTCCCTTCCTCTCCCATCTTCTCTCCTTCCTTTCCTCTCCTTCTACAAATACTATTATGCATATATTGGTATACTTGATGGAGTCCCACAACTCTCAGAATTTATATTTTTGTTCATACTTGTTTTCTTTCTGTTCCTCTGTCTAGATAATTTCAATTGATCTATCTTCAACTTCACAAATTCTTTCTTCTGCCATCTAAAATCTGCTGTTGAACTCCTCTAGTAAATTTTTCATTTCAGTCATTTTCAACTCTAGAGTTTCTATTTGGTTCTTTTAAATAATTTATATCTCTTTATTGATATTCTTTATTTGGTTGGTGAGGCATCATTCTCATACCTTCCTTTAGATCTTTAGAAATAGTTTCCTTTAGTTCTTTAAACATATTTAATAATAACCAATGTTTTTGTTTAATAAGTCTAGTGTCTTATCTTTCTCAGGGGCAGTTTTTATTGGCTCCTTTCTTCCAGTATATGAGTCATACTTTTGTTTCTTTGAATCTCAAAATTTCTGTCAAAAACCAATATTTTAAATAATATAACATGGCAGCTATGGAAATCAGATTCTTCCCCCCCCCTCCAGGGTTTATTGTTATTGATGGTTGTTTGTTTATTGTTGTTGTTTTTGTCGCTGTTCACTTGCTTAGTGACTTTCTATAACTCATTCCGTAAAGTATGTATTTTTTTTCATGTGTGGTCTCTGAAGGCTCTGCTCAGTAACCTTAGTAGTCAGCTAACAGTTACAGAGATTTTCTTAAATGTTTGGAATCAGCAAGTCTCCTAGTCTTTGCCAAGGAGCTCTGTGTAAAAATTGGGGCATAGTTTCAACACTCAGGCAGGTGGTTTACAACTCTGTGTTAGCTGTCAGTTCCTGCTTAGTTATACTCAAGGTCAGTCACAAGTGAGAGCTTAAAGCTTTATCAGGTCTTTTCTGCACATACACATAGCTCTGTCATGCTCACAGCCCCATGTATGTGCATGGCCTTATAAATTTCTAGGACTAGGTCAGAGTTTTTTAAGACCCTGTGTGGGCATCTCATTCCTCAGATTTTCCTTTTAAGCTTTTTGGTCAGCTTTGTGTTTACCCTGTTACTGCCACACTAGGCAACCTTGCTGTTCAACAATTGCCTGTGATTGTTTATGACAAATACTCCAAGGAATAGGCTGTTCATACTGGGTGAGCTCTGAACCAGGTGAAATAAAGCAAGCCCCCTGAATGAGATTTCCCAGAGAACTGTCAGGTAAGTCAAATAATGACAATTCTCTGACAATAGAGATTTGGGGGAGCTCCTTCTCATGGATGCAAGGCTTCTGATTTTCACCATGACTGTGAAACTGTTGGTTTCCAAGCGTATCACCGAGCTTGAGAGAGGAAGATGGAAATAAGGCAAACTGGGACACCTGGGTGGCACAGTTGGTTAAGCACCTGCCTTCAGCTTAGGTCATGATCCCAGGGTTCTGGGGCTGAGTCCTACATTGGGCTCTTTGCTTGGCAGGGAGCCTGCTGCTCCCTTTGCCTGCTGCTCCTCCTGCTTGTGTGCTCTCTCTGAAAAACAAATAAAATCTTTAAAAAATAAAAAAGGAAATAAAGCAAATTAACATACTTCAAGGCTTGCTGTGCTTACAAAGTCAATCACTTTTCTTAAACAAGTGGTTCCTGGATTGCTGCAAACATTAGGCTAATTTCCAGAGTTCTAGAAAAAGTTGATTTTGACAATTTTGGCCATTTGTTTTCTTTGCTATTAAAGAGGGGAGGATTTTTGGAGTTCTTACTTCATTGTTTCCGCTAATGTTACCCATGTTTTTATTTTTAGTCAATTTAGAGTATTTCTAATTTCCCTTGAGACATTCTGCTTGACCATGGTTTCTTTAATAGTGTTTTCCAGATATCTTCGTGTTACTTATTCCTAGTTTAATTCCATTGTGTTCAGAAATGTACTTTGTATTATTTCAATTATATTGTATCTCTTGAATTTGTTTTATGACCCAGAATGTTGTCTATCTTGGCAAATGTTCCATGTTCAAGTTCTTTTACATATTTGATGGTGGCACTTATCCACATCATGCCAGGGAAGCTCTGGTATCTCAACTTTATTAAACATAAGCCACTGTTGAGTCCAAGTTCCATCAACAAATCAAGTATGCTGTTAAGCTCCCATTAGTTAATGCATTAAATCCAGTGTAATATTCCACTTACCTTGGTCCAATTCTTTCAGAATTACTCCCACATTTCCCAGATCTCTGCTGATATATATTAGCAAAGCCTTTCAATCCTTTTAGTGGTGTGTAAGCTATTTCTTCCTGGGTAATACTGTGTACTTGATCCTATGGAGCATGCTGAAAATTGACCCTTAATTAGGGTCTAATGGTAACAGGGAGTGGCTATGATGGCTCTTGAAGAGAATGAGCATCCCCTTTCAAGGCATCTGCACCATATGAGGTATATCACAAGGCTTTCTAGAAAAGAGAGGCTAGTCTGCTCAGAAACAAAAGGGCAACTACTTTCACAGCAAGTGAGGTCCATGGTGACTTGAGAGCTCAACTGTCAGTTACATCTGGGTTCAACCAAATGTCCCCATTCCAAGTTTCAAGATCATATTCTTTCCAATTGCTATAGTCTAAATGTTTGTGTCCCTCAGTCCCCCAATCCACATATTGGAATCCTAACACCTAAGGTGATGGTGTCAAGAGGTGAGGCCTTCAAAAGTGATTAGGTCCTGAGAGTGGAGGCCTTATGAATGGGATTAGTGCTTTTATGAAAGAAATCATGCAGAATGACTTAGCCCCCCCACCCCCACCATGTGAAGATACGAGAAAGCTGCAATGCATTAAATGGCCCATACTCAACCATGCTAGCACCCTGATCTCAGACTTTCAGCCTCCAGAACTGTGAGAAATAAATTTCTCCTGTTTATAAGCTACCCAGTCTGTGATACTTTGTTATAGCAGCCTGAACAGACTAAGACACCAATCAATTTTCTAAGTTTTCCTCAGAAACTTGGTGGAACTATGAATTCTAATTCAGCAATATATGTGATTAAATTTTACATTTTCTTTCTAGGAATACCAGCCCTGTGGTCATTGGACATAAGAGATTATTTAATGACTATCAAGGCAGGGCTCTGGTTCTTAGATCACAACTTCAGCTGAGAGATAAAAGATTTGAACTTGTCATTTTCTTTCTGTAAACATTCAATAAGTCAGTAGGATATATTCCATACTAGTTCTTTTAGTCATCATTATCATAATGTTCAAATGCAGCAGTCACTTGAGCTAATAAGTGAGTTGTTTCAGTTCTTATTTGTTGACAATCATCTGTAGTTAATAGCACGATTATTTGTGGTGATATTGCATAACATGAACTACTAGCATCCCACTTCCTATTGGCAAGGATCTCAGCACTACATTCAAGCCCAAGGGCATGACTAAACAAATCCCCAAATTCAATCTTTTCTGGTCTATCTCTTGGGACCATTCCCAGTACCAAATCTAGATTAGTTAGGGTCCACTTAGCAGAAAGAAACTACACAGTAATTTAAACAGGGAAAGTTCAGTGTAAAGGATTATGAATTGTAACAAGGAATTATTTAACAAGAAGAAAAAAGAACTCTAAAGAATAGTAGAATGGGAGATATAGGGAGTAGCACTACCTCCAGGACAGAGCAGGGCATTCAAGGAAGTAACAAATCGGAAAAAGCACTCCACCCAGGCTGTGATCTAGCCCTCATTGGACATGGTGCAGCTCTGGCCCACTGAGGTACCACAGGAAGTCATCTAGGAAGGTGCCCCACTGGTAGAACTCACTCGGGCTGCTGCACAATGTGCAGAAAGTTGCCTTCTAGGGAACCAAAGGAAGCCATTAATGGTAAGATACTACATGCTGATGGTCAATAATTACTGTTGGCTGCCACACATTGCAGAAGCTACTTACAACAGAAGGCCGCTGAGAAAAGCATACTAAAACAAGGAAGAGAAACCAGTTTTTTTCTTTAGTGTCTCTCCAGCACCCTGTCCTGACAAAGATTAACATTGTATCATCAGGCAAAAGAGAAATGTCTACAGGCTCAAGTTCCATTTTACAGAGCAGACAATGAAGTATGGACCTGGAGCTGAAAGGTACTCAAAACATCTCTGAACAAACAACTTGTTAATCATAATGGTGAGAAACCTGATCCCTTACTCAAATGACAGAGGTTAACCTCACCAATGATGGAAGAAACCACCATGTGTGCTACCTAATGGGATGTAATTTAAAAATCCAAGAATAGTTTTTTATGTTCCTGCAAAGATGCATAACCTGAATCTAATTATGAAGAAACATCAGGAAAAAACCAAATAGACATTCTACAAAATAACTCCCCTGCAATGTTCAAAACTGTTGAGATCCTGAAAGTCAAGAAGGACTAAGGAACTCTTTTATACTTTTATACTGAAGGAGAATAAAATAAATCTGACCACAAGAATCCTTTTGCTATAAAAGACATTATTGGGACAGTTAGTGAAGCTTTAGTGGGATTTCTAGGAGTTCTTTGTACTGTCTTGGAGTCTTTCTGTAAGTTAATATTATTTTAAAGCAAAATACAAGAGTAAGTTAAATAAATAAGGCAGTCCTATCTGTTAATACTGCTGCAGGTCTCACCAAAGCAAATACAAATTCCTTAGAATGCCTTCAAAGAATTCCCATGGATAAAGTTCAAAAATATATAAGCTCATAGTAAAAAAAAAATCATAAAACATTCAAGGAAACAAAACATCATATATGAAAGCCAGCATAAAATCAGGTAGGAGAATCAGATCCACAGACTTCAGAATCATTACAAACATAACATAAAATGTTCGTGTTTATTATATTTTTTAAAAAGAAGGAATTGAAAGTATGGATAAAGAGCAAGAGATTATTTTTGAAAATAACAAACATAATATGGAAAACAACTGAGTTTCCAGAAATGGAAAATGTTATACTCAAAATGAAGACTAAGACGATGAATTTGAAGGAATTATTTTAAACTTAGCACAGGAGAAAATGAAAGCAATTAAGACACATGGAGGATAGATTAAGAAGGTCTAATTAGTTTTCAGAAGGAGAGGATAGAGTGAATGGAGAAGCAGCAATATTTTAAAAGATAATGCCTTAGAATTATTCAGAACTTAGAAAAGACACCAATCTGTAAGTTCAGGAATCCCAACAAATACCAAGTATGATAAACAGAAAATCTTTACTTAAATACTTTATGGTAAAACTAGAATATAAAACCAAGAAAATCCTAAAAACTAGCCAGAGAGGAAAAAACATGCCCATGAAAAGAATGCTTTTATTTTTTTTTTATTTTATTTTTTTTTTAAAGNTATTTTATTTTTAAAGATTTATTTATTTATTTGACAGAGATAGAGACAGCCAGTGAGAGAGGGAACACAAGCAGGNATTTTATTTTTTTTTTAAAGATTTATTTATTTATTTGACAGAGATAGAGACAGCCAGTGAGAGAGGGAACACAAGCAGGGGGAGTGGGAGAGGAAGAAGCAGGCTCCCAGCAGAGGAGCTTGACGTGGGGCTCGATCCCGCAACGCCAGGATCACGCCCTGAGCCGAAGGCAGACGCTCAACCGCTTTGCCACCCAGGCGCCCCGAAAAGAATGCTTTTAGACTGATAGCTGACTTATTAATATGAGCAACAAAAGCTGAATGAGAATAAAGAAATTAAGTTTCAACTTAAAATTTCTATTGTTGAAAATATCACTTAAGAACAAATTCAAACTAAAAATAATTTTAAACATAAAAGAATTGAGAGAATTTGTTACAAACAGATCCTCAGTAAAAAAAATTTTTAAAGAGAAACTTCAAGTAGAAAGAAAGTAAACACAGATAGAAGGTCTGTGAGATGTGAGATGAATATGCAAGATGGGATAAATAATTCTAAACCTAAAAAGAATAAAAAGTAATTCTTATTCAAAAAGGTAAGGAGGGGGCGCCTGGGTGGCACAGCAGTTAAGCGTCTGCCTTCGGCTCAGGGCGTGATCCCGGCGTTCCGGGATCGAGCCCCACATCAGGCTCCTCCGCTATGAGCCTGCTTCTTCCTTTCCCACTCCCCCTGCTTGTGTTCCCTCTCTCGCTGGCTGTCTCTATCTCTGTCCAATAAATAAATAAAATCTTAAAAA
>NC_048219.1:26313713-26406625 GCF_002007445.2 Ailuropoda melanoleuca
AAGGAGATTTTTTCTTTCCAAGTTTTTATTTAAATTCCAGTTAGTTAACATACAGTGTAATAGTAACTTTAGATGTAGAATTTAGTGATTCATCACTTATATATGACACCCTGTGCTCATCACAAGTGCCCTCCTTAATCCCCAACACGTATTTAACCCATCCCCCTGCCAAACCTCCCCTCCAGTAAGCCTCAGTTTATTCTCTATGGTTAAGATTTTGCTTCTTGGTTTTGCACTCTTTCCCCCCCCTCTGTTCATTTGGGTTTTTTTTTCTTAAATTCCATATATGAGTGAAATTATATGGTATTTGTCTTTCTCTGACTTGTTTCGCTTAGCATAATACTCTCTAGTTCCATCCATGTCATTGCAAATGGGAAGATTTCATTCTTTGTTATGGCTGAGTAATATTCTACTATATTATATTCTTTATCCATTCATCAGTTGATGGATATTTGGGCTGTTTCCATAATTTTCTTATTGTTAATAATGCTCTTATAAACATTAGGATGCATGTATCCCTTTGAATCAGTATTTCTGTATGCTTTGGGTAAATACCAGTAGTGCAATTGCTGGATCATAGGGTAGTTCTATTTTTAACTCTCTGAGGAAACTTCATACTGTTTTCCAGAGTGGCTGCACCAGTCTGCATTCCCACCAACAGTGTAACAGAGTTCTCCTTCTCATCATCCTTGCCAACAACTGTTGTTTCCTGTGTTGTTAATTTTAGCCATTCTGACTGGTGTGAGGTGATATCTCATTGTAGTTTTGATTTGCATTTTCCTCATGGTGAGTAATGTTGAGCATCTTTTCATGTGTCTATTGGCCATCTATATGTCTTCTTTGGAGAAATGTTAATTCATGTCTTCTGTCCATTTTTTAACTGGATTATTTGTTTTTTGGGTGTTGAGTTTGGTAAGTTCTTTGTAGATTTTGTATACTAATCCTTTACCAGATATGTTATTTGCAAGTATCTTCTCCCATTCCATGGGTTGCCTTTTAGTTTTGATTGTTTCCTTTGCTATGCAGAAGCTTTTTATCTTGATGAAGTCCCAATAGTTCATTTTTGCTTTTGTTTCCCTTGCCCCTGAGATATGTCTAGTGGGAAGTTGCTATGGCCAAAGCCAAAGAGTTTACTGCCTATGTTCCCCTCTAGGATTTTTATGGTTTCCTATTTCACATTTAGGTCTTTCATCCATTTTGAATTTATTTTTGTGTATGGTGTAAGAAAGTGGTCCAATTTCATTTTTTTGCATGTTGCTGTCTAGTTATATTACAAAGCTGTAGCGATCAAGACTGTATGATACTGGCATAAAAACAGACACATAGATCAATGAAACAGAACAGAAAACCCAGAAATGAACCTTCAAATATATGGGCAATTAATCTTCGACAAAGCAGAAATGAATATCCAATGGAAAAAAGACAATCTCTTCAACAGATGGTGATGGCAAACTCTGATTTTTAAAAATTATAACAACATCATCAGGGTTAAAAAAAAAAGCAGGAGTAAAGTACATGAAAAAATAACACGTAAGTCAGGAGAGTTTGATATAAATTATTCTACTGACTCATTTATTCCAAGAATGTTTGTTTTTATTTTGTCTTTATGCTTATATTTCAGCACTTATGGAATAAAATAAAATGTCTGCCACTCAAATATTTAGATTAAATAATGAGAACACAAAAATTATTAATTAATTAAAGTATTGCAGAATCTCTGTGTTGTTTGGGAAAAGGATAAACATTAAATAATTTTTATCTTTGATATGTTAAGTATAAATATAAAAATATAAAAAGTAAGCACCAATATATTAGAGTTAGAGTAGATACTTTCTGAAATAGTAGTGGGTAAAAAAAAAACGACAAAAATTCAGAAGTTGCAAAGAAAACAGAAAAAAGAAACAAAAGACTAGGTAAGAGATAACACAAAATAAGACAAATCCAAGTATGTCAATAATTGCCATACATAAAGGTGTATAAAAGCTCAATTAAAAGTCAAAAACTGATACAGTGGATGGAAAAAGAAAATCTAGCAATATCTGGTTTACCAGAGACATATCTAAAAACCAAAGAATACAGTAAGGTTAAAAACCACATATATGGACAAAGATATACCAGAAAAATACTAACCACAAGAAAGTTAGTATCATTTTATTATATATTATATTAATACAAAAATAGGCTTCAATGGAAAAATATTAACAACACACAGAATAACAACAAAATTTACCAAAAGTTTAATAATTCAAAATGATTCCTGTATGTACCTAAAAATTGTCATATATATATAATTTTTCACCATTTATATATATAATATATAACATATATATAATATATACATATATATGACATACATAACACATGACAACAACTGACAGCTGACAGAACTATAAGGAAAAATAAGCAATTCTACCAACATAGTGGAAGATTTTTATTTTTTATTATAAAATGAAACACAGATAAAGAGTAATACATGAATGTATAGTTTATGAGTTATTATAAGGTGAATATCCTTGGAAATAGGTGAGAAGAACACACATTTCAGTGTGTTCCTCTGACTCCTGTTATTTCCCGCAAGTTGATAACTGGATCCCGTGGCTTCTAAATAGACTCAGATTCATTCACATTGTCAAGACCATGGGAAATGCTGTGGTCATTAAGAGGCCTAGTTGTGATTTAACAACCATTGCTGCCAAATGCTTATAACCATTAATTCACTGAGACTTCCAAAATGCTGATTTTCTAATGCTAGTATTTCTTTTTTATTAGGTGAAATACTTCAATAAAGAGATGCTTCTCTTTGTCTATTATTTGGGTACCAAATGACATAGTTCATGTAGGAAAGACAGGATAAATTCTTGATCTTTCCCTTTGTCAAGTTTAAAGTACCAAATTTGTTTCCTATCATTTTCTGACCATGATCATTTTTTTTTTTTAAAGATTTTATTTATTTATTCGACAGAGATAGAGACAGCCAGCGAGAGAGGGAACACAAGCAGGGGGAGTGGGAGAGGAAGAAGCAGGCTCATAGCAAAGGAGCCTGATGTGGGGCGATCCCATAACGCCGGGATCACGCCCTGAGCCGAAGGCAGATGCTTAACCGCTGTGCCACCCAGGCGCCCCATGATCATTTTTTTTTAATCACTATGAACTCATGGATTCTGAGTTTCAGTCTATTGTAATTTTGATCTTTATTGAAGCTCAATTTGTCCCATATCTGGTCAGTGGGAATCTCTTCAAGTTTAGTCATGTGTTCTTTTGATTTGATACCAGTAGTCTTTTATAGCCTCCTTGCTATCTAGTATGACAAGATATTCTAGGCTCATCTTGCACATTTCCTGAACTAAACCATTTTTCTAAAAACTCTGGTTTAAGTGGCAAATGTTAATTCTAGACTACCATCTGGGAATGTGGATGCTAGGGTTGCTTGTTATTACTGGGTTGGTCATTTTTCTATTCCTTTTTAGTGGAC
This sequence comes from Ailuropoda melanoleuca, assembly GCF_002007445.2. Taxonomy (NCBI): domain Eukaryota; kingdom Metazoa; phylum Chordata; class Mammalia; order Carnivora; family Ursidae; genus Ailuropoda; species Ailuropoda melanoleuca. Next base: position 26,317,186 of record NC_048219.1, read on the forward strand.
AAAACTAATACATACATATATATGTATGTGTATATATACATACACACATCTATATGACACCTCACATGTTCATGCTAACACTTCCAATTCATATTTACTTATTTTTTTTTTAAAGAACAATTTTTTTTAAGATTTTTTAAAAATTTATTTATTTGACAGAAAGAGACAGCCAGCGAGAGAGGGAACACAAGCAGGGGGAGTGGGAGAGGAAGAAGCAGGCTCCCAGCAAAGGAGCCTGATGTGGGGCTAGATCCCAGAACGCCGGGATCACACCCTGAGCCAAAGGCAGACGCTTAACGACTGTGCCACCCAGGCGCCCCTCCAATTCATATTTAATACTACAGTGTTTTTATATGACCTCTTCTATCTTTGTATTACTTCTCTATTTCCCTCTTTCACACTGAGAATCTTGGTTTTCAAAGACATAGGGTATGATGGTAATGAGAGATTTTAACATACTTTTGTTAATAACTGATATATCATATAGCATTTTAAATGCAGTTATAAGAATATATGGACATAATTCACAAGCTTAATTTACTAGAATACTTAAGACATTGCATTTTGAACTGAAGAATTCATGTATCAGTTACGGTCTCAATAGTAAACATATGGCACACTTGAAAAAGGATAATTCAATGAGGGTTTATTTACATAGAAATATTTGTAAGATGTAGGTACAGGGAAACCGCAAGAGATAGTTCGTCAACCCCAAGTTTAATAGTAGCCAAAATGTCACTACCCCAAAGACAAAAGGGAAGTTATCATAATTTGGAAGGAGAGAATTATGTTGAATTAGGTATCTTGAAAAGAACAATAGCTGTTAGGCAAGAGACATGACCACGTGACTTTGCAGGAAGTAATCGCCTTGCAGGGGGATAATTACCCTGACCATCGCCTATCCCTCCCTCCAATCTCCTGTCGGGGATCTTTCACCTTGATTACTTACTGCAATAACTTCCTATTTTGTTCATGCTTCCTCCCTTGTTTTCCCTCAGTACATTCAGCACAGCAGCCAAAATGATCCTGTTAAAACATAATAGAGGATTTGGGGAAGATGGCAGAGTAGAAAGCACCATGAATCTGTCTCCCCACCTAGAAAACAATTGCACTGTCATAATCTGTCTGATATAACTAGTTTTGAAACTCTGGAATCTGTTGAAGGCTTGCAACTTCCAGGATAAGGCCTGGACAGGTAAATCATGGTTAATTTTAGTCAACTTCGGTTCTTAGCGCAGTAGCAGCTACCTTCTCCCAACCCCTAGACACATGGCAGGCAGTTGTACATGTGTTCCTAAACCATCTTGCACATAGCTTGTGGGAGCTAGGATGGGTAACTGTCCTCCAAATATTGGTGATTTGTGCTCTGATGACTGATTGCTGCACCTGATCACAAAAGTACAGAGTCTGGCAGTCATTGTTACATCTCCTCCCAGAGTAGCAAGCCCCTCCCCTTCTAGTTGAAGTGACTTCCAGGACATTTAAAGGGCTGGTTCCCCCCCCCCTTTTTAAATGCCCTTCATTTTCTTCTTTTCTCCTTTTAGTAGCCAGACATTAAAGACTAGTCCATTCGAAAACAACTGAATATATGGAGAAAATCACAAAGTGACTGTGCATGCCCAGAAAAGACTTTAGAAGAAAGAAAAGACTTAAGTTTACTTGTTAGGCTGATCCTTGGCACAGAAACAGCACAGAAAAAAACAATCAAAAAAGCAGAAAAAAAATTAAAAAATAACAAAAAACAGCAAACCCTGGGGAAGGGAGAGAATCTGATTGCCAGTTATTGCACTATTAGATTCAATGTCCAATGTTCAATAACAATAACAAAAAAAATCACAAGCTATATATAGAAACAGGGAAGTGTGGCCCATTAAAAGGAAAAAGGTAAATCAACAGAATCTGTCCCAGAAAAAGACTTAATAGGAAATATATTAGACAAAATTTGAAAACTCTTATCTTAAAGATGCTGAAAGAACTAAAGGAAGATGTAGAGAGTCAAAGTGATATATGAACAAAATGGAAATATCAATAGATCAAAAAACTAAAAAGAAACTAAAAAGAAATTACAAAGCTGAAAGGACAGCAATTAATTGAAATGAAATTAATTGAAATGAAAAGTTCACTAGAGGGATTCAAAGGCAGATTTGATTAAGCAGATAGAAGAAAGAATTAGTGAACTTGAAGATAGAAAAATAGAAATTGTCAAGACTGAGGAACAGAAAGAAAAAAGATTGAAGATAAGTGAACAGAGCCTAAGGAACCTATGGGACACTAATACTTACTGTGGAAGTCCCAGAAGGATAAGAGAGAGAAAGGCAGAGAGAATATATGAATAAATAATGGTTGAAAACTTCCCAAATTTGAGGAAAGACATGAATATAAACATTCAAGAAGCTCAACAAACTCCAAGTAAGATAAACTCAAAGAAACCCATGACACATTATAATCAAACTTGCAAAACCCAAAGGGTGAACCTTGAAAGCAGCCGGAGATAAGCAAATTATCACACACAAGGAATTGCCAATAAGATTATCAGCAAATTTCTTGTCAGAAACTTTGGAGACCAGAAGACAGTGGGCCAATATATTCAAAGTGCTAAAAGAAAAAAATGTCAACCAATAATCCTATATCTGAAAAAACTGTCCTTCAAAAGTGAGAGAGAAATCAAGACATTCTCAGATAAACAAAAGCTGAGAGAGTTCATAACCACTACACCTGCCTTGCAAAAAATGCTCAAGGAAAACCTACAAGGTAGAAGGAAAGAACACTAGACAATAACTTGAAGCTGTAAGGAGAAATAAAGATATCAATAAAGGTAAACACATGTGTAATTATAAAATTTAGTATTACTGTAACAATGGCATGTAACTTTTTGTTTTCTACATAATTTAATAGACTAATATATTTAAAGATAAAAAATATTCATGTAAAAGCTAGTATTACTGTAACTTTGATTTATATCTCTAATCATGTTTTCTATATAATTCAGAAGACCAATGCATTTAGAAAAATTATTAGTATGTTTTGGGGCACACAATGTATAAAGATGAAATTTTGTGACACAACAACCAAAAGGGATGGAGATGGAAACGTACGGGAGAAGAGTTTTTGTATATTATTAAATTAAGCTCATATAAATTCATTTAGAATGTTATAACTTTAGAATGTTAAATGTAATCCCTGTGGTAACTAGAAATAGCTTTAGATTATACACAAAAAGAAACTAAGAGTTTTAATACTCCATTACAAAAAACAACTACACACTAAAGAAGACAGGAATGCAGGAAAAGACGGACAAAAAAGCTCTAGAGCATGTACAAAACAACACAACGACAGAAGCAAATCCCTCCTTATCAGTAATGACTTTAAATGCAAATGGATTAAGCTCCCAATCAAAAGACACAGATTAGCAGAATGGATTAAAAACACACCACAGGACCGAAAGGACCTACCGAACAATGTGTTGCTTACAAGAGACTCACTTAAGATCCAAAGATACAAACAGGTTGAAAGTGAAAGTATGGAAAAAGATATTCCATGAAAATACGAACCAAAAAGGCAGAAGTGGCTATAGTAATATCAGACTAAAGAGAATTTAAAATCAAAAACATTTATAGGAGACAAAGAACATTATGTATTAATAAAACTTTCAATACAGAAAAAATATAACAATAATAAACATTTATGCACCCAATGACAGACCAGATATGAAGCAAAAACTGACAATTGAAGGGAGAAATATACATGTGTAGCATAATAGCTGGAGACTTCAATACCTCTCACAATAATCTGGTTGATAGAGCAACCAGACAGAGGATAGTAAGGAAATAGTAGACATAACCAATGCAACAAACCAACTAGATATAACAGAATATACAGAGCACTCCATACATCAATAATAGCATACCCATTCTTCTTCCATTCACATGGAACATTTTCCAGCATAGACCATATGTTAGGCCACAGATAAAGTCTCAATAGATTTTAAAAGACAGATATCATACAAAGTATCTTCTCTGACCAACAGTATAAAAAAGTCAATAACATAAAGAAAACTAAAAATGAACAAAATTATGGAAATTAAGCAACACACTTTTAAACAACTAATGGATCAAAGAGAAATCACTAGGGAAATTAGAAAATACTTAGAAATGAATAAATATGAAAACACAGCATACCAAAACTTATGGAACCCAGAAAAAGCAGGGCTAAGCAGGAAATTTATAGCTATGAATGCTTACATTAGAAAGCAAGAAAGAGCTAAAATCAACAACCTAATTTTCAAACTTAAGAAACTAGAATAAGAACAAACTAAACCCAAAGCTAGCAGAAGGAAGGAAATAAAGATGAGAGCAGAGATAAACAAAATAGAGGATAGAAAAACAATAGAGAAATCAATGAAACCAAAAGTTCGTTCTTCAAAAAGATCAACGAAATTGACAAACCTCTAGGTAAATAGACAAAGAAAAAAAGAAAGAAAGCTCAAATTAGTAAAATCTGAAATGACTGTGAGGGCATTAATGCTGATTCTACAAAAATGAAAAGGATTATAAGAGAGTACTATGTATAATTGCCAAAAATTTGGATAAGCTAGATGAAATGAAATCAGGGTCTCAAAGAGATAGCTGTACACCCTTTTTCATGGCAGCATTATTCACAATAGGCAGGATACAGAAACAACTTAAATGCCTATCAACAGATGAATAAAGAAAATGTGGCATATATATAAAATGGACTATTCAACCTTAAAAAGGAGGGAAATTCTGCAATATGTTGCAACATGGATGAACTTTGGAGACATTATGCTAAGTAAATTAGCCAGTCACAAAAAGAAAAATATTGTATGATTCAACTTATATGAAGTACTTAATCAAAATCATAATGATAGAAAGTATAATGGTGGCTGCCAGGGGCTAGGGGGAGGGGAGAAGGACAAGTCAGTGTTTAACAGTCATAGAGTTTCAGTTTTACAAGATGAAAAAGAGTTATGGAGATGGATGGTGGTGATAGCTGCACAACAATGTGAGTATATTTAACACTACTGAACTGTACACTTTAAATTGGTTAAGATGATACATTTTATATCATGTATGTTTTACCACCATTTAAAAAAAAGGCAGATCAGGTTATTCATCAGTTCAATATACTTCAACAATTTCTATCTCATTCAAAACAATAGTCAAAGTCTATTATGATCTACAAGGCTCTTTATGATCTGAACCCCTTCTCTTTATCACTCCAACCTCATCTTACTATCTACCTCCCCTAAATTCTGTTCGTACCATACTGGCCTCAGCGCCTCTGCAATTAATCTCCATCTATTGGAATGTATGCTCCACAAATACTGAGTTGGCTCTTTTTTCCTATTTCCTTCAGGTAAAGTCCTCTTTGGCCATCCTATCTAAAACTGCAACAATTGCTACCACACATGTCCTTTCCCCAATCTCTGCTTTACTTTTCTGTTTAACAATTACAATCTAAATGTGCAACATATTTTGTTGATATTTATTTATCTTGTTTACTGCCTTAATCTCCAATCAGAATGTAACTCCTTGAACACAAGGACTTCTGTCTGATTAATCATAAATTTCACACGAATAAGAGATCAACAAATATCTGTTGGATTAATGAATTAAAGAATATGGTTTAAGAAGTAATAAAGTTAATCTTCATTTTACATACATTAAAAAAATGATTAATGTATTTTCACCAGTCTGTATAATGTTTTCCTGAACTATTCACAGTTCAGGAAATGCTAGCCTGAGCTTGCTTAATGATAACTTAGAACTCTTCCTATTTCACTAGATGCTCTCTTCTTTTCTTCCACTCTATAGATGGGGCTAAATGAACTTGGAGGCAAAGGCCAAAAATATGTAGAAGTGCACAGGCATAGGCTTTGGAATCAGATAAACCCGGATTTACATGCCAGATACTCTATCTGATAGTTTAGGGTTTTTAACCTCTATGTGCTTTCATTGTTGCAATGACACTATTTCATAGTGGAAAAAGTACATTGGCTTAAGAATCTGAGAGTCTTGGATTCCAATTTAGTTGTGGCTTTGGGCAGTTATTTAATATATAACTCAATTTCCTCATCTATAAAATGAAGATAATATCTCCTTCATAGGGTTCTTGTAAAAATATACAATAAAGCACCTGGCACAGAAGGTGTAATGTAAATGTTCATTTTTGTTGCTAATATAGGATAGTCATTAATTTTCTGCCCAAGATAATATTGTTCACTAGTAAGAAGACATGTACTCTGGAGGGTTTTTTTTTTCTTTTTATGACTGTTACCCTCCAAATGAGTCTAGGATGATTGTGTTTCAATATTACTAATAACCCATATCACTAGAAATTAAAGCCAGAAGTATATTCCTATTAGCAAGATTTTACCCACAAATATACATTTCAAAGGGAATGGAAGGCAGAAAGCAAGCACTGCCAGCTTACAACATTCCTTTTGCATCCACTTTCTGTTTTCTATTACAGGTGGAATCTCATTTTAATGAATACCATTTTAAACATCTGTTTCTGCATACTGAGGCTATTTTTGTGTTCTAGCAGATGGGCTACAGGAACTGTGCTTTGTTGACTTGGCTAAAACAAATTCTAAAAAAATGAAAATTCTTTCTTTACAAGTACTGTTTATGCAGAAATAAGTATTTTAAAAAGAGGTAATTATCATTTGTAAGTGATATACCCTGGCGAAAGCTACTTCCAAGAAAACAGAACTGGGTTGTGGGTGGGTGGAAGGCAAAGTGGACTGGAAAGCAAGAGAAAATTAGAGAAAAATGGAGCAAAAACCTCCAAGTTAGCTCTGTTGGAAAGTACAAACCTTCAGCCAGAACTCTTCTTGTAAACATAATCTTTCTTCTTCCAGGGCTTACTACACATGTTGCTCCTCTACCAAGACTTTCCTATTCCCTCTAGATGTATAACTCAGTTCTCTGTCTCCTGTATTCACACTTGTCCTGAATCTTTTGTAGTAGCACTTACCAGTGTTCACCTTATATTTTAAAAAATGTTTTATGCTCTGTCTCTTTCTTCCACCAAGAAGGTGAGCTCAGATCTTTAGGACAAAGATTGATTCAACTTGCTATGACAATACCTAGCAGAGCTTAATTCAGAATAGATGTTTAATAAATTCTCATTGAATTTAATATATACAAAGTATTGATATACTCCAATCGAGTATTTCTACCTATCCTCGATGCTCCCTGAGAGCAAAAAATGTTTCATTTCCACAGGATTTGACACACAAGTGATCAGTACCGTATGTTGGTTGAATAAATTACTGAAATAAATATACCAAAGTTGGTAAAAACCCAAATCAGACTTTTAACGTTTAATTTCTCTCAGGACTTTGATGCACAAATATTTCTACAAGCTGCTTAATTAAACGCTGATAGCAAGTGACTAGAATATACTGTGCGCCCTGGGAAGACCCAGTTTGAGGCTCTTAATTCTCACCACCAGGGAAGGGGGCCTGGGACAAAGCGAAGCTCCCCAGGACAGGGACTTCGAGGGCTTGGCACACCACTGGGTTTGGCGGGCTGCGGAAGCAGGTTACTTCAAAAGAAGCAAAGGACAGAATGGGGACCGCAGAAATTGCCTCGAAGGGGCCCACCGGGAGCACACTGGAGGGCTTGGTCCTCTTCCCTCAGATTACATCAACCCAGGAGCTGGTGCCAACTTGCACAACCATGCCGTAAGTCTATAATTTCCGAAACCCCTGACGCAAGTTCAACGCCCTCCAGCCCAGGCTCACGCCTGTGAGTCTCCTGCTTCCGGAGGCGAGGCTCCAGCTTCCGGGGAAGGCACCGCCCAGTCCCGGAAAGGCTGAGTCAGCGTCTCACCTCCAGGCTGTCCCGAGGCGGGGCCGTAGTAGCGGTGGCTGACCTTGGTTATGCAGATCCTCGCTTGCTCTAGCCCGATCTTGTTTTTTTCTTCATTCTTGCCGCCCCCGCAAGCTTCAAAACTTCTGAAAAAGTGCCCCCGCTCTTCTCGCGCCTGTGGAGATTGGCTTCAGTGGAGTCGCCGACTGCAGGTCTGAGAAGTGGCACCCACTTTCGCCCTCATTTTCTCTCGCTGCGTTTTTGGCGCCCACTGGGCTTTCGATTTTTGTAGTTGATGACCGTTTTCTGACCGAGAGCCCCTGGAAGACTAGGCTTTAGTTAACTCCTCTGGCTTGCTGTGAGGAGCCTCTTGTCCTGTTTGTAAGGGAAAGGTCAGAATCTTCTTAAAAGGATGATGAAAGTGCTAAAAAAATGTTGTCCTGTTCTGGTCCTTCCAGAATAGTCTTTGGAATAATGAGATAATCCTGTTTACCCTTCCTTACATCTGAACACTTTCCGGAAAGAAACCAACTTCCTACCACGTGCAAATTATGGTAAAATCCAAGAGCCTCTCCTTCATATAGGAGCTTACTTTTGCAGGGGCTTTAAGGGTAACAAAGTGTAAGCACTTTAAAGTGTACACAGTTGTATCTATGCCTAATTTATTACAGAATTAAGATTTGCTCAAACTTATGAACAAATTAATCATAGAATATGTTTTTCTAAATGCAATTCATTGTATTCAGTATCAGGAATGTATATTCTAAGTTAGTATTCTACTCTTGAACTTCTACAGTCCCACTCTTCTCTGAGTTTATGCTACATATAATATTAATTGTTAGCCTTCCTAATGTGCTTAGTGAATAGGAAAAAAAACCAAAACAAGTTAGAAGTTGGTATAAATATAATAGAATGTGGGTTATGTAAAGTCAGATGGACCTAAGCTCACTCTTTATTAGCTATGTATGACTTTAAGCAACTTCTTTACCTTAAATTGGGTTTCCCCACAACTAAGACTCTGAGGCAATGATAGGGATACAAAGAAATTTGGGAAGCATATGAGGAAGTGAGACAAGGAAAGAAAGCCAATAAAGTGTATTAATGAGCAGGTTACTACTGAGGGCAGTTGGTACTCTACTAGTGATCCTTTAAGAGGCTATATAGGATAAAACTCAGAATTGTTTCACTGAGGGACAAGAAAACTGGGATATTTATCTACCAATTCCCCTCCCTCAGTGGTTAAGGTTTATTCTTGGGAATCTTAACATGCTGGTACTTCCCTCAAGTAGCATGCTCCTGTTGGTAGAGAAAACCTTCAGGCAGAAAGATGGTTGAGATAGGAAATCATTGGTATAACACTAATGGGAACTGCCACATATGGGCAGGCCACTGATGATGTCTGATAAATTCATGAAGCCTTAGTTTGTTTCTCTGCAAACGAAATAATAATTAGAGAGTATAACTAGAGTGATATTAAGTTCCCAGCCCATAAAAAACCCCAGAAAAATCTTTGTATATGTTAATATAAAAATGTTGTATAATAATAGTTAAGCACCTCTTTTTTTTATTGTAGTTGTCACACTATGTTACATTAGTTTCAGGTGTATAGCATAGTGATTCTACAACTCTACACATTATGCCGTGTTCATAAATGTAGTTACCGTTTGTCACCATACAATGCTATTACAGTACCATTGAGTATATTCTTTAGTTAACTCTTTGATTCTTAAGTACCTTGTTCCTTCCCCTGGAATTATTTATGTCTTCCCACTAGACCATAATGAGAACAAAGACAGTGTAATTTATCCTTCAACAAAAATGTATGAAGCACTGTGACAAATGGGGAATAATAAATATTAAAAAGAAAGCCCTACTCTCAGAATTTTACAGTTCATGTTGGGTGTAAACCAAAAGTTAAACAACTAAAATACATTGTGGTACTCTGATAAAGGTAAACCCAAAGTTTTATAGAAGCAAATAGGAGGAGTTAACTCCAGTATTTAGTCTGGAAGGATATTAACCAGACTGTTAATAATAGTTATTTGTGGAGAAGAAAGTGCATGTGTGTATATGTGTGGTATCTGGAGGAGAGAAGTCAAGATAAAGGAATAGTTAACTTTTTACTCTGTTGTGTGAATCCTTTTAAAGCATGTGTACTTATCACTTGCTTGTGCAATTAAAGAGAAAAAAAGTTCATGTGTTTAAGGGGTTGAAGGGATATCAGAGAGAGGAAATAATAGCAAAGCCACAGAGACTTTAGCTCAGGAGAATGCAGGGAGATACAGGACACATCGTGTGGCTGTCCCATAATGAGCCTAAAGGGAAGTGTCATGAAATCAAATTAGAGAGTTATATTTGGGCCAGCCCAATTTTGTAGGCTATTACAGTAGGCAAACAGAAAAGCATGAGAGCCAACAAAGGTGAGGGAGGAAGGCATGGGGGATACCAGAGATAAGAGGTAAAAGCTACTAACTTGGTGCATAAATTTGGAAAGTAAATGAGCACCTGTCTCAACTGAGTTCTGCAAGAGAATTAAACTCTAGTGCCCTAAGGCATCTATTATATGTAATGGATTAATTTCCTATGGATCTGCAATAGTATTAATTATTTTATCAGTATTTTATCAGTATTACTACTGATCCTTGGAAAATTGAGAAATAATTATTTTTTGTGTCCAAATAAAGGTCCTAGATTGAGAAAGGCCTTGGTAATTGTGTGGAAGATGGTTGTTTATTATTGGCTGGAATATGTCCTATATGTGTAAAAGCAAATCTGAGTTTAGTTTTCAGTATATTGAATTTGAGGTATTTATGGGACATTTAGGAGGAGCAATGGGATAGCTAGTTGAGTAAAAGATTATGGAGCTTAAAGTGGAGATCTAGACTGAAAATAAAGTTTAATTTGTTGTCAGCATATAAGTGTTGTAATTAAAGTCATAGGTTCAGATGGATCACCCAACTACTGTGAAGGAAAAAACCCAGAATATTTAAAATAGAGTCTGAGGGAACTATGATATTTGGGAGATGGGCATTAGAAGATGAGCCTGATAAAACTAAAGCAAGAAATGGAAACCTGAAGAAATTTATGGCATAGAAGGCAAGGAAGAAAATAATTATAAGAATGAGGGAGGGATCAACTAATTGTGTCATTACTGTTGAAAAGTGTCCATTGGCCATGGTAATATGGAAATCAATGTGGACTTTAGGGAGAGCAGCTTTGGAAGAATATATGGGCAGAAGTAATATTAGAGTGAGTTGAAAGTGAATAGGAGGTGAGAAAGCAGAGATAGTGAGAGTGAACAACTGTTCCAAGAGGCTTGGCTGTGAGGAATAATAAAGGGATTATTTGTTTTGAAGAAGGAAGAGGCTTTTGAATGTTTATCCATGAAGAGAAAAGATCAATAGGGAGAGAAGAGGAACAATAATACAGAAGGAAGAGAGAAATGATTAATGGTTTCTGAGCTCAGGTGGAACATTAAACCGTATAGAAGGGAGATTCTTCAACCAAGACTGGAAAGAAATACTAATGTAGATTAAATTACAAGTGGTATGGAGGAAATTAAAGGAGTCTTGGACTAATGGCTCCAAATTTCTCTATGAAATAGGAAATTAGGTCATCTGCTGAGCTAGTGGGAGAGAGAGATTAAATGAGAGTTTGAATAAAAAGATGAATTTTTGTAATAGTTACTGAAGGGAATGGGACGAAGAGAAAGGAACTAAGATTTATTGAAGGTCTAATATATGGTAGCCTGTATGGTGAAAGCTTTGTATATGTTATTGCATTTAATTCTAACAATCATCATTCTATATATTATCAAAAAAAGGATAAACATCTTGCTCATTTCTTACAGCTAGTAAGTAACAGAGCCAGAATTTGAGCCCACAGTCTTTCTGACTTCAGATCCTATGACGGAAAGACCTCTAGGGTTTAACAAAATCCAAGGCAGTATAATTATTTGTGGACTATGAGATTTCGTGATGAATAGGAGAAAGAGTAGAGCTAGAAGTAAAACCAGAGAGTAATAATAAATTGGGGGGAAATGAGAGGGTGAAGGGTTTAGGAATATCAAGGAGGTAAAATTAAAATTATGGTAGGATTAGGTAGTAAAAGCTGAAATAATGATCAGAGTAAAGCATATTATGGTCAAAGAGTAGAACATAGGAGTTAAAATTTCAGAGGTGAAGCAGATTGGGAATGAGGTGAGGTGAAGATGGGAGAGGGCATGGAGAGTAGGGGTAGTGATTATAGCTAGCATTTATTAAAATTTTGTTAGTACTAGATACTATACTTAGCACTTTATATGCATTATCTTATTTAATCCCCACAATCCTTAATAAGGTAACTAATATTACTATTTGCATTTGCTAGATGAGGTGGTTTTGACTATTACTTTCCTGAATTAAACTAATGGGATCAGATTTTCATCAGGCAGCTTTTATGGTTAATTTTCTTACTACATTTTATGGGTTTTTTTATGGTGAATTTTCTTGCTACATTCTTCTCCCACTCCCCCACCATTTCCTCCATTCCCCCACCCACCCTCTGAGAGAACCATCTAAGAACCATCAGTTTATTCTCTATAGTTAAGAGTCTGTTGCTTTGTTGATCTCTCTCTCTCTTTTTTCCTTTGCTTATTTGTTTTGTTTCTTAAATTCCACATATGAGTGAGATCATATGATATTTGTCCTTCTCTGATTGACTAATTTTGTTCATCATTATACTCTCTAGCTCTATCCATGTTGTTGCACATGGCAAGATTTCATTCTATTTTATGGCTGAATTGTATTCCACTGTATTTGTATGTGGGGATTATTTGTTCTTTGGGTGTTGAGTTTGATAAGTTCTTCATAGATTTTAGATACTAGCCCTTTGTCTGATATGTCATTTGCAAATATCTTCTCCCATTCTGTTGGTTGTCTTTTGGTTTTGACTGTTTCCTTTGCTGTGCAAAAGCTTTTTATCTTGATGAAGTCCCAGTAGTTCATTTTTGCCCTTGCTTCCCTTGCCTTTTGAGGTCAAAGAGGTTGTTGCCTCTGTTCTCCTCTAGGATGTTGATGGATTCCTATCTCATATTTAGGTCTTTCATCCATTTTGAGTCTATTGTATATGGTGTAAGGAAATGGTCCAGTTTCATTCTTCTGCATGTGGCTGTCCAATTTTCCCAACACCATTTGTTGAAGAGACTGTCTTTTCTCCATTGGATATTCTTTCCTGCTTTTTCAAGGATTAGTTGACCATAGAGTTGAGGGTCGATTTCTGAGTTCTCTGTTCTGTTCCATTGATCTATGTGTCTGTTTTTGTGCCAGTACCATACTGTCTTGATGATTACAGCTTTGTAATACAGCTTGAAATCCGAAATTGTGATGCCACCAGCTTTGATTATCTTTTTCAACATTCCTCTGGCTATTTGGTGTCTTTTCTGGTTCCACACAAATTTTAGGATTGTTTGTTCCATTTCTGTGAAAAACTTGATGATATTTTGATAGGGATTGCATTGAGTGTCTAGATTGTTCTATGTAGCATAGACATTTTCATGATATTTCTTCTTCTAATCCATGACTGTGGAATGTTTTTCCATTTCTTTGTGTCTTCCTCAATTTCTTTCATGAGTATAACTATAGAATAGTTTTCTGAGTACAGATTCTTTGCTTCTTTGGTTTATGTTTATTCCTAGGTATCTTATGGTTTGGGGTGTAATTGTAAATGGGATTGACTCCTTAATTTCTCTTTCTTCTGTCTTGTTGGTGTATAGAAATGCAACTGATTTCTGTGCACTGATTTTATATCCTGGCCTGTTGCTGAATTCCTGTATGAGTTCTAGCAATTTTTGGCTGGAGTCTTTTGGGTTTTCCACATAGAGTATCATGTCATCTGCAAAGAGTGAAAGTTTTCTTCTTTGCCGATTCAAATGCCTTTTATTTCTTTTTGTTTTCTGATTGCTGAGGCTAGGACTTCTAGTACTATGTTGAATAGCAGTGGTGAGAGTGGACATCCCTGCTGTGTTCCTGACTTTAGGGGGAAAGCTGTCAGTTTTTCCCCATTGAGAATGATATTCATTGTGGGTTTTTCATAGATGGCTTCTATGATATTGAGGTATGTTCCCTCTATCCCTACACTGTGAAGAGTTTTCATCAAGAAAGGATGCTGTACTTTGTCAAATGCTTTTTCTACATCTATCGAGAGAATCATGTGGTTCTTCTCCTTTCTTTTACTTATGTAGTGTATCGCATTGATTGATTTGCAGATGTTGAACCAAGCTTGCAGCCCAGGAATAAATCCTACTTGGTCATGGTGAATAATCCTTTTAATATACTGCTGGATCCTATTGTCTAGTATTTTGGTGAGAATTTTTGCATCTATGTTCATCAGGGATATTGGTCTGTAATTCTCCTTTTTGGTGGGGTCTTTGTCTGGTTTGGGGATCAAGGTGGCCTCATAGAAAGAGTTTGGAAGTTTTCCTTCCATTTCTATTTTTTGAAACAGCTCCAGAAGAATAGGTATTACTTCTTTCTTAAATGTTTGGTAGAATTCCCCTGGGAAGCCATCTGGCCCTGGACCCTTGTTTGTTGGGAGATTTTTTTTTTTTAAAGATTTTTTAATTTATTTATTCGACAGAGATAGAGACAGCCAGCGAGAGAGGGAACACAATCAGGGGGAGTGGGAGAGGAAGAAGCAGGCTCACAGAGGAAGAGCCTGATGTGGGGCTCGATCCCATAACGCCGGGACCACGCCCTGAGCCGAAGGCAGACGCTTAACCGCTGTGCCACCCAGGCGCCCCGAGATTTTTGATTACTGCTTCAATTTCCTTGCTGGTTCTGGGTCTGTTCAGGTTTTCTATTTCTTCCTGTTTCAGTTTTGGTAGTTTATATGTCTCTAGGAATGCATCTGTTTCTTCCAGATCGTCTAATTTGTTGGCATATAGTTGCTCATAATATGTTCTTATAATTGTTTGTATTTCTTCGGTGTTGGTTGTGATTTCTCCTCTTGCATTCATGATTTTGTTTATCTGGGTCCTTTCTCTTTTCTTTTTGACAAGTCTGGCCAGGGGTTTATCAATCTTATTAATTCTTCCAAAGAACCAATTCCTAGTTTTGTTGATCTGTTCTGTTCTTTTGGTTTCTATTTCATTGATTTCTGCTCTGATCTTTATTATTTCTCTTCTCCTGCTGGATTTAGGCTTTATTTGCTGTTCTTTCTCCAGCTCCTTTAGGTGTAGGGTTAGGTTGTGTATTTGAGACCTTTCTTGTTTACTGAGAAAGGTTTGTATTGCCATATACTTCCCTCTTAGGACTGCCTTTGCTGCATCCCAAAGATTTTGAACCGTTGTGTTTTCATTTTCATTTGTTTCCATGAATTTTTAAAATTCTTCTTTAATTTCCTGGTTGACCCATTCATTCTTTAATAGGATGCTCTTTAGCCTCCGTGTACTTGAGTTCTTTCCACCTTTCCTCTTGTGATTGAGCTCAAGTTGCAAAACATTGTGGTCCAAAAATATGCAGGGAATGATCCCAGTCTTTTGGTACCAGTTGAGTCCTGATTTGTGACCCAGTATGTGATCTCTTCTGGAGAATGTTCCATGTGCACTAGAGAAGAATGTGTATTCTGTAACTTTGGGATAGAGAGTTCTGAATATATCTGTGAAGTCCATCTAGTCCAGTGTGTCATTTAAAGCTCTTGTTTCCTTGTTGATCTTCTGCTTAGATGATCTGTCCATTGCAGTGAGGGAGGTGTTAAAGTCCCCTACTATTATTGTATTATTGTCAATGTGTTTCTTTGATTTTATTAACTGGGTAATACAATTGACTACTCCCATGTTAGAGGCATAAATATTTACAATTGTTAGATCTTCTTGTTGGATAGACCCTTTAAGTATGATATATTGTCCTCTTCTTCTCTTATTACAGTCTTTGGTTTAAAATCTAATTTGTCTGATTTAAAGATAGCCACCTTAGCTTTCTTTTGCTGTCCATTAGCATGATAAATGGTTTTCCACCTCCTCACTTTAAATCTGCAGGTGTCTTTGGGTCTAAAATGAATCTCTTGCAGACAGCCTTTCAATGGGTCTTGCCTTTTTCATCCGATCTTATACCCTGTGTCTTTTGATTGGGCATTTATCCCATTTACATTCAGAGTAACTATTGAAAGATATGAATTTAGTGCCGTTGGATTGCCTGTAAGGTGACTGTTACTGTATATTGTCTCTATTCCTTTCTGGTCTGTGTTACTTTTGGACTCTCTCTTTGCTTAGATGACCCCCTATCCCTGTTTCCTTCCCCAAATTAGGGAAGTTCTCTGCTATAATTTGCTCCAATATGCCTTCTGCCCCTCTCTCTCTTTCTTCTTCTTCTGGGATCCTAATTATTCTAATATTGTTTCGCTTTATAGTATCACTTATCTCTCGAATTCTCCCCTCATGATCCAGTAGTTGTTTATCTCTCTTTTTCTCAGCTACTTTATTCTCCATCAATTGGTCTTCTATATCACTAATTCTCTCTTCTGCCTCATTTATTCTAGTAGTTAGAGCCTCCATTTTTGTTTGAACCTCATTAATAGCCTTTTTGATTTCAACGTGGTCAGATTTTATTTCTCCGGAAAGGGATTCTCTAGTATCTTCTATGCTTTTTTCAAGCCCAGCTAGTGTCTTTAAAATCGTTTTTCTGAACTCTAGTTCTGACATCTTACTAATGTCCACATTGATTAGGTCCCTGGCAGTCGGTACTACCTCTCATTCTTTTTTTGAGGTGAGTTTTTCCGTTTTGTCTTTTGTCCAGAGAAGAATAGATGAGTGAGAGAACAAAATGCTAAAAGGGTAGCAATGACCCCAGAAGAATATACACTAACCAAATCAGAAGAGACCCGAAACCAGAGGGAAAAGAAAAAACGAAAAAGAATATGATCAGGCTGGTGAATAGAACAGAGCCATACCCTAGATTTTGAGTGTATTTTGGTCTGTGAGAAGAAACTGCATCCGAAAATTTTATTTTTAAAAAATTTTTAAAAAGATTTTATTTATTTATTTGAGAGAGAGAGAGCACACGAGCAGTGGAGGGGGCAGAAGGCGAGGGAGAAGCAGGCTCCCCACTGAGCAGGGAGTCCACCATGGGGATCGATCCCAGGATCCTGGGAACAGGACCTGAGCCTAAGTACACGCTTAACTGACTGAGCCACCCAGGTTGCCACCACATCCAAAAATTTTAAAGCAAGTAAAACTTATATATATACAAAAAATAAGGTTAAATACAATGAAGGGATAGAATATGTAAAATGAAAATTTAAAAAGATTTTATAAAAGGAATAGATAAGTTGATTGAAAAGGAAAGAAGAAAAAAAAATTTAAAAATAAGAGAAAGAAAAAAAAGAAAAAAGAAAGAAAATTTTAAAAATTAAAGTTGAAAGACTAAAGAGTCATGGTGGAAAAAGCCATGAATTCTATGTGCTGCATTCCGCTAGGGTTGGAATTTTGCAGTTCTCATTGATTGGTAAACTTGATCTTGGCTGGATGTTCCTGCTGATCTTCTGGGGAAGGGGCCTGTCGCATTGATTCTCAAATGTCTTTGCTCCAGGGGAGTTGCACCACCCTTGCCAGAGGCCAGACTAAGTAATCTGCTGGGGTTTGCTCTTTGTAGCTTTTGTCCCCTGAAGGCTTTCCACACAGCTCTAGAGGATGAGAATGAAAATAACCACCTCCTGACCTCTGGCTTGGGGCCCCACTCCTCAGTGAGCCCTCAGAGAAAAGCAGTGAGACTCCTGTCTCCTTGGTCTCTGTCTGCACTCTATGCTTACCCAGCCTGTGACCGAGAGTTTCTATCTCTGGCACACAGCGGTATTTGGAGTTTCTAAACCCAGCAGATTCCTGCGGAGCTCCTACAGGGGAAGGAATGGGAGTCTTCCTGGATCTGCCGCTTGTTGGGCCCCTGCTCGAAGAGAGTGGCCCAACTGTGCCACGGATCACGCTTTATGGCAACCCCTAGCTGAGAGCCCACTCCTGGGCTCATTCTTGCGCAGACAGCTTCCCCACTCTGATACCTGGGAGCTCTGCCACATTCACTGCCCACTATTTATTTATTTGTTTGTGGGGCGCCTGGGTGGCACAGTGGTTAGGCGTCTGCTTTCGGCTCAGGGCGTGATCCTGGTGTTATGGGAACGAGCCCCATACCAGGCTCCTCTGCTATGAGCCTGCTTCTTCCTCTCCCACTCCCGGGGCTTGTGTTCCCTCTCTCGCTGGCTGTCTCTATCTCTGTCAAATTAAAAAAAAAAAAATCTAAAAAAAAATTGTTTGTTTGTTTGTTTATTTATGAGAGAGAGAGAGAGAATGCATGAGTAGGGGGGAGAGGCAAAGGGAGAGGGAGAAGCGGACTACTTGCTGAGCAGGGAATCCAGTGCAGGGCTCGATCCCAGGACCCCAAGATCATGACCTGAGCTGAAGTTAGATGCTTAAGGGACTGAGCCATCCAGTCGCCCCTCTGCATTTTTTAATTGGACTATTTGTTTTTTGGGTGTTGAGTTGTGTAGGTTCTTTATATATTTTGGATACTAACACTTTATCAGATGTCATTTGCAAATGTCTTCTCCCATTCTGTAGTTGCCTTTTAGTTTTGTTGTTTCCTTTGCTGTGCAGAAGCTTTTAATTATTTTTTTTAAATTTAAATTCTAGTTAGTTGAGTTAAATTCTAGTTCAATATTGGTTTCAGAAGTCGAGTTCAGTGGTTCATCGTTTGAATATAACACCCAGCACTGATCATAACAAGTATCTGCCCTCCCTCCATCAACCCTCAGTTTGCTCCCTATAGGTAAGAGTCTCCCATGATTTGTTTCCCTCCCTCTTTTCTTTCCCCCTCCTGAATGTCCATCCGTTTTGTTTCTTCAATTCCACATATGAGGGAAGTCATATGGTATTTTTCTCTTTCTGTGCAGAAGCTTTTTATTTTGATATAGTCCCAATAGCTTGTTTTTTCTTTTATTTCCCTTCCTCAGGAGACATATACAGAAAAATGTTGCTAGAGCCAATGTCAGAGAAATTACTGCTTGTGCTCTCTTCTAGAATTTTTATGGTTTCAGGTGTCACATTTAGGTCTTTAATCCATTTCGAGTTTATTTTTGTGTATGATGAAGGAAAGTGGTCCGGCTTCATTCTTTTGCATGTGGATGTCCAGTTTTCCCAACATCATTTGTTGAAGAGATAGTCTTTTTCTCATTGTATATTCGTTCATCCTTTATTAGAGATTAATTGGCCAAATAATTGTGGATTTACTTCTGGGTTTTCTGTTCTATTCCATTGATCTATATGTCTTTTTTTTTTTTTTTGGCTTAAAACATTAGACATTTATTTTTCTCAAGTAACAAGTCTTGAAGACATTATAAGTTTTTACTTTCAGCGTCAAGTGGTCACATATCTAAGGGATGAATACAGGGCTTATCACAGTCATTGCATAACATATTTCTCCCAGAGGTCTATTATTCAGATGCTTTCTCCCATTCTTCACATTCAGTTTTTCTCTGCAATTAGCATTTGCTTGTATGCCTTAAAGAATGAGAGTTCACTAAAAACCATTGCATGTGGACATTACTAGGAGTTTTATCCATCATGAGTGCTCTCATGATGCTGCCGAAGGGATGAGAGCTTAGTGAGAGCATGTCCACAGACATTGCATTGATAGGGCTTTTCGCTGATATGGACTCTCTTGTGCATGGTAAGATTACAACTTACACTGAAGGTTTTCCGACAATGATCGTACTTATAGGGTTTCTCTCCAGTGTGAGTTCTTATGTGTCTTGTAAGGGATACATGCCTCCTAAAAGCTTTTTCACACTTACACTTGAAGGGTTTCTTTTCCCTCGTGTGCTTTTTCATGTCTCTGATGAGATAAGACACCACCAAAGGCTTTCCCACATTCCTTACATTCATATTGTTTCATTCTCATGTGAATTTTCTTGTACAAAGTGAGGAAAGATTTCACTCTGAAGGCTTTCCCACACTGATTACATGCAAAAGGTTTATTTTCAGTGTGAATTTTCACATGTTCTTTAAGGCATGAGTGATCCCTGAAGGCTTTCCAATAGTCATTGCATGTAGATGGTTTCTCTCCAGCATGCATTTTCTTGTGCACATCAAGATTACAGCTCATTCTAAAAGTTCTACTTGTAAGGTTTCTCTCCAGTATGTATCCGCAGGTGTGTCTTCAGGGACGGCAGACTACTTAATGCTTTTCCACAGTGGCTATACTCAACAGAGTTATCTCTCCAGTGTGGATTCTCTTATGCCTTGTAAGGTATGAAAGAATACAGAAGGTTTTCCCACGATCATTGCAGGCATAGGGCTTCTCTCTGGTGTATATTATCTTGTGCATGGTAAGCCTAGAGCTTCTACTAAAGGTTTTGCTGCGCTGATCACATTTGTAGGGTTTGTGCCTTGAATGAATTCCTTCATGTAGTCTGAGAAATGAACTATCTCTGAAAGTTTTTCCACCATCACAGCATTCATAGGGCTTCTCTCCAGCGTGAATTCTCTTGTGCCATGTAAGATAAGAGGTTGAACCTTAGACTTCCCCACATTGGTTATATTTAAAAGGATTTTCTCCACTGTGGGTTCTCTTGTACAATGCAACGGATGAGTGGTTCTGTAATACCTTACCACACTGGCTACATTGAAAAGATTTCTCTCTAAAGCAAGTTTTTCTCACGCTTAAGTTATAAGTTTGAATTTAAGACTTTCCTAGAGTCAGTGCATTCATAGGATTTCTCTTTTGTGTGTTATCTCTTATGCACAGCTAAGAAAGAACTCCTGATGAAGGTATTTTTATCATTTTTACAGTCACTGAATTTTTCCCCGGAAAGAATGCTCTCATGTGGTTTAAGGGTGTGAACCATCACTGAAGCTTTCCCAAGATGAAGGCATTGATGGGGTTTCTCTCCAGGATGAATTCTCTCATTCTGAGTAATGCTAGATTTCATGCTCAATGCAATTTTATTCTGTTCAGTGGATCTGCCTCCATGAGTTTGCTCCTTCTTCTAGCCACTGAGCGCTTCTTTCTCCAGAATATCTTGTTTATGTTGTGATTGTTAAGGGGAACCATCCCATTTGAACAGTTATCCTGGTGATTTCTTGTCTCTGTTTTCATTTCATCTTCGTGTTCCATCTGGGTGATCAGTGTGGGTTTGCTGAGCCGCTTTTCCAGAGATGCCAAGTTTCTATAGTTCTCCAGTATCACATCTCCATACAGTTTTCTCTGAGGTGAATTCAACAATGCCCATTCTTCCTGGGTGAAGTCCATGGCCACATCCTCAAAGGTTATTGAGTTCTGTAATGCAGAGTGATGTTTTCCACCTCTGTTTTCCTCTCATGGACACCATCAGGGTCAAATATAGCAGACGGATGTGTGGCCACCATTTTGCAAGTCTGTGAGTATATATGCCAGGGATGCTCTTCTGCTCTTCTTGCTTCTATGGTCCACTGCAGGCAGGGCTCAAGACATACAGAAATCCATAGAGCAGCAAGGTAAGGGTGAGCTGGGCTTCTGTTCACATACTCCTCAGCTACAGCATGCTTTCAGTCTCTATGTGTCTATTTTTATGCCAGTATAGTAAGTACTACTGCTTTGTGATATAACTTGAAATCTGAAATTGTGACACCTCCAGTTTTTTCTCTTATACAGTCTTAAACAGTTTTCCCTTCAATGGCATTGCTGACTAATTCTTAGAATTTTATGAAATAATTTTAACTGTAATAATTAATGATTTAATATTGTGTAACAAAGTGATTTAAAACATCTGCTTTATTATGTTATATTTGTATTTTATTGTGCTTTTCAAATCAAATAAAAGGGAAACAATATCAGTGCTGAACAAAACTATTAGGCAGCTACCATCTTCAAATTCAGAGCAGGCCATACTTCAAAGAATTTAATTTATTAAAGTATTGGGGAGAAAATGATTTTATGGATGTTAGAAAAGCAGAGTTTCAACAAAAAATATGAAATAAAGGCAAGAATTGGCAACAAAAACTTATCTGGAAATATTTTAAGAATCATTTTATAAATTAAAAAATATCAGTGAAAATGTAAAAATATCTATTTTAAAAAGGTAAACAAGAAAAAAACTCAGTTCTACTTAAACAGTAAAAATGATGTTGGGAATTCTAAGTTTGAAGAAACACAGAGCTATAGATTACATATACAAAGGAATTTTTAAAAAACTTTAAGAAAGAAGGCAATTGAAAAGAATACTAATTCAAAATACTTTAATAAATTTTAACAATGTGATCTGACACATGATTGGTATATGCATTGAGGAAAGCACGTGGGAATAAAAAAGACTTAGCATCTCAGTATTAAATTTAACCAATGCTCTTCAGGATGATAAAAAAATCCTTTCAAACTAAAAATGAAACAGATATTATGTTTTTAGTACTTTGCTAACATCTCTTAACTCGATGTTAATTTATCTGAGTTTCAGAACATAGAAGCCATATAATTTGTTTCAGTCATTGCATTTTTAAAATGTTTTATGTGTTAAACAGAAAAATAAAGGAAAAACACCCACAGTGTTTTATTTAAAGCATGTCATGAAGGATTATGAATTTTAAGTAGTTTAATAAATGGTAGAAATGCTTGGCAAGTGTTCTCAGAAATATCATTTACCAAAATTTTCCCAAACTGGAAAGTGGAAGTCCTTCATTCTTCTTAACCTCTGTGAAACAAAAATCAGCCAAAGTTCAAGAGTCACCAAGTTACAGAAAATGTAGGTTTGATTGTAATAGAAGAAGCATACGAAAGGTAACTCAAGAAAGTGTTGGAATATAGTGAATAACAAATTTGGAATAGTTATTCAGTTTATTAAAAAAGCAAACAGAAGTAGAGGAGCTTTAGAATTTATTCAAGAAACGCTAAAATTCCTATTTTCATTTAAATTGGCAATAACTCATCTTTCAGAGCATCTTGAAAGAACTTCACTCAGATCTACAAAGTAATGTTTCTTTTTTTTTTTTCAAGAGTTTATTTATTTATTTTTGAGAGGGACAGAGAGAGAGAACAAGTAGGCAGTGCCGCAGGCAGAGGGAGAGGGAGAAGCTGGCTCCCTACTGAGCAGGTAGCCCGATGCAGGACTCAATCCCAAAACCCTGGGATCATGACCTGAGCCGAAGGCAGATATTTAACCGACTGAGCCACCCAGGTGCCCCAAAATAGTAAGTTTCTAAGGCCAAATGGAAGATGTCACGAAAGAATCACAAGTCATATATGATGAATTTAAATTGATAAGTGGCGAAAATGAATCACAAAAGGAGACAGGTATCTAGGTAAAAAATATTCTGAAAAAGAAACAAAATGTAAATCTAGAAATGCGATCTATCGTCATCATCACGTTTGAGTTATTAAATCCTATTCAATGATGCAAATATATCAAAAAGAGTAATCACTACATTTATGGAAAATTCATGACAGTCTCCTAACAAGTCGAATATATTATTAAAAGCTAGAAAAACTATAGTTTTTTCATAAATATCTTCTTTGTTTTTTTTAACTACAGAAATGAAGCATCAGAGGGAAACACAGGAACATTTTTCACAAATGTAGTATTTTCTTCTGATGAATTTAAAATCGAAAGCCAAAGAGTTGTATGCCAGATAAAGAAGATGAGAAAACTAACAGTTAATTTTACATGCTTCTTAATGAGACGGAATATTCATCATCAAAATTGAACTTCTATAAGCCTTCTCCTTCAAGTACCTTAAGTGAAAGAAAGAAGTGCTCCACAGATGACAAAACAGTCATAATAATTTTGGTAAGCTTTAGATCACAATGTTTTTCCTTTATTTGAGTATACATTGTTAGTCTTTTTATTAAGTTACTTATTAATACTCTAAGGTTTGAACAAGTAGTCTATAGGCTATATATTTTCCAACAATTTCACAGGCTATACTTTTGACAGTTAAGCGGTTCTATAATTTTCATTATTTAGGCTTATGTCATTGCATTGAAATATATCCCAGGTTGTAGAGAAAAGTTTCTGAAGACATTATTTCTCTGTGTATAATAGAAAAGAACTGTCATAAAAATATTAACGCCTGAGGCTGCCTTACTTATCTTGAGTGAGAAATGAAGGGTCAAAGTAGTTTTGCCCGCTACCCAAAACTTCTGTCAGTTTTATGTATGATAGTACTGTACATAACAGGGACCTCTTTAAATAAGAGGTTAAACAGAATGTAACGGAATCTCATAGTGAGGTTATAACAAGTCTTTCTAGTAACAAATTATTTCTCTTTTGAAAAAATATTTGAAATGATTTTGAAATGCTTATGACCATTTCTCTTTCATTACACTAAACATAATACAGTTTCCCCCACAGATAAGCTGACAATGCCCCCTTTACCCCTTTAGTGTACATTTGATAACATGGAAGATTAAAGTAGGTCTGTTTAATAGGCCAGATGAGTTACAGGAGAGATTTTCTTTTTTTTCCCTGTCACCTACTCTTAAGTTACCTTACACTGATTGGAAAAGGGAATGAAAATGCTCCCCTCTCTTCTGAATGCACATATAAGGAAGCCCAAGCAAGGTTCAATTAGTTCTGTATTCCAGTTTTACAATGATAAAATCCAAATCACACAGAATATATACATTTGAGGGATGAAAAGTTGAGCATGGTACCCCTAAATCCAGCTTCCCTTGCACGAAGTATATGCCTTGAGCAGCATTGCTTCTCAAGGACACGCCTTCTACCTTTGAAAAATTCCCCATGAAAACCTTTTTTTTTCTGCATCCAAGGAGAGAGGATTACACAGGGCATGTATACCAAGGGAAGGAATCATATTCATATTCTTAGTAGCATAATTTTTAGATATTTTAATGCTGAAAGAGCATCTGTCTCTACTGACCTTGAACTGTATTTCAAAGCCTTCTGTTAACTTTGCCTTTGCAGGTGCCATGCCCAGTTGCTTCTTCCTGATTCTTGAAGGTTTTTGTTGTCGTTGTTGTTGTTGTTTTCCCTTGAGTGCAGCAAATAGGGAGTGCAATAAAGGCATTCTGCACCTAGCTCTAAAAGAGTTTACAGTCTAGTGGAAGAGAAAATTTCCCAGCAACAGGAGTTCCTGAATTTCCTTAAAGAAAAAGGGCTTAAGAATTAGCATTCTCAGGGTGCCTGGGTCGCTCAGTTGGTTAAGCATCTGCCTTCAGCTCAGGTCATGATCTCAGGATCCTGGGATCTAGCCCCACGTTGGGCTCCCTGCTCAGCAGGGAGTCTGCTTCTTCCTCCCCCATGCCCCTCCCCCTCCCCCTGCTCACGCTTGCTCTGTCTCCGTGCTCTCTCTCTCTCTCAAATAAATAAATAAAGTCTTAAAAAACTATAAAAGCACCGTGAGTATTGAGTTTGGGGTTACAAATAAATTTCATCGAGTAAACGAATTTGCAAATATGGAATCCACAAGTAATGAGGATCGACCATAATTACTTTAGCAAGGTTTCAGATTGATCTCGCATTGCAGAATTTAAATGGTTCTGAAAACAAAAAAAAAACTCCCAGAGACTCTTGTTTTTTAATATGTAGTCTTTAATTTCATTTTCATTCTGCTCGAATTTTTCTTTTCATCTCCTCTTTTAAAATATAATTTAAATTTTTACTTTTAAAAACTGCTTTATTAAGGAATAATTGAAACACATATTTATGACACTTTGGACAAACTTTTGACATATGTGTACATGTAGATCACCACAATCCAGATAATGAGCGTATTCATTACCCCCAAATGTTTTTGTGTACCCTTTTGTAATCCCTCATTCCCTTCCTTCACTGTCCCCCATCTCTTAGCAACCATTCATCTGCTTTCTGTCACTGTAGATTAGTTTGCATTTTCTAGAGTTTTATATAAATGGGATCATATAATATGTAGTCTCTTGCTCTTTTTTTTTTTCTGCTTCTTTCACTCAGCAGAATTATTTTAAAATTTATCCCCATTGTTGTGTGTACCAATGGTTTATTTCTCTTTATTGCTCAGAGTATTCCATTGTGTGAATATACTACAATTTGTTTGTTTATCTGTTTATGGACACTTGAGTTTCCAGTTTGTAGTGGTTTTCTCTTGCTGATTAACAAATTACTACAATCTTAGCTGCTTAGAACAACACCCATGTGTTAGTTTTTAGTCATGTAGAACAGAAGTCTAGGTATAGTGTGGCCAGATTTCTCTGCTTATGGTATTATAAGGCTGAAATCAAGATGTCAGCTGGGCTGCATTTCTTTTTGGTGGTTCTGGTGAAAAAGATCTGCTTCGAAGTTCATTCAGGTTGTTAATTGAATTCAGTTCCTTCTAGTTGTAGGACTGAGGTCTGCATTTTCTTGCTGGCTGTTGGACTGCTCTCAGCTGTTGGAGGCTACCTTCATTTCTTGCCACATGGCTCCCTCTAGAGAATTTATCACATACAAATCCCCCTTAAGCTCCAAATCTCTGAATTTCCCAGTCTCTGAATTCTAGGCCCAGATTTTTTTTCATGTTTTTATTTAAATTCTAGTTAGTTAACATATAGTGTTAATATTGGTTTAAGGAGTAAAATTTAATGATTCATCACTTAAATATAACACCTAGTGCTCATCACAACAAGTGCTGTCCTTAATACCCATCACCCATTTATCCCACCCACCCCCCCAACCTCCCATCCAGCAATCGTCAGTTTGTTCTCTATAATTACGAGTCTGTTTCCTCTTTTGCCTCCCTTTCTTTTTCTCCCTTTTCCCCATGTTGATCTGTTTTGTTTCTTAAATTCCACATATTTTTGAAATCATAAGGTATTTATCTTTCTCTGACTGACTTATTTCACTTAGCATAGTACACTCTGGCTCTATCCACATCATTGTAAATGGCAACATTCCGTTATTTTTAATGGCTGAGTATATATTGGGTAAAATATGTAATATATGAGTATTATATATACCCCACATCTGCTTTATCCGTTCATCAGTCAGTGGACATTTCGGCTCTTCCCATAATTTGGCTCTTATTGATAATACTGCTATAAACATCAGGATGCACATGCCCCTCTGGATCAGTATTTTTGTATCCTTTGGGTAAATACCTAGTAGTGCAATTGCTGGGTCATAAGGTAGTTCTATTTTTAACTTTTTGAGGGCCTCTGGGCCCAGATTTAAAGGGCTCATGTGATTAGCCCAGGCCCACTCAGATCATCTCCCTATCTTACTCATAAGTTTAAGGCATGGATCTAGAACGGCGAATCACATGATAGGTATATGTTCAAATTTTTTATTTCTTCCTACTTTAGTTTTGGTAGGTTATATGTTTCTAGGAATTTATCCATTTTGTCTGAGTTGTTCATTTTGTTGGCATATAGGTTTTCATAATATTCTGTTACAATTGTTTGTATTTCTGTGGTGTTGGTTGTTATTTCTCCTCTTTCATTAGTGATTTTATTTGGGTTCTTTCTCTCTTTGTCCCTTGCCCCCCTCCTTTTGATAAGTCTGGCTAAAGGTTTATCAATTTTGTTGATCTTTTCAAAGAACCAGTTCCTGGTTTCATTGATCTGTTGTTGTTGTTGTTGTTTTTAGTTTCTAAATTGCTTATTTTTGCTCTAATATTTAATATTATTATGTCTTTCCTTTTGCTGGGTTTGGGTTTTGTTTGTTTTTTTCTAGCTCCTTTAGACATAAGGTTAGGTGGTTTATTTGAGATTTTTCTTTCCTCTTGAGGTAGGCCTGTATTGCTATTAACTTCCCTCTTAGAATTGCTTTTGCTGCATCCCAAAGATTTGAGATTGTTGTGTTTTTATTTTCATTTGTTTCCATGTACTTTTTTATATCTTCTTTTAGTTTGTGGTTGACCCATTCGTTGTTTAGTAGCATGTTATTTAACTGCCATGTATTTGTGATCTTTCCGGATTTTTTCGTGGTTAATTTCAAGTTTCATGGTGTTGTGGTCAGAAAAGATGCATGGTATGACTTCAGTTTTTTTCAATTTTGAGACTTATCTTGTGGCCTAATATGTGATCTCTTCTGGAGAATGTTCCATGTGCACTTGAAAAGAATGTGTATTCTGCTGCTTTAGGATGGAATGTTCTGAATATCCGTTAATTCCATCTGGTCCAATGTGTCATTGAAAACCACTGTTTCCTTATTTATTTTCTGTTTGGATAATCTGTCCATCAGTGTAAGTGGGGTGTTAAAGTCCCACTTTAACACAATCAAGTTAATTGATTGTATTACTATCAATTATTTTCCTTATGTTTGCTATTAACTATTTTATGTATTTGGGTGCTCCCATATTAGATGCATAAATATTTACAATTGTTATATCTTCTTGATGGATTGTCTTGTTTATTATTATATAGTGTCCTTCGTTGTCTCTTGTTATAATTTTTGTTTTAAAGTCTGTTTTGTCCAATATAAGTTTTGCTACTCTGGCTTTCTTTTGACATCCATTTGCATGATGACTCTTTCTCCATCTCCACAATTTGAATCTTCAGGTATCTTTAGGTCTGAAATGAGTCTCTTGTAGGCAGCATATAGATGGGTCTTGGGTTTTTTTATCTACTTTTTTACCCTATGTCTTTTGATTGGAGCAGTTAGTCCCATTTACATTCAAAGTAATTATTGATAGATATGTATTTATTGCCATTTTGTTATTGTTTTATGGTGGTTTCTGTAGATTTCCTAGATCCTTTCTTCTCTGGCTCTCTTCCATGGTTTGTTGGCTTTCTTTAGTGATATACCTGGATTCCTTTTTCTTTATTTTTTGCATATCTGTTACTAGTTTTTACCATCTGGATTGTTTTGTTTTCTATTTCATTGGTTTTCACTTTAGTTTTTAATATTCTTTTTCTTCTGTTTACTTCGGGCTTAATCTGCTCTACTTTATTTAGTTTTAAAGGTTTTTTCACATATTTTTTCCTAATATTGCAGTTTTTTGGTGTAAGTTTTCCCCTAAGTTCTGTTTTAGTGGCATCCCACAAATCCTGATAATGCTGTGTTTTCATTTTATTTGGGGTGAGTGTTCTATGAATGTTAATTAGATCCACGGTGACACGTGGCTCCAAGTTTCCCTGGGGGTAATTTCCATTCCAGTCAAGCCTAAAAGGAGAAAGAACACAGAGAAAGGTTCTTGAGAGGTTTTTGTGACATCACTTTCATTCAAATTCCATTGGTTAGAACTCAGTCTTATGGCTTCACCTAATGGTATGGGAAGCTGGGACATGGTAGTCTAGCTTTTTGCCTGGGAAGAAGAGGAAAATGTATTTGGACAAACAACCGGCAATCTCTTTCTATTTTCTGGAAGAGCTTGTATAAGATAAGAAATACTTGAATCATGGGTATACAGTAGAAATTGTAAAGTTATTGGGGCCTGCTGTTTTCTTTGGGGGAAATTTTGTAACTACTGATTCAGTTTAATGGATACATGTTCATTTAGGTTTTCTATTACTTCTTGAGTCACTTTTTGTAAGTCATTTTTTAGGTACATATAATTTGGTATAAGTTTTTAAATGTATTAGCATAGATCTGTTCAAAGTATTTTCTTATTTTAATCTCTGCTGTAATTGTAATTATGTTCTTTCTTCACTTTAAAGAGTTTCATTATACCTTTTTTTACTTCGTTGTTAATCTAACTAGAGATTTGTCAATCTTATTAGTCATTACCAAAAATCTTAATTTTTATCCCATTAATTTCTGTTCATTATTTATTTCTTTTCTCAATGTTATTTGGGCTTATTTTGCTGGTCTTTTTCTACTTGTAATTTGAATAATAAGCTCATTATTTTTCATCTTTCTTTTCTAATATATGCATTTAGGGCCATACTATTCCCTTGAATTTGGCTCCAGTTTTGTTGCTACAAGTATTTGTACATATCATTATTGATTACTTCTGTGTATTTTCAAATTTCCACTCATTTCTTATTTAATGTGTGAGTTATTTACAGTGTGATTTTAAATTTCCACAAGTATGGGAGTTTTTCTTAAGGTATATATTAGGTTATTAATTTCAAAATTAATTGCATTTTTTCAGAGAATTTAGTATGTATAATAATGATTCTATAAAACTTGTTGAGTCTTTCTTGCTTTATGGCCTTGTATATGCATGTTGTTTGAGATGTCTTCCTGCTTTTTTTATGTTATTAATTCCTTGCAGCATTATCTCATTTATTTCTAATCCTAATTGTGTAAGATAGAAAGTATGACTCCCATTTTTCAAATAAGAACATTAAAGTCCAGCCAGCACAATAAGTAACTTTTCTATATTCACAGATAAATCTAGTTAGTCTTATAACCACTTGAAACAAACACCAACTAAAAAAGTACAGTCAGCTTTTTATACTGGTTTCATATGAGCCTTGCTTA
Organism: Ailuropoda melanoleuca; assembly: GCF_002007445.2. Lineage (NCBI taxonomy): Eukaryota > Metazoa > Chordata > Mammalia > Carnivora > Ursidae > Ailuropoda > Ailuropoda melanoleuca. Next base: position 26,347,353 of record NC_048219.1, read on the forward strand.
AATCTCATTATATTTTTAAACCTTTAGGGCAAGGATTCATTCTTATTTAAATGGCTTTGTATCCCTCACTTGATATCTGAAACAGTATTCTACTCATATTTGGTATTCAAAAGATTTTTGTTGATGGGGTGCCTGGGTGGCTCAGTTAGTTAAGTGAAAAACTCTTGGTTTTGGCTTGGGTCATGATCTCCATGATCTCAGAGCTGCAAGATCAAGCCCCACATGGGGTTCCACACTCAGCACAGAGTCTGCTTGAGATTCTTTCCCCTCCCATTCCCTCTCCCTCTGCTCCTCCCCTGCTCGCTCTCTCTCTCTCTCTCTCAAATAAATACATAAAATCTTTACGAAAAAAGAAAAGATTTTTGTTAAATTGGAGTAAATCTGAGACTGAAATCTGGCAAAACACTAAAAGAGTATAATAAATAGTAATTTGTGAATACTCAAAAAAATAAAACAGGACTTGTAGTTCTGGAATTATTGCAAAAAATAATCTTAAAATTCTCCTGGTACAGGTACCTAGTAATTCTGGGAAAAGATATAGATATAGGTGTATATAGGTAACATCTATATCTATCTATATCCTTTATTTTTTTTTAAAGATTTTATTTATTTATTTGACAGAGAGACAGCCAGCAAGAGAGGGAACACAGGCAGGGGGAGTGGGAGAGGAAGAAGCAGGCTCCCAGTGGAAGAGCCTGATGTGGGGCTCGATCCCAGGACTCTGGGATCACGCCCTGAGCCGAAGGCAGACGCTTAACGACTGAGCCACCCAGGCACCCCTATCTATATCCTTTAAATATTTCTGTATATCTATCTGTATGTCCTTTAACATATCTGTCTAGATTTAGATAGATTGTTAAAGGACAGATATATACATACATACATTTATAACCATATAAAGTTATATCCTTTATATCAATATAAAGAATATATTTAGATATAGATACATACGTTAAAGGATAGATGGGCTAACAAAGAAGGACCTACAAAGACAATAAAGGTATGGATACATAAATGGAAAAAAAACTAAGTGAATTTAATTTACTGATGCCAAGGCAAAAGAGAGAGAGAGTGGCCAATAGTGACCTTTTGATTTTTGTGTTGATGAAGTTATTAATGGCCTTGAAAATAGATGTGAAGAAGTAGGAATTCTCATTTTAAGAGTTTAGGCTGCAAATGGTTAAAAAAAAATCAATTCTAAGCTGGAGGGTGCTGCCGGGAGGGAGTTTTATTTATTTTAAGATGGAAGAACCATAACCTGATTTAAAACTTAATGTTCTTGGGGCACCTGGGTGGCTCAGATGGCTAAACTGTTACCTTTGGCTCAGGTTATGATCTCAGGGTCTTGGGATCGAGCCCTGCATTGGGCTCCCTGCTCAGTGGGGAGCCTGCTTCTCCCTCTGCCTCTGCCCACTACTTGTGCTGTCTCTCTCACTCACTGTCTCTATCAAATAAATAAATAAAATCTTAAAAAAAAAAAAAGACTTAATGTTCTTGCCTAGCTATCTCTTACCCAGTCTGTAAGATTCAGCTCAGGTGTTATCTCTAGGACTGCACCTGCACTTGGTCAAACTGCCTCCATTGTCTTAGCACTGTCAAAAGGTCATTATCATAGCACTTAGAATATTTTAATGAATATATCCATTTAAATGTCTTGTCCCCTGCCGATTATAAACTCCATGATCATGTGTTATCTTTCAGTCACCAATTCTTGACAAATGTTTGGTGATAGAAAGTTCTCAGGCAATGTTTAACTAAACTATGGAGCTTTTTAAAATTTACCTTTTTATAAATCTACCTGTGTCCACATTTGTACTTATTTCTTCCATTATAACACCTATATACTTTTTAATTGCATTTATTCCTTTTCACATGTATGATCTTCCTACATATATACTTATATTATTACATACTTAAAAACAACATAGTTATATTATTCATTTTTGTCATGCTAGCATTTAGCACAGTGCCTGTCATTCATTTATTGAAATTCAATCATTTCTTGAGTAAACTGTCATTATTCTAAACTCTAAGAATACCGTAATGAAAGAGACATCGTCTGGTAGAGGAAAACAGAATAGACAAGTAAACCAGTAAAGAAAATTATTTACATTAGTAATTATTCAAGACAAAGAAACAAGTGGTATAATAGAGTAACTGCTGAAAGTGAGGAGTCATTATTTAATTTACGTATTTATGATATATTTATTTATTTTGAGAGAGACAGAGCATGCACGCGTGAGGGGGGAGGGGCAGAGGGAGCACGAGGAAAGAATCCTCAAGCAGACTCCCTGCTGAGCTTAGAGCCCAATGCAGGGCTCAATCCCAGGACCCTGAGGTCATGACCAGAGGCTAAATCAAGAGCCTGCTGCTCAACCCAGCCAGCAGGCACCCCAATAAAGTCATTACTTTAGACAGGCTACTTAAGAGCAGAATCAAGAAAGTAAAAATACTACATTTGTATATATATATGTTGACTGAAACTTGAAAGTGAGAAGGGGATCTTAATGATTACAGAGTCCAGCCTTTTCATTTTACAGACTGATTTAGAGAGAACGTGTGACTTGTTGAAGGTATTAACAAATATGTAATTTGTCTTTCTCTTGGTGAAGTGGTTTGGAAACTTTCAGATTCTTTATACCTGATTGGGATTTCCTTGAGATGTAAATGACCTGTTTAAACCAGGGATTACGATCATGTACTAATCGCTTCTATTTTCTTCCCTAATGGAGATTTGGGGAAAAAAAAAAAAAAGAGGAGGGCAGAGATCTTCAGGGGAAACAGTTAAGTGGGCTATAGTCACAGTGATAACAATAGAGAAAGGTCTACAAGGAGACTTGCAGCATCTAAGTAAAGGGGTTAGGAATTACATAAGAAGCTTCAAAAGTTTTTTCCTGATTTTTCTAAGATACTCATGGTAGAAAATACACACACACACACACACACACACAGTCTAAATTGGATCCTATAAAGGTTCTAGTACATATTTTTCTGAGCGTATATGTATGCGTTTCATTTTGGTTTATGACTAAAAACTGTTGGGTCATGGGTATGCCTATGTTCAGCTTAATAATAGAGCCAAACAATTTTCCAAAGTGTTGTACAAAACTACATTCGCCCCAATAGTGAATGAGAATTCAGGTTACTCTGCCTCCTTGGCAACGATTGACATTTCCTGTCTTTTCCATTTTAGACATCATAAAGAGTACTTGTTATTGTCTCATTGTGGTTTAATTAGTACTTCCCTGATTGTTAATGAAGTTTTCATGTGTTTATTGGCCATTTAGATATCCTTTTTAATGATATCCTTAAATATTTAGCATCCTTACTTAACTGGGTTTTTTCTAACAAATCTAAAGCTATTAAGGATCTCTCTTCTCCACGCAGTCTAGATAAGGAAGGACCTTAGCAATTTTTAGATTACTATTGTTCCTTCACTTAGTGGTTGTGTGCCTTCAAGCAAGTTTCTTAACCTTATTTGCCTCAATTGTTGCTGCATCTGTAAAATGAGAAAATAATAATACTTAACTCAGAGTTGTGAGAATTAAATGAGTTTAAATATATAATACATTGAACAGTGCCTGGCATGTAGTATTTACTATATGAATGTTAGTTATTGTTGTTATTGGCAAAAGTATAGACAATATATATCAAGGGAACAGAATAGCGATTCCAGAAAGAGACTGACACAAATATAGCAACTTGATTTTTGACAAGGGTACAAAAGCAACTCCATGAAGAAAGGATAGTCTTTTCAACAAATGGTGTTGGAACCACTGGATATACATATCCAAAGGGGAAAAAAAGGAGCTTGACCCATGCCTTATACCTTATGTAAGAATTAATTCAAAATGAGTTATAAATTAAATGCAAAACATAAAATTATAAATCCTTTATAGGAAAACATAGGAGAAAATCTCTGTGGCCTGGGTTAGGCAAAGAGTTCTTAGATAGGACCATAGCACAATCTATACAAGGAAAAAGTTAATAAATCAGACTTCCCCACAATTTAAAAGTTTTGCTTTGTGAAAGACACTCTTAAGAGAATTGAAAAGACAAGCCTAGACTTGGAGAAAATATTTCCAAATCACATATCTGACCAAGGACTTGAGGAATTCTAAAAAATCAGCAAAGATTTAAACAAATACTTCTCTGAAGAAGACATATGGACGGCAAATAAGCACATGCAAAAATGCTCAACATCATTATTCATTAAGGAAATGCAGTTAAAACCACAGTGAGATACCACTATATATCTATTAGAATGACCGAAATAAAACTAACAATACCAAGTGGTGGCAATGATACAGAGCAAGTGGAACTGTCATATAATGCTGGTGGGAAAGCAAGATGGTACAGACACTTTGGAAAGCAGCTTGGCAGTTTCTTCCACATTTGAATATATATTTGCTACATGACCCTACCGAAATAAAAATTTATGTTCAAACAAACACCTTTATGCAAGTGTATCGTAGCTTTAATTTAACAACTCCTAACTGGAAACAACCAAATGTTTCTCAGCGGGGGAATAAACAAACTGTGGTACATCTGTAAAATGGAATGTTACTCAGCAATAAAAAGAAACAAACTATTGATACATGCAACAATGTAGGTGAATGTTGGATGCATTATGCTAAGTGAAAAAAGCCAGACTCAAAAGGCCACATGCTGTGTCATTCCATTTATATGAAATTCTGGAAGAGGCAAAAGTATAAGGATGGAGAATAGGGATGGAAAATAAACAATGGTTACCAGCAATTAGTGCTTGACCACTAAGAGGCAGTATGAGGAAATTTTTGGAGGTAATGGAAGTGTCATGTAACTTAGTTATGGTGCTGTGACAGATATTTTTTCTATTTGTCAAAACTTACAGAACTGTACACACACATGCAAATGAATTTTACTATATAAATTTTAAAAATTTTAAGGTAAAATCCTTCTTAGGTCATTTCTCTGAATATTGCTTCTCTGCTACTCTATTTTTTTCTTTTGGGACCCCTATCACTTAGGTACTATATACTCTTGATCTTTTCAAAGTCTTATTTCCTTATATTTTTCATTTATTTATGTAATTAGGTGTGTTTCTCAGTGTTATCTTTCATCTCATTAACTGTGTTCAAAGAATAATTTACTTTATCTTAAAATTTTTGAGTTTTTCATTTTCCAAAATTCCTTCTTGGTCTTCTGTTAGTGGTTCAAGACCCCCTTCCCTCAGAGATTTTATTAACGTAGAGTCATTCACAGTGCCAAAGGATGATTTGGTGTAGGTCTTGTGATTTTCTCTGCTTTTTCTAATTCTTGTTTCCAGATCTCAGTACTTCATATGCCTGTGGTTTTAGCCTCTACTTATTTCTCTGTGTTGCTTTTATTTTTTTGTCCATAGAAATCTTTATCTTTTTTCCCCCCAAAGTTTTATTTATTTAAGTAATCTCTACACCCTACGTGGGGATCAAACTCATGACCCCATATGCTGTTCTGACTGAGCGGGCCAGGTGCCCCTAGAAATCTTTATTTTATATATGAGTATGAGTATGTCTTTTGAATTTTTAAAAAACACGCATTTTACCTATCTTGCTCTTATCAATGAATACTATTTGATTTTTCATTATACCACTATGTCAGTGATTCTCAACAGGGGCAGTTTTGCCCCCCAGAATACATTTGCCTGGAGACATCTTTGGTACAATGCAAAGGACAATCCCTACAACAAATTATCTGATCCAAAAGATCAGTAGTATCAAAGTTGAGAAACCCTGCACTAAATAATGAAAGAATATGATATTTTTCATATGTAACATCATCATAACTTATTTAATCACCTTCCTAATTGTACTTAGAAGGTTTTTTAAATATTATAAGTATCACTTTGATAAATAGCCTTCTATAACTTTTTGGTACCATTAAATAATTCCCAAATGTAGACATTTTCTGAACCTCAAGAAACTAAGATTTGAGAGGCACCATATTGGAAGCTGGAAATTACTTAGGGAACAACAAAAAGATGGGAACAACAAATATGACTTTATCGTGTCATATTTTTAGTGGAACTTATAATATGTTCACACATAAAAATCTTCTGTTAGTTTTATAAGATTTTATTTAAATTCCAGTTAACATAGAATGTAATATTAGTTTCAGGTGTACAATTTAGTGATTCATCATTTCTGTGCAACACCCAGCACTCATCACAGGTGCACCCTTAATCCCCATCACCTATTTAACTCATCCTCCCCTCTGGTAATCATCATTTTGTTCTCTGTAGTTTTATACTTTCAAACCCTTTTTTTTTCAGGTAATATGCAGTTGACCCTTGAAAAACATGGGTTTGGACTGTGTGGGCCCACTCATGTGTGGATGATTTTCTATGTAGCACAGGACTATTAATGTATTTTCTCCTCCCTATGATTTTCTTAGTAACATTTTCTTTTCTCTAGCTTATTTATTGTAAGACTATAGTATGTAATACATATAGCATATAAAATATGTGTTAATCAACTCTTTATGTTATTGGTAAGGCTTCCAGTCAACAGTAGGCTGTTGTTTATATATGTATATACGTAAGTGGTTAAGTTTGGGGAGAATCAAAAATTATATGTGGATTAGTGAGTGTGCACAGGTTGGTGCCCCTAATTCTCACATTGTTTAAGGGTCAGCTGTACTCCTAAACTGTTTTAAGGCCCTTCATGTTCTACAGCTTTCTGTGAAAGCTTCCTATAGCTTGCTTTATGGTTAGGTATCAGATTTCAGATTCTTAAGGAATACTTGACCAACCTGACTTTAAATATCTCATGCATTATTTATTCTTAATTCTTTTTAGTACATACCAGTATTAAGATGATTGGTAGTAGGGATAAGATACTAGAAAAAAACCAGAGGACTGGCTTTAATCTGTTGCCTAATCTCAGGTCCCTCTCTTACCTGGATGTCAATTTTATCATCTGTAAAATGAAGGAGTTACACCATATAATTCCTGTAGGCTTTTCCAGTTATAACATGTGATATGCTATTATTTTATATTGCTTTTATTTAGCTTTTGGCCATGATCTTTTATTGTTCCTGGGATAAAATAGAAATAAAGATTTATAAAATATTTTTAAGTTCCTCATATTTGTTCTTTATTACCCTCCATCCACCTTCTTGTAGTGATTGATAATACAAATTTTAAAGTGAAAAGTGTCTTATGTTGGAGGACTGCAAAGAATGATACTGGAAAAATAACATAAAAATTTACAGCTAAACTGGGAAAGGAGAAAGCTAGATAAGAAAAAGAGGTGACAGCTGTATAAAAACAAACCACACCTAGGTATCGAATTGAGGCAGAGTCAGAGAAATGCACCCTGGACTCTAATCACCATGAGGCCTTGTGTCATTCTCAATTTCAGAGTCTTGAAATTTGTTAGAATTGCACAGGACCCTAGAATTCAGGTTTCCCAACTTCCTGGTTAATGTCTTAACACTACAGTATGTAATATCATTTAAATTATTATGTCATTTAATATTACCTGGAGAATGAAGATATGTGCATGAAATAATCTTTTATAATTTATTTGTATAGGTTTTTTTAACCACTTAACTTATTTCCTGGCTGCTGGCGCTGTTACTTTGGGAATTGGTTTCTTTGCTTTGGCATCAGCTTTGTGGTTCCTGATTTGCAAACGAAGGTAAGGTTTATTAGAATGTTTAACTTTTTTTCCTCTTCAAAATTCAATGAAAGACTTTTTCACATGGTATTAAATAACCATAATAGCACTGATTCTATAATTAGAAGTTTGGTTATAGACACTTTGATTGGGGAGGGAAGGCTTTACATGTTTAAAATAGTGCAGAAAGACAAGTCCTACTAGTATAATAGTCTGAGTACTGTAATAGCAATCTTCATGCATTAGGATTTTAAGGAATAATGAGATATATTTTATTCTCTGGAAGACGTGTGTTCAAATTATAAGGCTAGGAATTTTTTAAATTTTTGATTTCTAATTTAGAGGTTAAAAACATTACTGAGACAAAAAGACTCTCTTTCTTTAGGAGATATTTAAGGGAAGAGCTAACAGAATTCTCTGGTATAGTCTGAATGTAGTTTTTCGCCAGAGATTGAAAACACTAAAATTTGGTGGTTTTGAATTTTTTGTTCAGTATTTGCTTTGTTTGATGTTTAAAAATGTAAATTGTAACACGTTCTTCCACACACTCTTCCAGTATTCCTTATCTCAGCAAATGAATGCATACTATCTATTCATTTGCACAAGTCAGAAAACTGGAAATTATTCACTTATTCATTCTTTCAACAAATATTTGTTGATGCCTGCCATTGTTCTAGGTACCGAGTATAAAACTGTGAACAAGTTAGACGGTGTTTCTGTTTCATAGACTAGCAGTGCCACTGGGAGGAGACAGATAATGAGAAATAAAGTGGTCAGGTCTCTTCAAGTGGGCAGTATTTAATCTGAGATCAGAGTTCAAAGAAGAAGCCAACCGTGTGAAGACTTTGTCAAAGAGCTGTCTAAGCTGAAGAGATAGCAAGTACAAAGACCCCACATGGGAATGTTCTTGGTATTGTTCAGTAAAGGGAAAGAAGGCTAGTGTATAGACTGTAGTGAGTGAGGGAAATAAGGATGAGATTGAAGATGTAGAGGGGGACCAGATCACATAGGATGTTGTAGGCTAGAATATGGAGTTTGAATTTTATTATTTATGCCCTCATAAGGTTTTAAGCAGGAGAATGACATTTTCAGCATAATAATGGCTAACATTGAGGGCTTACTACATAGTAGGCACTGTTCTAAGTGTTTTTTATGTGATCTTATTTAAACTTCATAATCACTCCATGAGGTAGCAGTAATATTATCTCCCTTTTAAGGATACTATCTTGTCATCTATAGAGGATTTACATTTTTATAACACTTTTTAAAAATTGAGATATAATTCACATACAAAATAGTACATAGATTTTAAATGTATGATGATGAATTTCAGCAAATATATTCCCATATAATCATAACCCCAGTCAAGATATACAACTTTCCATCACCCTGGAAAGTTCCCTCAGGCTCATTTCTAGGTACCACTCCTCACCTCCCACTCAGAGGCAATCGTTATTCTGATTTTTACTACCAGAGGTCAGTTTTGTCTAGTCTTGAATGACATGTAAATGAAATCATATGGACTTTTTTATATTTGCTTTTTTGACTTAACGTAATATTTTTGAGATTCATTCATGTCATTGTATTTATCTGTATTTCATTCATTTTATTGATTTTTTAAAATTGTATAAATATACCCCATTTTATTTATTCTGTTAATGGACAATTGGGTAATTTCAGTTTTCAGTTCTTAGGAGTAAGGCTGCTATGAATGTTCTTGTATAAATCTTTTTGTACATCTGCTTTCACTTCTTTGGGTAAATGCCTAAGAGTAGAATTGCTGGATCATATGGTTGACTTTGTAGCAAATTGATGAACAGTTTTCCAGAGTGGGTACATACTCCTACCAGCAATATATGAGAGTTCTAATTCATATTTTTAAAATATTTTTCTTACTTCTCTGTGAAGCCTGAATTTTAATTGAGCAAAAGCAGAGAATGTTAGGAGGTTATTGCATAGTACAGGTCAGAGATGATAGTGTCTTGGACTAATATGGAAGTAAAGGAGATGAAAAGAAGAGGTTGGATTTGGGGTGTGTTTTGTGGGTAAAGTTAGCAGGGCTTATTTGATGGATTGGATGAGGTAAGGAAAGATAAATGAAATGGCAGAATTAATGCTAACACCTACATTTTTACAATGAACAATTGAGTAGTTGATCTTGCCATTTACTGAGATGAGATGATTAGAGAGGGGAGTGAGTTGAGGGAATAGTGATAAACTAGGAGTTGCGTTTTGGAAAGTCTTTTGGACATCCATTAGAAATGTCAAATACTCAGCTATACATGTAGGAACTTCAGAAGAGAATTCAAGCCTGAAGATTTAGGATATCAATGTATAGAGGTTATCTAAGGTCATAGAACTGGGTGACACTAACCAGGCAGTGACTGTTGGAAGAAGAAAACCTAGGACTATGCCCTTTAGCCCACCAACATTTAGAAATCTAGCAAAAGAACAGGAAGAATCAACATCTGAGAAGGAAAAACAGAAAGGTACCCTGTCAAGGAAGTCAAAATTAGAAAATGTTTCAGGGGGTGCTGGGAAGATGGCAGAGTAGGAGGACCCTAAGCTCACCCTGTCCCATGTTTACAACTGGACATCACTCATGTTCAGGTCAGTAAACCGGAGAGCAATCCAAAGACTGGCAGAACAAACTCCACAACTAAATGTAGAGAAGAAGCTGCATGGGAGAGGTTAGGAAGAGCAGAAACTGTGGTCAGGAGCTTCCCACAGGAGGGAAAGAGCTGCAGTCGTGGCGAGGTGAAAACACCAGGAAGCCCACACAGAGAAAATGAATCCCCATAACCTCTGGCCTTGAAAATCAAAGGGGCTAAATTCTGTGAGTTTGTATAACCAGCAGGACTTGGAGACTGGAATTTTGTTGTTGTTTTTTTTAAAGATTTTATTTATTTATTTGACAGAGAGAGACACAGCCAGCGAGAGAGGGAACACAAGCAGGGGGAGTGGGAGAGGAAGCAGCAGGCTTTCAGTGGAGCAGGGAGCCCGATGCAGGGCTTGATCCCAGGACCCTGGGATCACACCCTGGGCAGAAGGCAGACACTTAACGACTGAGCTACCCGGCACCCCTGGAGCCTGGAGTTTTAAAAGTCAGAGGGCTAGTGATAGCCCATAAAGAATCCCGACCCTTAAAGAGACAAGAGCCCAAGGAAAGGCAACAGAGAAGTGACAGCTTGCAGAATGAAGGGAGATCTGTTTATACTGATTTCAGAGAGTGTTAGGGGATTTCTCTGGAAACAAAGGAGCTGGCAGGTGCCATTTTCCTCTCCTGTCCCCTAGCATAAACACAGAGTCACCTGCAGAAGGTGGCACTTCACAAGCACTTGCTACCTAACTTTTTGGTACTGCGCCTTGCCCACAAGTTCTCCTGAGGACTCACCAATTCCAGGCCTGCTGGTCTCAGCCCCAGGTTCAGTGCAATTTTTGTTAACACTGTGCGTGCTGCACCCACCCACTGCCTCCACTTGCTGTGTCCCTATGGCCACCACACTTTGGGGGATCCAGCGTAGGACTAGTGGGTCAATGCAAATTTTTACTAACACTGCATGTACCCTGCCCAACCACCGAGTGCCCCTGGCAGCCACCACCACCACCACCCTCATGTGCCGTACCCCCAGCAGCCACTTGGCTATGGGAGGTCTGGCCTAAGATTAGGGGTTCAGTGCAAATCTTGCTAACATCACTGCCCTGCCACCAAGCCCTTCTGCTGCCACACCCCCTCAGAGCTGGCCTACCTGGATCTCACTAATATCATAAAGAGCAAGCTCAGCCCACAACAGGCAAAGAGTCAGTGCAGATATCTGGATGGAAATGAAAAGTGACTCAGACACCATAGCAGGACACAAGCAACACATACAGGAGACTCCTCTGGATAGGGGACACTGCACTGCAGAGCACCACAGGACCTCTTCTTCATAAAGCCACTACTTCCAAGAATACACAGCTGACTTTTGTAACACATAGAAACAGACACAGAGAGGTAGACAAATGAGTAGACAGAGTCGCAAATGAAAGAACAAGACAAAATCACAGCAGGATATCTAAGAGAAAGAGAAGTAATATGCCTGATACAGAATTTAAAGTAATGATCATAAAGATACTCACTGGACTTCAGAAAAGGGTGGACGATGTCAGTAAGGACCTTGACAAAAAGATAAAAAATATCATATCAAAGATGAAGAACTCAATAAACGAAATTAAAAATACAATACATGGAATAAGTAGTAGGCTACAGGAAGCAGAGGAACATATCAGTGACCTGGAGGGTAGAATAATGGAAAGCAATCAAGCTGAACAGGTGAGAGACAAATAAATAACTACATAATGAGAATAGACTTACAGAATTCAGTGGTTCCTTCAAGCATATTAACATTCATATTAGAGGGATCCCAGAAGGAAAAGAGAGAGAAAGGGAGGCAGAAAATGTATTTGCAGAAATAATAACTAAAAACTTCCCAAATCTGGAGAGGGAAACAAAGTTCCAGATACAGGAGACGCAGAGATCCCCAACAAATTCAACACAGAAGGTCCACACCAAGACACTAGGTAATTAAAATGGCAAAAAATAGTGATAAAGAATTTTAAAGGCAGCAAGAGAACAGAAGACAGATACATACAAAGGAAACCCCAAAAAGCTATCAGCTGATTTTTCAGCAGAAATTTTGTAAGCCAAAAAAGGGTGGCATAATATATTCAAAGTGCTAAAAGGGAAAGTTCTGCAGCCAGGAATACTTTATCCAGCAAGGCTATCATTCAGAACAGAAGAAAAAATAAATGATGGGTATTAGGGAGGACACATATGTCATGGTGCACTGGGTGTTATATGCAAGTAATGAATCATGGAACATTGCATCAAGAACTGGGGATGTACTGTATGGTGACTAATATAACAAAATAAATATTATTAAAAAAAAAGAAGGAGGGGCGCCTGGGTGGCACAGCGGTTAAGCGTCTGCCTTCAGCTCAGGGTGTGATCCCAGCATTATGGGATCGAGCCCCACATCAGGCTCCTCTGCTATGAGCCTGCTTCTTCCTCTCCCACTCCCCCTGCTTGTATTCCCTCTCTCACTGGCTGTCTCTATCTCTGTCAAATAAATAAATAAAATCTTTAAAAAAAAGAAGGAAAAATAAAGAGTTTCCCAGAAAAAGAACTCATGGCCACTAAACCAGCCCTATAAGAAATGTTAAGGGGGACTCTGAGTGGAAAACAAAACCATAAGTAAGAATAAGAAAAATAAGAATCACAAAATAAAAGGATGTAAAAAATCATACCAAGTATCTGAAAGGTAGGGGGAGAAGAGTAAAAAATGAGTTTAAAAATAAGCGACCATCAGCTTAATATAGACTGCTGTGTAGAAAAGATGTTATATATAAACCGAATGGTAACTATAAATAAAAAAACAGTAATAGATACGCAAAAAATAAAGAGTAAGGAACCCAAATATATCACTAAACCCCCCGCCAGCAAACCATGACGGAGAGAAAGAAAAGAAAGGATCAGGGGTGCCTGGGTGGCACAGCGGTTAGGCGTCTGCCTTCGGCTCAGGGCGTGATCCTGGCGTTACGGGATCGAGCCCCACATCAGGCTCCTCTGCTGTGAGCCTGCTTCTTCCTCTCCCACTCCCCCTGCTTGTGTTCCCTCTCTCGCTGGCTGTCTCTATCTCTGTCGAATAAATAAATAAAAATCTTTAAAAAAAAAAGAAAAGAAAAGAAAAGAAAGGATCAGAGAAAAATTACAAAAACAACCACAAAACAAGTAACAAAATGGCAATAAATACATATCTATCAATAACTACTTTGAATGTAAATGAACTAATGGCTCCAATCAAAAGACATAGGGTGAAAGAGTATATATATAAAAAAAAAAAAACCAACCGAAGGCTTCCTAGAGGGTAATCACAGACCTAGACACCTGCAGATTGAAAGGGTGGAGGTGGAGAAACATTCATCATGCAAATGGATGTCAAAAGAAAGCCAGAGTATCAATACTTATATTGGACAAAATAGACTCTAAAACAAAGACTATAACAAGAGACAAAGAAGGACACTATATAATAACAAACAGAACAACCCAACAAGAAGATATAACAATTGGAAATATTATTTATGCACCTAACATGGGAGTACCCAAATATATAAAACAGTTAATAACAAACATAAAGGAAATATTAAATAGTAATACAATAATAGCAGGGGACTTTAACTTCCATTTACATCAAGGGACAGATCATCTAAACAGAAAATAAATAATGAAACAGTGATTTTGAATGATACACTGGACCAGATGGATTTAATGGATATATTCAAAACATTCCATCCTAAAGCAGCAGAATACACATTCTTTTCAAGTGCAAATGGAACATTCTCCAGAATAGATCACATGTTAAGACACAAAACAAGTCTCAACAATTAAAAAAGAACAAAGTCATACCATGCATCTTTTCTGACCACAATACTATGAAATTAGAAATTAACCACAAGAAGAAATCTGGAAAGACCACAAATACATGGAGATTAAATAACATGCTACTAAATAACGAATGGGTCAACCATGAAATAAAAGAAGAAATAAAAAAGTACATGGAAACAAATGAAAATGAAAACACAGTAGTCCAGGGGCATCTGGGTGGCTCAGTAGGTTAAGTGTCTGCCTTCAGCTCAGGTCATGATCTCTGGGTCCTGGGATCGAGCCCTGGGGTCAGGCTCCTTGCTCATCAGGGAGTCTTCTTCTCCCTCTCTCTCTCTCTTTTTTTTTTTTTCAAGATTTTATTTATTTATTTAACAGAGAGAGACAGCCAGAGAGAGAAGGAACACAAGCAGGGGGAGTGGGAGAGGAAGAAGCAGGCTCCTAGCAGAGGAGCCTGATGTGGGGCTCAATCCCAGAACGCCAGGATCGCGCCCTGAGCCGAAGGCAGACGCTTAACGACTGTGCCACCCAGGTGCCCCGTGCTTCTCCCTCTCTTTCTGCCCCTCTTCCCTGCTGTGCTCTCTCTTTCTCTCTCTCTCAAATAAATAAATAAATAAAATCTTAAAAAAAAACAAAACCATAATGGTCCAAAATCTTTGGGATACAGCAAAAGCAAATATTTTTTAAATTTATTTTTTACTTTTATTTTTTAGAGCGAGAGAGAGGAATAGAGAGAGAAAGGAGGGGCAGAGGGAGAGGGGGAGAGAGAATCTTAAGCAGGTTCCACTCCCAGCACAGAGCCTGACACAGGGCTCAATCTCATGATCCTGAGATTATGACCTGAGCCAAAACCAAGAGTTGGATACTTAACAGACTGAGCCACCCAGGCACTCCTCAGCAAAAGTAATTCTAAGAGGGAAGTTTATAGCAATATAGGCCTACCTCATGAGGCAAGAAAAACCTCAATCTAAAGGAACTAGAAAAAGAACAACAAACAAAACCTAAAGCCAGCAGAAGAAAGGAAATAATAATAAAGATTAGAGCAGAAATAAATGATACAGAAACTAAAAAAAAAACAAACAAACAAAAAACAAAACCAAAAAGCCAGATCAATGAAACCAGGGGCTGGTTTTTTGAAAAGATCAACAAAATTGATAAACCTCTAGGCAGACTCTTCCAAAAAGGGGAGGGGGGAGGATTCAAATGAACAAAATCACCAGTGAAAGAGGAGAAATAACAACTAACATCCCAGAAATACAAATAATTGTAAGAGAATATTGTAAAAAACTATATGCCGACAAATTAGACAACCTAGAAGAAATGGAGAAATTCAGAGAAATATAACCTACTAAAACTGAACAGAAAGAAGCAGAAAATTTGAACAGACCTATTACCAGCAAGGTGATTGAATCTGTAATCAAAAAAACACCCAACAAACAATAGTCCAGGGCCAGATGGCTTCACAGGTGAAAGCCACCAAACATTTAAAGAAGAGTTAATACCTATTCTGCTCAAACTATTCTAAAGAAATGGAAGAAGAAAAACTTCCAAATTCATTCTATGAGGCCAGCATTATCCTGATACCAAAACTAGATAAATACACCACAAAAAAGGAGAACTACAGGCCAATATCTCTGATGAACATAGATGCAAAAATCTCAACAAAATACTAGCAAATAGAATCCAACAATACATTTAAAAAGTCATTCACCATGACCAAGTGGGATTTATTCCTAGGATGCAAGGGTGGTTCAATAGTCACAAAATAATGTGATACATCCCATCAATAAAAGAAAGGATAAAAACTGTGATCATCTCAATAGATACAGAAAAAGCTTTCGACAAAGTATAATATCCATTCATGATAAAAACCCTTAAAAAAGTGGGTTTAGAGGGAACATACCTCAACATAATAAAGGCAGTACATGAAAAACCCACAGCTCTTATCATTCTCAATGGGGAAAAACAGAGCTTTCCCCCTAAGGTCAGGAATAAGACAAAGATGTCCACTCTTACTACTTTTATTCAACATTGTACCAGAAGTCCTAGCCAAAGCAATCAGACAACAAAAAGAAACAAAAGACATCTAAATTGGTAAGGAAGAAGTAAAACTCTCATTATTTGCAAATGTCGTTGACTATATATAGAAAACCCTAAAGACTCCACCAAGAAACTGCTAGAACTGATAAATGAATGTAGTAAAGTCACAGGATACAAAAATCAATATGCAGAAATATGTTGGATTTTTATATACTAATAATGAATCAGCAGAAAGAGAAATTAAGAAAATAATTCCATTTATAATCGCACCAAAAACAATAGGATACCTAGGAATAAACAAAGAGATGAAAGACCCATACTCTGAAAACTTTAAAACACTGATGGAAGAAATTAAAGAGACAAATGGAAAGACATTCCAAGCTCATTGCTTAGAACAATTATTGTTAAAATGTCCGTACTACCCAAAGCAATTTACAGATTTAATGCGATTCCTATCAAAACACCAACATTTTTTCACAGAGGTAGGACAAAAAAGTCACAAAATACCTGAATAGCCAAAGCAATTTTGAAAAAGACCTGAATAGCCAAAGCAATTTTGAAAAAGAAAAAGCTAGAGGTATCACAATTCCAGACTTCAAATTATATTACAAATCTATACTAATCAAAACAGAATGGTACTGGCACAAAAATAGATGCATAGATTAATGGAACAGAATAGAAAATACAGAAATAAACCCACAATTCTGTGGTCATTTAATCTTCGACAAAGCAGGAAAGAATATCCAGTGGGGAAAAAACAGTCTCTTCAACAAATGATGTTGGGAAAACTGGACAGCCACATGCAAAGGAATGAAACTGAACCACTTGAAGAGAGCATAGGCAGTAATTCCTCTGACATTGGCTTTAGCAACATTTTTCTAGATATGTCTCCTGAGGCAAGGGAAGTAAAAGAAAGAAAAGCTATTGGGACTATGTCAAAATAAAAAGCTTCTGAGCAGCAAAGGAAATAATCAACAAAATTAAATGGCAACCTACGGAATGAGAGAAGATATTTGCAAATGACATCTAATAAGGGGTTAGTATCCAAAATATATAAAGAACTTATACAACTCAACACCCAAAAAACAAATAGTCCAATTTAAAAATGGGCAGAAGTCATCTCACCATTATTGTTCAACATAGTACTAGAAGTCCTAGCAACAGCAATCAGACATCAAGAAAGAGTAAAAGGTATTCAAATTGGCAAAGAAGAAGTCTAACTCTTTCTCTTCGCAGATGACATGATACTTTATATGGAAAACCCAAAAGGCTCCACCCCCAAATTACTAGAACTCATACAACAATTCAGTAATGTGGCAGGATACAAAATCAATGCTCAGAAATCAGTTGCATTTCTATACACGAACAATGAGACTGAAGAAAGAGAAATTAGGGAATCGATTCCATTTACTATAGCACCAAAAACCATAAGATATCTCAGAATGAACTTAACCAGAGAGATAAAGGATCTATACTCTAGAAACTATAGAACACTGATGAAAGACATTGAAGAAGACGCAAAAAGATGGAAAAACATTCCATGCTCATGGATCGGAAGAATAAACATAGTTAAAATGTCTATGCTCCCCAGAGCAATCTACACTTTCAAGGCCATCCCGTTCAAAATACCAACATTTTTCAAAGAGCTGGAACAAACAATCCTAAAATGTGTGTGGAACCCGAAAAGACCCCAAATCACCAAGGAAATGTTGAAAAAGAAAAACAAAGCTGGGGGCATCACGTTGCCTGATTTCAAGCTATACTACAGATCTGCGATCACCAAGAGAGCATGGTACTGGCACAAAAACAGACACATAGACCAATGGAACAGATTAGAGACTCCAGAAATGGCCCCTCGACTTTATGGTCAGCTAATCTTTGACAAAGCAGGAAAAAACATCCAGTGGGAAAAAACAGTCCCTTCAATAAATGGTGCTGGGAAAATTGGACAGCTATATACAGAAGAATGAAACTTGACCACTCTCTCACACCATACACAAAGATAAACTCCAAATGGATGAAAGGCCTCAATGTGAGTACAGGAATCCATCAAAATCCTAGAGGAGAACATAGGCTATAACCTCTTTGATATCGGCCACAACAACTTCTTTCATGACACATCTCCAAAGGCAAGAGAAACAAAAACTGAACTTTTGGGACTTCATCAAGATAAAAGTTTCTGCACAGCAAAGGAAACAGTCATCAAAACAAAGAGGCAACCCACAGAATGGGAGAAGATATTTGCAAATGAAACTACAGATAAAAGGCTGGTATCAAAGATCTATAAAGAACTTCTCAAACTCAATACATGAGAAACAAATAATCAAATCAAAAAATGGGTGGAAGATATGAACAGACACTTTTCCAATGAAGACATACAAATGGCTAACAGACACATGAAAAATGTTCAACATCATTAGTCATTGGGGAAATTCAAATCAAAACCGCATTGAGATACAACCCTACGCCAGTTAGAATGGCAAAAATGGACAAGGCAAGAAACAACAAATGTTGGAGAGGATGTGGAGAAAGGGGAACCCTCTTACGCTGTTGGTGGGAATGCAAGTTGGTACAGCCACTTTGGAAAACAGTGTGGAGGTCCGTCAAAAAGTTAAAAATAGAGCTACCCTATGACCCAGCAATTGCACTACTGGGTATTTACCCCAAAGATACAGATGTAGTGAAGAGAAGGGCCATATGCACCCCAATGTTCATAGCAGCATTGTCCACAGTAGCTAAACTCTGGAATGAGCCGAGATGCCCTTCAACAGATGAATGGATAAAGAAGATGTGGTCCATGTATACAATGGAATATTACTCACCATCAGAAAGAACAATTACCCAACATTTGCAGCAACATGAACGGGACTGGAGGAGATTATGCTAAGTGAAATAAGTCAAGCAGAGAAAGACAATTATCATATGGTTTCACTCATTTGTGGAACATAGGGAATAGCAGGGAGATCGGTAGGAGAAGGAAGGGAAGAATGAAGGGGCGGTAAACAGAAGGGGGAAGGAACCACAAGAGCCTATGGACTCTGGGAAGCAACCTGAGGGTTTCAGAGGGGAGGCGGGTGGGGGGATGGGCTAGCCTGGTGATGGGNAATGTTCATAGCAGCATTGTCCACAGTAGCTAAACTCTGGAATGAGCCGAGATGCCCTTCAACAGATGAATGGATAAAGAAGATGTGGTCCATGTATACAATGGAATATTACTCACCATCAGAAAGAACAATTACCCAACATTTGCAGCAACATGAACGGGACTGGAGGAGATTATGCTAAGTGAAATAAGTCAAGCAGAGAAAGACAATTATCATATGGTTTCACTCATTTGTGGAACATAGGGAATAGCAGGGAGATCGGTAGGAGAAGGAAGGGAAGAATGAAGGGGGGGTAAACAGAAGGGGGAATGAACCGTCAGAGACTATGGACTCTGGGGAAACAAACTGAGGGTTTCAGAGGGGAGGAGGGTGAGGGATTGGGCTAGGCTGGTGATGGGTATTAAGGAGGGCACGTATTGCATGGAGCACTGGGTATTATACACAAATAATGAATCATGGAACACTACATCAAAAACTAATGATGTACTGTATGGTGACTAACATAATAAAAAATTTTAAAAATTTTTAAAAAATAATAAAAAATAATAAAAATGGGCAGAAGACATGAACAGACATTTCTTCAAAGAAGACATCCAGATGGCCAACAGACACATGAAAAGATGCTCAATACCACCGATTATTAGGGAAATGAGAATCAAAACCACAATGAGATATCACCTCTCACCTGTCAGGATGGTTAAAATCAAAAGCACAGGAACCAAGTGTTGGAGAGAATTTGGAGAAAAAGAACCCTCTTGCACCATTGGTGGGAATGCAAATGGGTGCAGCCACTTTGGAAGACAGTATGGAGGTTCCTCAAGAAATTATAAATAGAGCTACCCTGTGATCCAGTAATCACCCTACTGGGTATTTACCCCAAAATAATCCAAAAACATGCATTCAGAGAGATACATGCACCCCTCTGTTTATTGCAGCATTATTTACAATAGCCAAACCATGGAAGCAGCCCTAGTGTCCATCAATTGATGAATGGATAAAGAAGATGTGGTATAATAGACAATAGAATATTATTCAGCCGTAAAAAAGAATAAAATCTGGCCATTTGCAGTGACGTAGATGGAACTAGAGAGTATAATGTTAAGCAAAATAAGTCAGTCAGAGAAAGACAAATACCATATGATTTCACTTATATGTGGAATGTAAGGAACAAAACAGCGAAGCAAAAGAGAGAGAATGGGAAACCAAGAAGCAGACTCTTAACTATGGAGAACAAACTGATGGTTATTGGAAGGGTTATCGGAAGGGAAGGATAGGAGAAATAGGTTATGGGGATTAAGGATTGCATTTGTCATGATGAGCACTGGGTGATGTACGGAAGTGTTGAATCACTGTATTTACACCTGAAACTTATAAGATAACATCGTATGTTAACTATACTGGAATTTAAAAAATTTTTTTAAAGATTTTATTTATTTATTCGACAGAGACAGAGACAGCCAGTGAGAGAGGGAACACAAGCAGGGGGAGTGTGAGAGGAAGAAGCAGGCTCATAGCGGAGGAGCCTGATGTGGGGCTCCATCCCTTAATGCCAGGATCATGCCCTGAGCTGAAGGCAGACGCTTAACCACTGTGCCACCCAGGCGCCCCTGGAATTTAAAATTTTAAAAAAAGAAATAGTAGGGAAAAAATTAGAAAATGTTTCAAGAAGGAGGAGATGATGGTATTGAAAGTGCTTAAGAATTTGAGAAAGATGAGGATGGAGAAATAATTTTTGGATTTGGCAACATGGAAGTTTTTGATGACCTCTACCAGTTTTGGTGGAGTGATGGGTTAGAAGCTCATGTTTGAATAAAACACAGGAGGTAGGGGCGCCTGGGTGGCACAGCGGTTAAGCGTCTGCCTTCGGCTCAGGGCGTGATCCCGGCGTTGTGGGATCGAGCCCCACATCAGGCTCCTGCTATGAGCCTGCTTCTTCCTCTTCCGCTCCCCCTGCTTGTGTTCCCTCTCTCGCTGGCTATCTTTATCTCTGTCAAATAAATAAATAAAATCTTTAAAAAAAAAAAAACACAGGAGGTAAGAGAATTGAATCAAGTATAGACCTCTCTTTAAGGAAGGTGGGGTTTTTATTTTGTATTGTTTTCTTTTGTTTTCGGTGAAGGGGAGTTGACAAATGGGGAAGTAGCTGGAGGAGAATGTGAAGTCAAGGAAGTTTTTTTTTTTTCTCTCTCTGAAAATTGAAGACCTGCTTGATATCTTCCTCTCTCTTTCACACTGCCCCTAAATTTGAACCATCACCAAGTTCTATTTTATCTCATAAATCACTCAAATCTATTCTTTTTTCTTTCAGTTACCACTGCCACCATCTTATTTAAGTCATCATTATCCCTCACATAGATTATCGCAGTACAAGTTATAACTGACCCTCTACCTTCACTATTGTCCTATTAAATCTCTTCTCCACACTTCAGCCAGACATTTTCCAAATACTTATCAAGTTACCAGACCATTCCATCCCATCCCCACTATATTATAAAGGACTTTCCATTGGTTTTAGGATAAAGACAAATGGCATGACTTTTAAGGCCCTACATGGTCTACCCATTTCATCTCCCACCTCCCTCTTGCTTTCACTGCTGCTGCTACACTGTCCTAATCTGGCCCCCAGGTCTTTATACTTGATATTCTTTCTGACTGGAATATTCTTTCTTCTACATCCCCCTTCCTCCACAACACTCTACCCAATAACTTACTATTTCTTCAAATGCTCAATTCAATCTTTCCTTCCTCAGAAAAGCCTTCCCTAACTTCTCTAACCAGATTAATTCCCTTTGTTGCATACTCCCACAGTTACCAGGTACCTTTCCTTGATAACACTTTCCAAAGTTGTAATTTTTCATTTTCTTGTCAGTATTTTATTAATACCTGTCTTCCTTAATAGTGTTTAACCTCCACGACAGCAATAACAGTTCTATGAGGGTAGTGGCTGTGCTTTTTTTCCCTTGCCACTATATATACAACACCCAGCATAATGCCTGACGCATAGTAAGTACTCAAATAATTGTTAAGTGAACTGAATTCAATGAATGAGTGAATCCTAGTTGCCTATAACTTAAGTGATGCAATACAGTCTCTTGAATTAATTTAGAAATTTTCTAGTACTTCTGTAAGAAGAAATGTCCATCAGCATTATTTTTTAAATTGTTAAGTTTGGAATGACTGTTAGAAACTACATTTTCTTATACTTAACTATTTTTGACCAGCTGGAGTTTTACTTGCTGCTTCATTATTTTTTAACAGTCTCTCAAAATTGTTTGTGTTGCATGGATAAAGATCATAGGTACTCTTGCATTGTAAATCATTAGTTTCAATTCAGTTTCCTTCTACTTTCTTTTGCCAGATATTAAGTATAAAACTGCTAAGTGAGTTTCATTTCATTTCATTCCTTTGTCATTGAGGGCAAATTTATGAAAAGACTAATTAACATTAAAGTAGATTGATTATCTCAAAACCAGAAAGATGGATAGCAAAAAATCATGGTTAATTTCGAACTGGAATTATTAATTCTGCATAAGAAGTAGCTTAATTTACATTCTATGAATAAAATAGGCGTAATGAAATCAGTAACATATGAGAAGGGAACACACATGTTGATTGGTGTTTTAAAAATAAATATATAGTAATATTTCTGATTTTAAACCCTTATGTATAACTGTTGGAAATAATTAAGTGGTTTATAGTGGAACTCATGTTTGATAATCTCTATAAAATATTTTTCAGAGAAATATTTCAAAATTCCAAATTTAAAGCAACTGATGAGAGATGCAGGCAAAGATCATCAAAGGGAAAGATTAAACCTCATTCTCAGTGTGTCTTTATTTCTCGAAATTTTCATACTGGAGGATTCCAATCACAGGTAGTGTATAATATTTTATAGAAATATTTTCAGATAATTTATTTGATACCATGTCATTAACATTGTTGTCTTTAAATTTGAAAGAGTATCCATTGTTACTTTTAAATTTGAGAGATAGTAACATGGAGCTAAATTTAAATCACCCAGTTAGTTTTTATATTATAGGAAACTGAAAAACTAATAGAAAATGTCTGCTTTTGTAGTTGCTTCTCTATATCTCTAGCCTAAGAACCTATACTCCTCATATTGGGATTATTACAGGGATGAAGATAAATGGCATAAGAAAAACAAAGCAAAATTGCCAGGCCTATCAGAGCAAAGTAATTTGGATATAAGAGGATACTCAGATAACCAAATAATCTAACAAAGCCAACTAATTGAAATTAAGTACAACATAACAAGCATTTATTAAGACTTCATTATAGAGGGGTGCCTGGGTGGCACAGCGGTTAACATCTGCCTTCGGCTCAGGGCGTGATTCCGGTGTTATGGGATCGAGCCCCACATCAGGCTCCTCCGCTATGAGCCTGCTTCTTCCTCTCCCACTCCCCCCTGCTTGTGTTCCCTCTCTCGCTGGCTGTCTCTATCTCTGTCAAATAAATAAATAAATAAATAAAATCTTTAAAAAAAAAAAAAAGACTTCATTATATTCTAACCTCTGGGAACACCCTGTTAAGGATGGTAAAATATGCTAGTGTAGTACAAGTGGGAAAGGCAGACATAGAGTTACGTTTCTGTTATGTGGTGTCAAAACAGTGTTATATGGACAAAGTAAAACAAGGGAGATGCCACTAGAAATGTAAAACAATAATATAACTAAACAAAACAAGTATTAGTGGTTTATAGTATCATTATTATAGCATTAATAAATAAATAGCAACAAATTGATAGGATATCAAAGTTTCATTGTACATATTGAATATTGAACTCAAGTTGAACTCAGAGTTCAGTCGTTGAACAAATATTTTTCAAGTGCCTTAAATATGACAACACTAGTTTTGGCACTGAGGCTGCATAAACAAATAAGATATGAGTTCAGACCTAGATGAGCCCAAACTTAGTAGAGAAGAAAAACATATAAACTAAAAATTACAGCATAATGTGGTAAGAGCCACAAAATTGAAGAAATGCAGACAAGGGAGCATAAATTGGGGAAGGCTTCACAGAGAAGAAATTTTTAGCTGGATTTTGAGAAAGGAATAGAAGTTTGCCAGGAGGAAAGAAAACAAAGGACATTCATTCTATGTTCAAAGTCTTGCAGCTATGAAAGTAAGTAACATGTTCAGTAAAAATGTTACAATGTTTGGGGCCTAGGGTTCATAGAGGGAAGTGGTGGGGGAAGACCCTGGAGATGAGGTTGTGAGAAACCTCATTTACAGCCTAAGGATTTTGGATTTTACTCCATAGGCTTTACAGATCCACTGGAGGCATCATGAAACTATTATGATCAAGAGCATAGACTGTAGAGCTAGTTTATGCAGGTTAGAATCCTGGCTGTAACACTACTAGCTGTGTTATTTTAGGCAAATTACTTAACTTCTGTGTGTCTGTTTCCTCATCTGCAAAATGAGGATGATTTCATCTCCATAGAATTGTTATGGGAAGTAAATGAATTAGTATGCAAAAACATGCAGAATCATGCCTGGCCACGCAGTGAGCACCATACAGGTTTACCATTATGATTACTGGGGGGTTTTAAGCAGGTGGGTTTAATGATCAAATCAATTCTAAAGATAAATAGTTCTTTCAAATGAAAGGTTGTTTGAAATTGAGATGGCATTGCAGAGAAAAATGTTTCTATGTATGCATTTAGTATTAATTGAATTTACTGAGTACCCATCACATGCTAGGCATTTTGCTAGGTACTGTGGTATAATGATGTCTTCATGCCTCATGATAGATACAGACAGACAATTACAAAAATGTCATGAGTACTATGATGGAAGAAGTACATATATAGTAGTACTATTTAACTGTTTATTGTTCCTTCAACGAATATCTGATAAAGGCTTAAATGCCAGGCAGTGTTCTAGGCAACTGAAAATTTGGTAGTGAACAAGGAAGACAAGAGTCCCTTTTCCCATGAGATTTATAGTCTAATGGAGAGATAAATAATATACAAGTAAATATAAAATATTATTCATAATTCTTGATAGTGATAGGAACCTAATTCAGAAAAAAAGATAGATATAACATAGTATGAAAATATGGTATGAAAAGAATAAGGTAGTGCCGACTTCAACCACAGTAAATTTCAGTACAAAAGATATTTTTTTCATATTGTACCTCTTTTTCTCATCTCAGTTTCTGCCTGTCTATTGGCCTTTTCCTCACCTCCTAGAGACAGACAGGCAGGAGGATGAAAATTAGAACAAAAGAAATGGCTTAATATATAGAACTAAAGCTTCATTTCTAAAAAAGCATTTATTGTGAAATACAGCATATAAACAAAAGAGTACCCACAAACAATTTAAAGACTAATAAGTGTAATTATTTATACCCATCACCCAGAATAAGAAATAGAATATTTCCAGTACTTTTGAGGTGTCCTGAGTCTTCATTTACCTCTTACAGTCTGTACCCCCACCCTTCACTGAAGGACCCCTTATCCTATAATTGCAGTTAACCATTTCTTTGCTTTTCTTTATGCTTTTACCACAGATACTGTAGATCCTTGAATAATGTATTATTAAATTTGACATGTTTTTAGACTCCATGTCTAATATGCTCTTACCTTTTTGTGCAACAGTATGTTCCTGAGATTCATCCAGGGAGATTTTTTTACAGTATTCCAATGTATGAACAGATCAAATTTTATGTTTTGCAAATAATCCTAAAATTAAAAGACCTCGAATAGCAGAAGCAATCTTGATAAGGAACAACAAAAATGGAGGTATCACAATCCCAAATACCAAGATATTCTACAAAGCTGTAGTAATCAAAACAATATGGTACTGGCACAAAAACAGACACATAGATCAGTGGAACAGAAGAGAAAACTCAGAAATGGATCCACAATTATATGGTCCACTAATTTTTGACAAAGCAGGAAAGAATATCCAATGGAAAAAAGACAGTCTCTTCAACAAATGGTGTTGGGAAAACTGGACAGCAACATGCAGAAGGATGAAACTGGACCACTTTCTTATACCATATACAAAAATAAATTCAAAATGGTTGAAAGACCTGAGTGGGAGACAGGAAACCATCAAAATCCTAGAGGAGATCACAGGCAGCAACCTCTTTGACATTGGCCATAGCAACTTCTTACTAGACATGTTTTTGGAGGCAAGGGAAACCAAAGCAAAAATGAACTGTTGGGACTTCATCAAGATTAAAAGCTTCAGTGTCGTATCTAAAAGCTTTCTCTAATCTAAGGTGTAAATATTTATGCCTATGTTTTCTAATAAGAGTTTTAATAGTTTTAGCTCTTATATTTAAGTGTTTGATCTATTTTAAGTTAGTTTTTCATATGGTGTGAGGTATGGGCCCAACTTCATTCATTTGCATGTACATATCTGGTTGTCCCAGCACCATTTGTTGACAAGACTATTCTTTCCCCAATGATTGTCTTGGAACACATGTCAAAAATCAGTTGACTATAAATGTGAACATTTTTTTCTGGAATGTCAGTACTATTCTATTGTTCTGTATATCTATCCTTATATTGGTACCACATCTTCTTAATTATTATGGCCTTGAAGTAAGTTTTAATTTCAGGAAGTTTTCCAACTTTTTTTTTTCAAGATTGTTTTTAGTATTAATTTTATATTTGTATCTTTGATCCACTTTTAGTTAGTATTTTAATAAGGTGTGAGCTTTAGGTAAAAATTCATTTTGGGGGCTCCTGATATCTAATTGTTCCAGCACTATTTATTGAAAAGGCTATCCTTTTTACATTGAATTGCTTTTGCAACTTTTGTCAAAAATCTGTTGGGCAAATATGTATGGGTCTGTTTCTGGATTCTCTGTCTGTACTGTTAACCTGTGTGTCTATTTCTACCAATACCACACTCTAGCTACATATAGTAGGCCATAAAATTGAGCAGTTTGGTTCCTCCAATTTCATTCTTCTTTTTCAACTTTTTTTTTTTAGCTTTTCTTGGGTTTTTTTGCCTGTTTATATACATTTTAAGATAAATTAATCTCAGCTACAAAAAATATTTTTGAGATGGTGATGGGAATTACATATAGTTTATAGATTAGTTTGGAGCAAATTGCCATCTTTACTACAATTGATATGTATATTGACCTGTGTTCTCTGACCTTCAAAAATAAATTTACTTATTACTTTTAGTGGTTTTTTTTGTGGACTCCATAGGGTTTTCTTCAACACAATCATATCATTTGTGAAAAACATCAATTTTACTTATTTTCTAATCTCTGTGCTTTTATTTTATTTTCTCATCTTTTTGTACTGGGTAAGACCTCACGTATAATGATGAATAGAAGTGTCGAGAACAGTTATCCTTTTTATATCCCTGATCTCAGAGAGAATACATTCAACTCTTCACCAGTAAGTAGAAGGTTAACTATGGAATTTTTGTAGATGCCTATTGTCAGGTCAAGGAAATTTCCTTCTATTTTTAGTCTAATGAGAGTTTGTTGTTTCTGTTTTTTCAGTCATGAAGTTTGCTGAGTTTTGCCAAATGGTTTTTCTGCATCTTTTGACATTGTTCACATGGATTTTCTCTTTTGTTAATGTGAATCACATTGAATTTCAAATGTTAAACCAAACTTGTATTCCTGGAATAAATCCCACTGGATTTGATTTACTGATATATTTTAAATCACTTTTGCATCTGTGTTCATGAGGGACATTATTCTATAATTTTCTTATCTTGTAATATCTTTATTAGATTTTTAAAAAGATTTTATTTATTTATTTGAGAGAGAGAGAGAGAGAACCAGGAGCAGGGGTAGGGACAGAGGGAGAAGCAGACTCCCCGCTGAGCAGGGAGCCTGATGCTGGGCTCAGTCCCAGGACCCTGGGACCATGACCTAAGCCAAAGGCAGACACTTAATAGACTGAGCCACCCAGATGTCCCTCTCTGTTAGATTCTAAAATCATAGTTATTCTGGTCACAAAACAACTATGAAATGTCTCCTGCTCCTCTACTTTTTGAAAAATTTTTCTGTATAATTGGCAATACTGCTTTCTCAAAGGTTTTCCTAGAATTCAACAATGAGGTCATTTAGGTCTAGAGTTTTCTTCCAGAGAAAGTTTTTCACTATAAATATAGGACCTTTAGTAGATATGGGGCTATTTAAATGTTTTATTTTGTATGCTTCAGAAATTTATGTTTTTCAATGAATATGTCCATTTAATCTAAGTTGTTAAGTTTATTGGCATAAAGTTTTTAATAGTATCCACTTATTATCCTTCTAATAATATCTGTAGAATCTTTAGTGATGGCAGTCATTTCATTCCTGATTATATCTCTCTTTTCCTAAATCAGTCTTGCTAGGAATATTCAATTTTATTATTCTTAGACTTTTCTTCTTTCATAATATAACCATCTAATATTTAAATTTTCCTCTAAGCACTGTTTTTGCTGCCTCCCATAATTTTTATGTTTTGTTTTCATCATTATTCAGTTCAAAATATTTTAAATGTCCTTTTGTTGTCCTCCATGATATTGACATTTTTGAAGAGTACAGTCCAGTTACTTTATAGATCATAGACTTATTTTGACTTTCCTTGTGATCAGATTCATTTTATCACATCTGAAGACATACAATGTTCATCTGCTTTTCACTAATGATTTTAATTGATCACACAATCAGGATGATGTCTGTTCTTCACCCATTGTATTATTCCTATTTTTACCCTAGCAGTTAAATAATCTGTGTGATGACACTTTGAACCATGTAACCATGAAAATATCTTTCTTCATCAAACTCTACTTACCAGCTATACAAATTATTCTTGTCTGAACCAATCTTTTCAAAACTGTAGCAAAATAATGTTTTTCTAATTCTATTGCTTCCATCTTCCATTTGGCTTTCTACTATAAGAAAAAAGCTCTCTGTCTTTATTATCTGTGCAGACTCATGGGTTTCTGTGTTATTCAGCTAATCTGTTACTACACTTATTTTGATGCTCAAATTTTCCCAAATTTAACCAGTGGGAACCTCTTCAAGGTTGTTTCCCTATCTTTTTTATATGTTCCTGTCATTTTTGAGCCCTTACTTCTGAAACTATAGCATCATTTTTAATAGTTGGAAGAATATTGATTGTATCACTATCTATGTATCATAATACATTAATATTTCTTTTAGAATTTTACATTGCAGATTTTAAAAATGCTTAATAGTGTTATAATTTACATAAATTCTGAATATTTACATAAATCCAAAATTATTAACTTGGCATAATATATGTCTAGAAGTAGATTTGTTATATGGCCCTCCAGAAAAATTCTACCTATTTATAGGCAGCAATATGTAAGAATGTTCATTTTGCTAACCCCTTAAATCTGGGTGGAATTTTAATCAGTCTAGGGCCTTATTCTGTGATTCCCGGACCAGCAATATCGTCATTACTTGGGCACATCTTTTAGAAATGCACAATCTCAGACCCCACTCCAGATCTACTGGGTCATAATCTGCATTTGAACAAACTTCTCAGGTAAAACATAGGCACATAAAAGTCTGAGGGGCAACGTTCTATTGTAATTTATGTAGGAGTCACAAATTGCATCAGTCCTAAGTTCAGGCAAGGTAAGTCAGGAGCCTCTACTGGTATTTATATTAATAAAAGGTAAAAGTGACATGTAAGTAAAGTTGATTGTGAAAAAAGTGCTTATGTATTATCCTATATACGTATAAGACATATATGAAATATATGTATTATATACACACATAATATATACACACACACATGCACACATGTACATACCCTATATTTATGTATGTCCCAAGCAAACAATTTTGGGGTCTAGGACAATGCAGATCAGCATGGAGTACTAACACTGTTCCCCTAAGAAGACAATGTTATTATCTTTCCAGCCTCATCTTCACCCACTCCATCCCAAACATCCTATGCAGTAGCCCACTATTTATCTAGTGGTCTAAGGAAAACCTGAATCAGAACCACTTGCAGAATGTGTTACAGTGGACACTCTCAAACCCCTCCCAGAGAATCTGTTTTAGTAGGGTCTGATATTATGCCCAAGTATCAGCATTTTAATAAGCACACCAGGTGATTCTGATGCTATGAAATTTGAAAACTACTACGTGACACTTCTCAGAACACATCTGGAATATATTGTTTGAGTAACTGTTTTATTTGTCTCAAAAGAATAGCACATTTTCATAAGAGTCTTCAGCCAGAATTCACTTTTTTGTTGTAGTTGGTTTAAGAAATGAGTAAGTCTAGGAATTCTAATTACTTTTTTAGACCTCTCTAGTTCTAACCAAGTGACTCTGAGTTAGTGAGGAGGGAGAGAAGTAATCCTAATGAGCTTTATTTCACCCTTTCATTCCCTATCCTGACACTGCCTTCTTGAACCAATTCACATTCTTTCCAGATCATACCTAAACACTTTTTTTTCTGTCAGTATATTTTGGTGAAATAAACTCTCATCGTGGAAAAAAAAATCCCATCAAAAACTTATTATGAGATTAAAATATTATTATATAAGTATATGTTAAATATATTAAAGAAATTACATAGAAACCATTCAGTTTTTTAAATATAAATAACTTTTTTTATGTAGGAGGAGCAAAGAAAAAAGGAAACAGCACATATAAAAGGTAATTTTCCTCAACAATCTGTTAGAAGAAATCATAATCAATTTATAGCAATTCACATCTTAAAGAACCAAGAGGCCTACCTAAAAGTTACCTAAATATTGTTTTAATACCATGGAAATTCAAGGGAAACATTAATGTATTAGTATGTGAGTGGGCATGTATTTCTTTTTTTTTTAATAATTTTTTATTGTTATGTTAGTCACCATAAAGTACATCCTTATGGGCATATATTTCTTAAAAAACAAAACTTGCAATGTCGCATCTTAAATTAAAATGTGAAATTTAAATTTTCCTTATTTATACCCAAAAGTATCATAGTCAGGGGCACCTAGGTGGTTCAGTGGGTTAAGCATCCAATTCTTGATTTCAGCTCAGGTCATGATCTCAGGGTTGTGAGATCGAGCCTGTGTTTAGGGTTCCACGCTGGGCATGTATCCTGTTCCAAGATTCTCTCTCTCACCATCTCTTAAAAAAAAAAAAAAATCATAGTCAATGACATATAGTAATCCTGGAGGGTCAAAAGACATGAGTATTTTATAGTCCTTTAGGTATTGCGTATTATGTCTTAGTACCTCAAAACATTACCCTCCTACATAATATAAGAAATGTTGGATATATAAAATGTAATAAGGTATTTAAAACAGCTTTAAAAATTAATGTTATACATTAATGTCAAAAGTCAATATGTAAAAAAAATCAGTAAAATATTATAAAAGGTACTTAGGATACTATATAGTGTGATATTTTCTAAAACGTAACCTTCTTAAATATCAACTGTGCAGCATTAATAATGTAATAATTGGAGAAGCATGAATCCTAGAGTACTAGAAGTGTAGGTGAAGTCTGTTGTGTATCTGATTTTGGTGAGTCATCAGTCTCTAAATCTCAGTCTTCTCCTTTGTGAAGTGGTTCTAATAACTTCCTTGAAAAATTATTGAGAGAAGAAATGAGATGTGGAAATATATCAAACTGCTTTGCATATTGTAAGGCACTCTAGGAATGTTAGTTGTTACTTTAATTGGTGTAAAGCCAACCCATAGGCCCTTCCCGTTGTGGACCAAACATTTTGTAATCTTACTGCTTACAGGGACATGTATTTTTTAAATTTATTTTTAAAAAAGGCAATACTTAACTATAAATATGTAAGAAACTATCTGTGTTTTCTGATATTAAGGAACGTTCCAGAACTGAGCTTTCTAGCCTATTTAGAATCTTATCCTATTAGAACAGGTTGATTTTATTTAGAATAGCCTTTCCTATTCTTGATTATTATGAAATTGTTAATCCCCAATTACATATTTAACATTGTACAGGTGATGATAGCAACTCAATTTTCTCTATTGCATCCTTCTGTCCATTTTAACCCTAAAAAGAGTCTGAATTTTAAAAAGAAGCATTGTCCTTCTAAGTAAGATTTGGCTAATGAATATGTAATATTCATAGTAAATCTAATTTTCTTTTACAGTGATTAAAGATCACTCTAAAGATGAATTCTGCCTTGCAACAAAAAAGGTCATTTGTGACCCCTCAGAGACTAGCTCGGCAACACATCCCAGCAGTGTTACCTTAAGCTTATCGACACTACCATCTGATTCTTATTACAGCCAAAGTATAGAAGCAGCTGATGACTGGTTTTCTGATGATACTCTAGCGAAAAAGAGCTCTCCAATGCCTTTTCTCAGGGAACCTCTAATGGAAAAAGTATTTTCATACCTATCAACAATTTCATTAGAAGATTGTACTGAAAATGTACTGAATATGACACTTTATGATGATCAGAAAGATGACAGCATTAAGGAAATATTTTCACGAAGAAATACAGAGGTTGAAATACAAAACCTTTGATGTGATATTGAATGACTTTTTTCTTTTGAAACATTGTATATACTGAAATCACGGAAAGTTAAAACTGAATTGCGAGTTTCTGAGTCTCTTAACATGTCCATACTAATATTACTTTTCATTACCATAGAGTGGTCCTACTTCCCTTGCCAATTCTTATTTCTAGAAACAAAATTACAGGAAGCAGTAGAGTGACATCATGAACATTAAGCTTAACTCCTTGTGTCTCATCAAAGGACATAAAAATAATACGAATGTATTTCAACATATAAGAGAAATACTTTAAGAAATCTTCAGCACAAATAGATTTTTGAATAAAGCATTCACAGCATTTCCTTATACTTTTGGCATTTTTAATCTTATTTCAATGTGGGTAGGGCTGGGCAGAATATTTCCATTAGCTTTTCTGAATTTTAAATACATAAATCTCCTATCATTCAAATTTTATTTTGTCATGATTTTGGTAAACAACATAATTTTGCTCTTCTAGGGGAGCGTGGAATACTGAAGAATCCAGAAAATAATTTTTTTTTGCCCTTTCCTATGTCTGCTTCTCAGAATGGTTTCCCGATCCTTACTCTGCTATGATGGAAATGTGGGCAGCTATGTTCCTAAGCAGCTGATTCAAGCTAGATGAACAGAGTTCCTCTCTAATCTGAGAGATGCTTCTTCTTTTTCTTCCTTTTTTTTTTTTTAA
Organism: Ailuropoda melanoleuca; assembly: GCF_002007445.2. Lineage (NCBI taxonomy): Eukaryota > Metazoa > Chordata > Mammalia > Carnivora > Ursidae > Ailuropoda > Ailuropoda melanoleuca. The sequence continues at coordinate 26,380,729 of NC_048219.1, forward strand.
CATATTTTTACCGTTTTGTTAGGAATAATTTCAAATGGGTTATGAAGAAAATTTACTTAGTTTGATGAGTTTTCCAAAACCTCTCGTTGAAGATAATCTGAGAGATCCTTGGTCAGATTTCTGTGTTTGGTCCTGAGGGATTTCTGAAATCCACCATGTAATTAATCTTTTTTTTCCCCTTTCTCCTAAATACTCTCCATGTAATCAGTGTCTTTCTTTCTTTCTTTTCCTTTCTTTTTTCTTTTCTTTCTTTTCTTTTCTTTTCTTTTCTTTTCTTTTCTTTCTTTGTTGGAAAATGATTAAATATTAACTTTTGTGCTTAAGTTTCTCATACCAACACTGTGCATATCTTCCCAAGAGATAAATCATACCTATTACAATAAATGAAAAGAAACTTGTCTCAATTAAGATAGCAGCATTACCCATGGCTATTGATTCTGTCCCGTGGGAAATATTAAAAAGGATTAGAACATCTCTCTCTTCTGAACCACCTCATCGTTTCTACTAGTTACTGGTCGTGAGAACATCTCTCTAATATCCACCCCTACATCTAAATAAGTTATTTGAACTCAGGGTCTGTAAAGAACAGCATAGATATAAATTGTTCTCTGTCTCTTGGTGTCCTACCAACTTATATCTTACTACCTATCCCAGAAAAGTCATCTCTAATTTTGGTTAGATGTTAAAACTTTCCTAGGAATTTGGGACTAGAGATAAGAGAGTCTAGCTTTGATCTGATTAGTCTTTGGAATAGAGGAAACAAACTAGGGAGCTATGGGCTGCCATGTCCCACCTTGTGGTTTGAGAAGGAAAAATAGTAAATCTGCAGTGAGAGAGCAGTGAAGCACTTCCAAAGTAAAAAGCAGAGATGAGAGATCAGGAGAATGTGATTCCTGCTTTCTAATAGTCCTCCATTCTCTTGTTCCAGCCCTTCATGAAGCCTGCCCTTTGCTTGGTATGGCACCCTTGTATCCTAATAAAAAATTTCCCTGTTTGCTTAAGTTTGCAAGATTTGATATTTATTAGTATCCTGTTTTTAACTGTTGTTCTGGGATTTGGTAAGGTACCCTTGTAATTTTAAAATAAATTATCCTTTTTGCATAAGTAGAAAGAGTTTTGTTTCTGTTACTGTGACCAAAGCATCCTAACCAAATTCTTGTCATTACAAATGAGAAATAAAGAGATCTATGCATATAAAGTAATTGTTATATTATGATAGAATAGATTGAATTTATTTCTCAAAACCTAACATATTTAGTTGCTTATTAAAATGTTATTCAATACATAGCTATATAATTGTTCTCTCTGAAAAGACAAATGAGCAATACATATGAAATTACACCAGTCTAAAATAATCTTATTTTCACGAACTGTGAATGATTTGAGATATCACCATTCATGCCCTCTGACAAGTTAGGCTTCAGTAGTTTTGTGTCTCTTAGGTCAGTGAAAGAGGACAGTTTATTATTCACAGCAGTAGCAAGGGTAGCTTTTGAAAGAGGCTGACATCCACAGAATGGATCATCTTGTCCTCTTAATTAACATTTCTTCTAATATTGCTCTTTGGGGAGCATTTACTTGAGACTCATTTATATTCATATTGTGTCCATTCAGAGAAACTTACCTACATATATCATTCCTAGACTCCTTGTCACTAATTTTCCAATTATATTCCTTACAAGTCCCCAACCATTCAGCCAAACCATTACCCACTGCCAGTAATCAGTAAAGAACTATACCTCTGAACATTAACCCTTCCAGGCTATACAGCTAGGTCACTGCTCAAAGTTATGCCTGCTAAGATTTTCACACTGCCTATCAAGGCCATACATGAGCAGGGCTCTGGTACTCCAGCTGTGAACTTTTGAGATGATGCTGTCATATCATGTAGAACTGTCTGAAAATCAGGCTCAAGTATTTTCTTTCTCAGTCAACTGATAAGTAACTCTACTTGATGTCATAGGTATATGGTGAGACAGAGAAGACCATGTAGCAGGAGTAAGAGCCATGGGTATCTTAACCATTTTCTCATGCAATTTCTTTGTACTTTAAGAATCTGTTCAAATTCGATTTTATATATCCTAATGCCATTTGTAATTGAGTGCAGATCTACATGCCTAACTTGATGTCTTAGCAAATCAGACAACACCAGTTCATGTTGAACAGCTAAACTCAAAGGTAGGTTGGTGGCCATGGTCACATGTTAAGTCCCTAATAGTCTAATAGTAAGCCAGAGGATGTTTCCAAAAGAACAATTATGGGCAGGTGATAACATAGCTTTGTTTAGAATCCTATACACTCTTGTTAACCAAGAGTTGCCTGCTAAAAGTCTCCATAGAGTATATCTATTTGCTACAAACACTTCACATAGCGTGGATCTGCTATGTGGCAGAACAACTAACTTAGCAGCCTGGATCTGTTGCAGAGCTTTCTATTCTTCCAGGTCATACTCAGAACTGGAACCTCTTTCAGGTTACTCAGTAAGTGGGTCCAAGTAGCATATACAAATGAAGTATATGTTACCTCCAATATCCAAAGGAGCCCACTATGCATTGTGCCTCTTTCTTAGTGGTTGAAGGTATCAGATGCAGCAACTAGTCTTTCACCTTGGAAGGGACATCCAGACATGCTCCAGACCACTGGATACTTAGTAATTTTACTGAGGCAACAGGCCCTTGGATTTTGTAGAATTTATTTCCACCCTCTGGCATGCATATATCTTACCAAGTTATCTAGGGTAGTTACTAATGCTTGTTCACCACGTCCAGTCAGCATGATATCACAAATGTCCTGTGGTGTCCATTTGTGTGGAATGAAGATAAAGGCCCATTTAGACTAGATTATGACAGAGAGCTAGAGAGATAATCTAGCCCTGCAGTAGAACAGTGAAGGAGTTAGTGCTGACCCTTAGAGGTGAAATAAAACTGTGTCTTGTGCTCCATGCTAACAGGAATAAAGAAAAAAAGTATTTGCCAGAGGACTAGGTAGATAACATATACAAGAGAGAGTATTGATTTGCTCCAACAATGAAACAACACCAGGAACAGTAGCTATAATTAGAGGGATACCTGATTAAGTAGTTTGGAACAATCCATTTTCATTTTCTAAGATTTATCTGTCTTCTGCACAGGCCAAATAGGCAACTTGAAAAGAAATGTGGCAAGAATCACCATTCCGGAATCCTTCAAGTGACAATCTCTAACCTCTCTATGTGTATTGCTTTTGGTTTATTATTTTGGGAGGGGGAAGCAGTTCTACTGGCTTCCACTTGGTTTTTGCTACCATAATAGCCCTCATTGTGGGTTAGGGAACCAGTGTGGAGATTTTGCCATTTACTAAGTATGCCTATTCCAATTATGTTTTCTAGAACTGGAGGAAATAACCGTGGGTTTGGTTTAGAACCCACTGTGCTCACTGAGATGGACCAGTCTCAAACTACATTAGGCCCCTATTTTGACTAGGGGGCCACTGTGACATTTTAGATCTCCAGGAATTAGTGTCAGTTCACAACCAGTATCTGGTAATCTGTTTTTTAAAACTGGTAATTTCCCTTAGCCCAGTGCACTCTCACACTGGCAAATGGCTGCAAATATTTGGGGGGAAGTGTAGGAGGAAGATTTACTATGTAAGAAAATTTGCAATGTAAATTTTTAACAGAGCAGCTGGGCCCTTCCTCAAAGGCCATCTTTTATCTAAAAGGCTCTGAGTCTGAGAACTAGCTCAAATCTGGGAACTGGTTGAGGAACCACATCTCTATATAGTGATGATTCAAGTTAGAGCTATTTATCAGACTTAGAGCTTTTTCTTTTATTTAAATCAAGTAAGCTTTTATAGGTTAAATCTGTCTCCACTATGGTAGACAATAACTAAAGTATCTGCTTGCTCTTTCAGCTCTCCAGCTGTTGTTTTGTCCCTGGATACCTTGGATTTTCACCTATGCATGTAATAGTTCAAGAGTGAGCCATGGCAGAAGAACTGAAGAGATGTTTTTCCAAAGAAGACATACAAATAGCCAACAGGTACATGAAAAGGTGCTCAAAGTCACTAATCATCAGGGAAATGCAAATTAAAGCCACAAGATGTCACAGATGTCACCTCATACCTGTTAGAATGGCTAAAATAAAAAAACAAAATAAGTGTTGGCAAATGTAGAAAAAAGGGAATCCTTGGTGGGAATGTAAATACAGCCATCATGGAAAATATTATGGAGGTTCTTCTAAAGATTAAAAGAATTACCATATTGTCCAGCAGTTCTACTTCTGGATATATATCTGAAAGAAACAAAATCAGTATCTGAAGAAGTTTCTGTACCCCTGTGCTCCTTGCAGCATTATTTACAATAGCCAAAATTTGGAAACAACCTAAATATTCATCGATGAATGAATACGCAGGAATGTTGGAAGGCATTATGCTAAGTAAGATAAGCCAAACAGAGAAAAGACAAATGCTATGTCACTTATTTCACTTATATGTGAAATCTTAAAAAAAAAATTGCATTTGTAGAAACAGAGTAGAATCACCATTGCCAGGAGCTGGGGTTGGGGAAAAGGGGGAGATATTAGTCAACAGTCAAGTTTTCAAGCATAAGATGAGTAAGTCCTGAGTATCTGATGTATAGCATAGTGACTATAGTTAACAGTACTGTATTGTATACTTGGAATTTGCTAAGAGAGTAGATCTTAAGCTTTCTCACCAAACACACTCAAAAAGTAACTATGTAAGATGACGGAAGTGTTAACTTAATTGTGGTAAATGTTTTACAGTGTGTGCATATATCATCATGTTGTCCATGTTAAATATACACAATTTTATTTTTCAGTTTTACCTCTATTAAGTTGGGAATAAAACAAAAGCATCTCTCAAAGCTATTGCATTAAATTGTGTGTCTTCAAGAAATGATCAGATGCTCTTGAAGATTATATTATCTTCATCAGCAGCCCAGAGACTAAAAAAACTAGAAGCAATAAAACTTGTGTTCTTTGCTTGCTTTTGTATTTTAAAATCCACAGAAGTACCACGAAAAATATAAAAAGTCATATGTTAATTCCAAGAATAAACAAATTTTTCTTAAAAAAAAAAAAAAAGATGTGTTAGGTTGCATCCAGAACAGCCTTTAATGTATGGAAGCCTAATATAGTTATAGTACTAGGTTCTCTTCTGAGAACTCTATCTGATGCCTCGTGTATTATGATGTCTTCCCACCCTGGCTTTGCACACAAAATATTCCCAGCCCTGAATGAACTGTGGGAATTATTTGGCCTACTGCTTTCTAACATACTTTCCCCAGCCTCAGGTAGGTTCCTCATTTGCATGCACAGATCAATGCGCAACCAAAGATTCAGGGAGAACCCTCTGCAAACCTCCAAAGCTTGCCTTTTGTGCATTCCCTCCTCCCTGGCATTCTGCTTTGCTAATTGTAGCTGCTGTCACCTCCTGAAACTCCAATATCTGTCTCCTCAATTCAGCAAGATCACCAGACTCTAGGTTCTTTGAAAAGACCAAGAAAATTGATAAGCCTTTATCCAGACTCATCAAGGGAAAAAAAACAACAACAACAGAGAAAGAGAGTACTCAAAATCAGGAATGAAAGAGGAAAAATAACACCACCACAGAAATACAAAGAATTCTAAGAGAATATTATGAAAAATTATATGCCCCAAAATTGGACAACCTAGAAGAAATGGATAAATTCCTAGAAACATATAAACCCCAAAGCAGATTCAGGAAGAAATAAAAAAATTTGAACAGACTGATTATCAGCGGTGAAATTGAATCAGTAATAAAAAAAAAAACCTCCCAACAAACAAAAGTCTAGGACCGACAGCTTCACAGATGAATGCTACCAAACATTTCAAGAAGAGTTCATGCCTATCCTTCTCAATCCATTCCAAAAAATAGAAGAAGGAAAACTTCCAATATCATTCTATAAGGCCAACATTATCCTGATACCAAAACTGGATAAAGACAGGCCAATATCTCTGATGAACATAGATATAAAAATCCTCAACAAAATATTACCAAGTCAAATCCAACAATACATTAAAACAACCATTCATTATGACCAAGTGGGATTTATTCCTGGGATACAGGGGTGGTTCAGTATTAACAAATCAATTGACATAATACATCATATCAACGAAAGAAAGGATAAAAACGATAGATCATTTCAATATATGCAGAAAAAGCATTTGACAAAGGACGACATCCCTTCATGTTAAAAACCTTCAAGAAAGTAGAAAGAACATACCTCAATGTAATAAAGGCCATATAGGAAAATCCACAGCTAACATCATCCTCACTGGTAAAAACAAGCAAACAAAGAACTGAAAGCTTGTCCTTTAAGATTAGGAACAAGACAAGGTTGTAGGACACTCACCGCATTTATTCAACGCAGTACTGGAAATCCTAGCCAAAGCAATCAGACAGCAAAAAGAAATAAAAGGCATCCAAATTGGTAAGAAAGAAATAAAACTCTCACTATTTGCAGATGACATGATACAATATATAAAAAAACCTAAAGACTCCACCAAAAAAATACTAGAGCTAGTAAATGAATTCAGTAAGGTCACAGGACACAAAATAAATATAAACAGAAATATGTTGTATTTCTATACACTAATAATGAAATAACAGAAAGAGAAATTAAGTAAACAATCCCATTTACAACTGCACCAAAAATAGTAAAATACCTGGGAATCAACTTAACCGAGGAGGTGAAAGACCTATACTCTGAAAACCATAAACACTGATGAAAGAAACTGAAGGTAACACAAGCAAATGAAAAGATATTCCATGCTCATGGATTAGAAAAAGAAATACTGTTAAAATGTCCATACTACCCAAAGCAATCTACAGATCTAATGCAATCCCTATCAAAATACCAATAGCATTTTTCACAGAACTAGAACAAATAATCCTAAAATTTGTTTGAAACCGCAGAAGACCCCAAATAGCCAATGCAAGCTTGAAAAAGAAAAACAAACTGAAAGCATCACAATCCCAGATATCAAGATATACTACAAAGCTGGGGTAATCAAAACAGTATAGTATCGGCACAAAAATAGACACATGGATCAATAGAACAGAATAGAGAGCCCAGAAATAAACCCATGATTTATAGGGTCAATTAATCTTGAACAAAGCAGGAAAAAATAACCAATGGGAAGACAGTCTCTTCAAAAATGGTGTTGGGAAAACTGGACAGCTATATGCAAAAGAATTAAACTGGACCACTTTCTTACACCATACACCAAAAATAAACTTAAAATGGACTGAAGACCTAAATGTGAACTCTGGAATCATAAAAATCCTAGAAGGGAGGGCAGACAGTAATTTCTCTGACATTGGCTGTAGCTGCATCTTTCTCGATATGCCTCCTCAGGCAAGGGAAATAAAAGCAAAAGTAAACTATTGGACTACATCAAAATAAAAAGCTTCTGCACGGCAAATAAACAACCAGTAAAACTAAAGATGACCTACTGAATGGGAGAAGATATTTGCAAATGACATAGCTGATAAACAGTTAGTACCTAGAATATATAAAGAACTGTTATAACTCAACACCCAAAAACCAAATAGTCCAATTAAAAATGGGCAGAAGACATGAACAGACCTTTCTCCAAAGAAGACATCCAAATGGCCAACAGACAACTGAAACGATGCTCAACACCACTGATCATCAGGAAAATGCAAATCAAAACCACAATGCAATATCACCTCACACCTGTTAGAATGGCTAAAATAAAAAACACAAGAAGTAACAAGTGTTGGCGAGAATGTGGAGAAAAAGGACCCCTCTTGCACCATTGGTGGGAATGCAAACTGGTGCAGCCACTTTGGAAGACAGTATGGAGGTTCCTCAAGAAATTATAAATAGAGATACCCTGTGATCCAGTAATCACCCTCCGAGTATTTACCCAGAAATAATCCAAAAACATGCATTCACAGGGATATATTCACCCCTCTGTTTACTGCAGCATTATTTACAGTAGCCAAACTATGGAAGCAGCCCAAGTGTCCATCAAGTGATGAATGGATGATGAAGAGATGGTATATATATATATTGTGTATATATAATGGAATATATTCGGTCATAAAAATAATTAAATCTTGCCATTTGCAACAATATGGTTGGATCTAGAGAGCATAATGCTAAGTAAAATAAGCCAATCAGAGAAAGACAAATACCATATGATTTCACTCATATGTAGAATTTAAGAAATAAAATGGCAGGGCGCCTGGGTGGCGCAGTTGTTGGGCGTCTGCCTTCAGCTCAGGGCGTGGTCCTGGCGTTCTGGGGTTGGGTCCCACATGGGACTCCTTTGCTGGGAGCCTGCTTCTTCTTCTGCCACTCTCCCTGCTTGTGTTCTCTCTCTCGCTGGCTGTCTCTCTCTCTGTCAAATAAATAAATAAAATCTTTAAAAAAAAAAAGAAATAAAATGGCAAACAAAGGAGGAAAAAAATAAAACAAAAAATATACTCTTAACTATAGAGATCGAACAGATGGTTACCACTGGGGAGGTGGGTGGGGGCATGGGTGAAATAGGTGAAGAGGATTAAGAATACACTTATCTTGATGAGCACGGAGTAATATATGGGACTGTTGAATCACTATATTGTAATCTGAAACTAATATATATCACTGTACATTCATTATACTGGAATTAAAAAAAAATCCCCAAACTCTGAATTTCCCTTCCCACCTCTGTAGTGTGGAAACTTCTTCCAAGAAGAAAGTTGGGGTAATCAACTTATTTCTCAAGTCTTTCTTTTTTCTTATAAAACCAGAGTGATACTTTGTAAATGCAAATCTAATATTATCTCACCTCACTTAAAACCCCTCAATTGCTTCCACCTAACTCTAATCCCTTTCTTAAACTCTAGGTTCTAGTCATCCTAAGCATTTCTGGAATTTATCAGGCTGTTTCATCAACCTATGTCTATTTTATTCTGCGCTCCTTTATCTTTAAAAGACAGTTCTCTGTGGTCAAAGGGTACAGCTTCTAGTTATAAGAAGAATAAGTTCTGGGATGTAGTGTACAGCATGGTGATTGTAGTTAATAATACTCATATTACATATTTAGAAGTTGCTGAGAGTAGATCTTAAATGTCATCACAAAAATGAAATGGTAATATGGGATGTGATAGAGGTATTAGCTAACACTATGGTAGTAATCATTTTGTAATATATATGTACCAAATTAACATGTTGTACACCTTAAACTTACACAATGTTATATGTTGATTTTATCTCAACAAACTGGAAAAAAAGACAGTTCCCTATGTCCTTTATGAAGTCTTCTATAACCACTTTCTGCATTCAGGCACAATCATTTCCTTCTTCCTTACTTACACTTTATCTAGTATTGAATTCAATTGATGTTATTGTTAATTCTATGGTTATGTGTTTATCACACTACATTAAAATTCTTTATGTATCTATCCCCCCACCACTAGATTATGAACTCCTTACAAATAGGGTTTGGCTCTTAATGTTTCTATCCCCAGGATTTACCACAATGCATAGCACATAGTAGATGCATAAAAACCATTTGAGAATTTAGGATTATTCCTGTTAGCTCTGCCTCCAGAATATCTCTCAGATTTATTCACTTATATCTCATCTGTTGCTGCTCTAATCTTAGTCATCATTTTATCTTGCCACAGGTATCATAATTATCTCCCTGCTTTTTTTCTCTTGCCTTTTAACAATTCATTCTCTGTACAACATCCATAGTAATATTTTGAAATGTAAATCAGATTACCGCAATCCCCTACTGCAAGGACCACAGTTCTTCTGCTGTGCTAAAATACATTCCAAACTCCTTACCATACCCTATACAGCTTTATGTGAGGCAACTGCTTCCTGCCTCATTGACTTAGTTTTGAAACACCTCCTTGTTCAATACATTCCATCCACCCTGGCCATTCCATTTCTCCAACGTACCACACTTATTTCTGCCTTAGGCCTTTGTACTTCTTGTTCTCTCTGCTTGTAAAGATCTGCTTCTAGAGTTTACATGGCTGGCTCTTAAATATTATTCTGATTTTATCTCAAATAACACTTCCTTAGAAGAGCCCTAATTGACCTTCATGCAGAGTAGGACTACAGAAGAAAAACAAAAATCCCTATGATGTGGTGTTGGGCTGGAATGAGAGGTATTAGTATGTATATATATGCATTGTGTGTTTGTGCATGTATTTATTTACACTGATACTTCTAATACTATTATTAGCATTAGTATCTTTATACTCTATGTGTTCATACTATATTTCCTAATACTGATACCTCATCCCATGTATCAACACTGTTAATGCCCAGACTTGGTTTCTAAAAACTATTCTCCACTCAAAGGAAACAATATTCCTTGAAGAAATGATTAATTCTAGGATTGGGGCAAGGAAAGTATGAAGTAAACGTGGAACCTTTTCTTGCACCTAAAGTAAGAAAGTACTCATAAATTGATGGGACCATGTCAAAAGGACACCTGAACTAACTTAAAGGGGCTCCCACTTGTCAAATTAGGGAAAATTTGAGACAAAATGAGTAAAAATAAATTGTAACATACCACATAAAAAAGGATCCATGAATCCATCCTGATAACTTTTTTTTGTTATGTTAGTCACCATACAGTACATCCCAAGTTTTTGATGTAAAGTTCCATGATTCATTACTTGCATATAACACCCCAGTGCACCATGCATTACATGCCCTTCTTACTACCCATCACCAGCCTATCCCAATACCCTACCCCGCTCCCCTCTAAAGCCCTCAGTTTGTTTCCCAGAGTCCATAGTCTCTCATGGTTCATTCCCCCTTCTTTTTACCCCTCTTCCTTCTTCCCTTTCTTCTCCTACTGATCTTCCTACTTCTTATGTTCCATAAATGAGTGAAACCATATGATAATTGTCTTTCTCTGCTTGACTTATTTTGCTTACTTAGCATTATCTTCTCCAGTCCTGTCCATGTTGGTGCAAATGTTGTGAAATCGTTCTTTTTGATGGCTGAGTAATATTTCATTGTATATATGAACCATATCTTCTTAATCCAGTCATCTGTTGAGGGGCATCTCTGCTCCTTCCACAATTTGGCTATTGTGGACAATGCTGCTATGAACATTGGGGTGCATATGGCCCTTCTCTTCACTACATCTGTATTAATAAGTTAATACCTAGTAGTGCAATTGCTGGATCATAGGATAGCTCAATTTTTAACTTTTTAAGGGACCTCCACACTGTTTTTCAAAGTGGCTGTCCCAACTTGCATTCCCACCAACAATGTAAGAGGGATCCCCTTTCTCCACATCCTCTCCAGCATTTGTTGTTTCCTGTCTTACCAATTTTTGCCATTCTAACTGGCATAAGGTGGTATCTCAATGTGGTTTTGATTTGAATATCCCTGATGGCTAATGATTTTGAACATTTTTTCATGTGTCTGTTAGCCATTTGTACATTTTCATTGGAAAAGTGTCTGTTCATATCTTCTGCCCATTTTTTGATTTGATTATTTCACGTGTATTGAGTTTGAGAAGTTCCTTATAGATCTTGGATACTAATCTTTTATCTGTAGTGTCATTTGCAAATATCCTGATTACTTTTTAAAAAATTTAAAGCGGTAAGGACAGAAAGCCAACTAATAAATGTAGAAAGAATGATAGAATTAGGAAATCACTATTTGCAATCTCCTTAGTAATAATTGATTTATGCAAGAAGTCAATGTGTACTAAAACATTAAGTTTAAGAAAGTTGAGAACAATGATATTCACAGTTTTAAAGTATCCGTACATACTCGCAGATTATGTACAAAAAGAGAAGAAACTACTTTTCCAATGGAAAAAATCTTAAAGTGATCAGACCAAGTGATCAAATTTGCTTAATTTAAATTCAGTTAATTAACATATAATGTATTATTGGTTTCTGAGGTAGAGGTCAGTGATTCACTAGTCTTATATAGTACCCAGTGCCCTTTACCTCATGTGCCCTCTTTAATGTCTATCACCCATTCACCCCATCCTCCCACCTCTCTCCCCTCTAGCAGCCCTCAGTTTGTTTCCTATGATTTGAAGTCTCTTTGGCTTGTCTCCCTCTCTGATTTTGTCTCGTTTTATTTTTTCTCTCTTCTCCATGATCCTCTGTTTTGTTTCTTAACTTCCACATATCAGTGAGATCATAAGATAATTGTCTTTCTCTGATTGACTTATTTCACTTAGCATAATACCCTTTAGTTCTGTCCACATCATTGCAAATGGCAAGATTTCTTTTTTTTTTGATGCTAAGTAGTATTCCATTGTGAGTGTGTATACACGCGTGTGCACACACACCCACACACACACCACATCTCGATCCATTCATCTGTCGATGAACATCTGGGCTCTTTCCATAGTTTGGCTATTGTGGATATTGCTGCTATAAACTTTGGGGTGCAGGTGTCCCTTCGTATCACTACATCTGTATCTTTGAGGTAAATACCCAGTTAGTATAATTGCTGGGTCATAGGGTAGCTCCATTTTCAACTTTTTGAGGAAACTCCATACTGTTTTCCAGAGTGGCTGCAACAGCTTGCATTCCCACCAACAGTGTAAGAGGGTTCCCCTTTCTCCACATCCTCACCAACATCAGTCATTTCCTGACTTGTTAATTTTAGCCATTCTGACTGGTGAGAGGTGGTATCTTATTGTGGTTTTGATTTATATTTCCCTGATGCCAAGTGATGTTGAGCACTTTTTCATGTGTCTGTTGGCCATTTGGATGTCTTCTTTGGAGAAATGTCTGTTCATGTCTTCTGCCCATTTCTTGATGGGATTTTTTGTTCTTTGGGTGTTGAGTTTCATAAATTCTTTATAAATTTTGGATACTGGCCCTTTATCTGTTATGTCGTTTGCAAATATCTTCTCCTGTTCTGTTGGTTGTCTTTTGGTTTTGTTGATTGTTTCCTTTGCTGTGCAAAAGCTTTTTATCTTGATGAAGTCCCAGTAGTTCATTTTTGCCTTTGTTTCCCTTGCCTTTGGAGACGTGCCTAGCAAGAAGTTGCTGCAGCCAAGGTTAAAGAGGTTGCTGCCTGTGTTCTCCTCTGGATTTTGATGGATTCCTGTCTCATATTTAGGTCTTTCATCCATTTCCAGTCTATCGTGTATGGTGTAAGGAAATGGTCCAGTTTCATTCTTCTGCATGTGGCTGTCCAGTTTTCCCAACACCATTTGTTGAAGAGACTGTCTTTTTTCCATTGGATATTCTTCCTTCTTTGTTGAAGATTAGTTTGCCATAGAGTCTAGGATCCATTTCTAGGTCCTTCTAGTCTGTTCCATAGATCTATGTGTCTGTTTTTGTGCCAGTACCATACTGTCTTGATCACAGCTTTATAATAGAGCTTGAATTCCAGAATTGTGATGCCACCAGTGTTGGTTTTCTTTTTCAACATTCCTTTGGCTATTCAGAGTCTTTTCTGGTTCCATACAAATTTTAGGATTATTTGTTCCAGCTCTGTGAAAAAAAGTTGATGGTATTTTGACAGGGATTGCAATGAATGTGTAGATTGCTCTAGTCAGCATAGACATTTTCACAATATTTGTTCTTCCAATCCATAAGCATGAACGCTTTTCTACTTCTTTGTGTCTTCCTCAATTTCTTTCATGAGTATTCTATGGTTTTCTGAGTACAGATCCTTTGCCTTTTTGGTTAGGATTGTTCTTTGGTATGTTGTGATTTGGTGTGCAATTGTAAATGGAATCGACTCCTTAATTTCTCTTTCTTCTGTTTCATTGTTGGTATACAGAAGTGCAACTGACACCTGTGCACTGATTTTATATCCTGCCCTGTTGCTGAATTCCTGTATGAGTTCTAGCAATTTTTGGCTGGAGTCTTTTGGGTTTTCCACATAGAGTATCATATCATCTGCAAAGAGTGAGAGTTTTCCTTTTTGCCAATTTGGATGCCTTTTATTTCTTTTTGTTGTCTGATTGCTGAGGCTAGGACTTCTAGTACTATGTTGAACAGCACTGGTGAGAGTGGACATCCCTGCTGTTTTCCTTTAGGGGAAAAGCTCTGTTTTTCCCCATTGAGAATGGTATTTTCTGTGGGCTTATTGATATGGCTTTTATGATATTGAGGTATATTCCCTCTGTCCCTACACTGTGAAGAGTTTTAATTGAGAAAGGACGCCATACTTTGTCAAATGCTTTTTCTGCATCTATTGAGAGAATCATGTGGTTCTTGTCCTTTCTTTTATTTATGTAGTGTATCACATTGATTGATTTGCAGATGTTGAACCAAGCTTGAAGCCCAGGAATAAATTCTACTTGGTCATGGTGAATAATCCTTTTAATATACTGCTGGATCCTATTGGCTAGTATTTTGGTGAGAATTTTTGCATCCATGTTCATCAGGGTTATTGGTCTATAATTCTCCTTTTTGGTGGGGTCCTTTTCTGGTTTTGGGATCAAGGTAATGCTGGCCTCATAGAAAGAGTTTGGAAGTTTTCCTTCCATTTCTATTTTCTGAAACAGCTCCAGAAGAATAGGTATTACTTCTTTCTTAAATGTTTGGTAGAATTCCCCTGGGAAGCCATCTGGCTCTGGACCCTTGTTTGTTGGGAGATTTTTGATTACTGCTTCAATTTCCTTGCTGGTTCTGGGTCTGTTCAGGTTTTCTATTTCTTCCTGTTTCAGTTTTGGTAGTTTATATGTCTCTAGGAATGCATCTGTTTCTTCCAGATCGTCTAATTTGTTGGCATATAGTTGCTCATAATATGTTCTTATAATTGTTTGTATTTCTTCAGTGTTGGTTGTGATTTCTCCTCTTGCATTCATGATTTTATTTATCTGGGTCCTTTCTCTTTTCTTTTTGACAAGTCTGGCCAGGGGTTTATCAATCTTATTAATTCTTTTAAAGAACCAATTCCTAGTTTTGTTGATCTGTTCTACTGTTCTTTTGGTTTCTATTTCATTGATTTCTGCTCTGATCTTTATTATTTCTCTTCTCCTGCTGGATTTAGGCTTTATTTGCTGTTCTTTCTCCAGCTCCTTTATGTTTAAGATTAGGTTGTATATTTGAGACCTTTCTTGTTTCTTGAGAAAGGCTTGTATTCACATACACTTCCCTCTTAGGATTGCCTTTGCTGCATCCCAAAGATTTTGAACCATTGTGTTTTCATTTTCATTTGTTTCCATGGTTTTTAAGTAATTCTTCTTTAATTTCCTGGTTGACCCATTCATTCTTTAGTAGGATGCTCTTTAGCCTCCATGTACTTGAGTTCTTTCCACCTTTCCTCTTGTGATTGAGTTTGACTTTCAAAGCATTGTGGTCCAAAAATATGCAGGGAATGATCCCAATCTTTAGGTATCAGTTGAGTCCTGATTTGTGACCCAGTATGTGATCTATTCTGGAGAATGTTCCATGTGCATTTGAGAAGAATGTGTATTCTGTTGTTTTAGGATGGAATGTTCTGAATATATCTGTGAAGCCCATCTGGCCCAGTATGTCATTCAAAGCCCTTGTTTCCTTGTTGATCTTCTGCTTAGATGATCTGTCAATTGCAGTGAGTGGGGTGATAAAGTCCCCTACTATTATTGTATTATTATCAATGTGTTCCTTTGATTTTGTTATTAATTGGCTTCTATAATTGGTTGCTCCCATGTTAGAGGCATAAATATTTACAGTTGTTAGATCTTTTTGTTGGATAGACCCTTTATTTATGATATAGTGTCCTTCCTTATATCTTATTACAGTCTTTACTTTAGAGACTACTTTGTTTGATATAAGGATTGCCACCCCAGCTTTCTTTTGATGTCCATTAGCATGATAAATGGCTTTTCCACCCCCTCACTCTAAATCTGGAGGTGTTTTGGGGCCTAAAATGAGTCTCTTGCAGTCAGCCTCTCGATGGGTCTTGCTTTTTTATCAGTCTGATCACCTGTGTCTTTTGATTGGGACATTTAGCCCATTTACATTCAGAGTAACTATTGAAAGATATGAATTTAATGCCATTATATTACCTGTAAAGTCACTGTTTCTTTTTATTGTCTGTTTCTTTCTGGTCTACATTACTTTTGGGCTCTCTCTTTGTGTAGAGGATCCCTTTTAATATTTCTTGTAGGGCTGGTTTGGTGATCACAAATTTTTTCAGTTTTTGTTTGTCCTGGAAGCTTTCTATCATTCCTTCTATTTTGAATGACATCCTAGCTGGATAAACTATTCTTGGATGCATATTTTTCTCATTTAGCACCCTGAATGTATCATACCAGTCCTTCCTGGCCTGCCTTGTCTCTATGGATAAGTCTGCTGCCAATCTAATGTTTCTACCCTTGTAGGTCATGGACCTCTTGTCCCAAGCTGCTTTCAGGATTTTCTCTTTGTCTCTGAGATTTGCAAGTTTTACTATTATATGTCGGGGTATTGACCTCTTTTTATTGATTTTGAGGGTGGTTCTGTGTGCCTCCTGGACTTGGATACCTGTTTCCTGCCCCAGATTAAGGAAGTTCTCCACTATAATTTGCTCCAATATACTTTCTGTACCTGTCTCTCTTTCCTCTTCTTCTGGGATCCCAATTATTCTAATGTTTTGCTTTATGGTATCACTTATCTCTCAAATTCTCCCTTCATGTTATAGTAGTTGTTTATTTCTCTTTTTCTCAGCTGCTTTATTGTCTATCATTTTGTCTTCTATATTTCTAATTCTCTTCTACCTCATTTATCCTAGCATTTAGAGCCTCTATTTTAAAAAAGATTTTATTTATTTATTTATTTGTCAGAGAGAGAGAGAGAGTGATATTGAGCACAAGGAGGGTGAGTCACAGGCAGAGGGAGAAGGAGACTCCCCGCTGAGCAAGGAGCCCAATGCAGGACTTGATTCTAGGACTCTGGGATCGTAACCTGAGCAGATGCTTAACCTACTGAGTCCCTCAGGCATCCCTAGAGCCTTTTTTAATTGCATCTCATTAATAGCCTTTTTTATTTCAACTTGATTAGATTTTAGTTCTTTTATTTCTCCAGAAAGGGATTCTCTAGTGTCTTCTATGCATTTTTCAAGCCCAGCTAGTATCTTTGTAATCATGATTCTGAACTCTAGTTCAGACATCTTACTTATGTCCATACTGATTAGGTCCCTGGCAGTCAGTACTGCCTCTTGTTTTCTTTTTTGAGGTGAGTTTTTCAGTCTTGTCACTCTGTCCAAGAGTTTCTGTCTTACGCACATGACCCCCTTTGTAGTCTCCAAATCCTGCAGACTCCTGTCCAGTGCCAAGATGCACTCAGATGTACAAGAGAACAAAATACTAAAATGGCAACAACGACCTCAGAGAAATATACACTAAACAAATCAGAAGAGACCCAAAACCTAAAAAAAAAATTAAAAGAAACAAAAGAAAAGAAAGAAAAAAAATATAATCAGACAAGCAGACAGAATAGAGCAGTACACTGGATCCTGTATTTTGGTCCATTTGTTAGAAAACCAGATCCCAAAATTATAAAGAAAGAAAAACTTATATATATACAGAAATAAAATTAAATACATTGAAAGGATAGAATGTACCTGTAATGATGAAAATTCAAAAAGACTATAACAAAAAAATGAGAAAAAATATGAAATATGATCATACAGGTGAAGAGAACAGAGCCATACACTAGATTCTGGGTGTATTTTGGTCCATTAGAAGAAACTGCATCCCAAAATTGTAAAGAAAGAAAGAATGAAAGGGAAAAAAAATATATATATATATATACACACACACACGTGCGCACACACAAATAAAATTAAATATGATGAAGGGATAGAATGTTAACTGTAAAAATGAAAATTAAAAGAGATTTGGAAAAGAATTGATAAAATAAGAAATTGGTTGAAAAAGGAAAGAAAAAAAAATTAAAATTGAAAGACTAAATCATGGGGGAAAAACCTCATGAATTCTATATGCTATGTTCTTCTAGTGATGGAGTTTTGCAGTTCTCCTTGATCGGTAAACTTGGTCTTGGCTGGATGTTCTTGTGGATCTTCTGGGGGAGGGACTTGTTGCAGTGATTCTCAAGTGTTTTTGCCCCGGGGTGGAATTGCTCCACCCGTGCCTGGGGGGCAGGCTAAGTAAGCTGCTCTGGTTGGCTCTAAGTGGCTTTTGTTCCCTGAAGGCTATCTGCGCAGCTTTAGAGGATGAGAAGGAACACAGTGGCTTCCCAATCTCCAGCCCTAGAGCTGAAAGTTCAGTGTCCCACTGCTCAGAGCACCCTCAGGGAAAAGCAGTCAATCACTCCTGTCTCCCTGGTCTCTGTCTGCACTCTGTGCTCACCCAGACTGTGACAGAGCGTTTCTATCTCAGGCACACAACCACTTTTCTAGTCTCCAAACCCTGCAGACTCCTGCAGAGTGCTCCTTTGCTACTCCTTCCATGTGAGAAAGGGGGGTCTTGCCAGTTCTGCTGCTTTTTGGGACCCTGCTTGGAGACCAGTCCCCTGACTGTGTTCCACTTCACAGTTTATGTTAACCCCAAACTGAAAGCCCACTCCTGGGCTCACCGCTTGCAGCCGCTTCCCTGCTCTAATGCCTAGGAACTCTGCCACACTCAGGCATCCCCAGTCTTCCTGTGACCCCAAGGATCCTGAGACCACACTGTCCCACCTAGGATTCTGCCCCACTTAGCCACCTGAGCGCCTTTCAGGCTTGGACATCCCTCACAAGACCAGACTTCTAAAAACCAAGTGATCAAATTTATATCACCAAAAATGGGACCTATGCAATGTTCCTGTCCTCCCCCTCCAAATTACCTAAGTTTTTTTTTTTTTTAAGATTTTACTTATTAATTTGAGAGAGAGAGCGAGAGAGCACAAGTAGGGGAAGTGGCAGAGGGAGAGGGAGAAACAGGCTCCCCGATAAGCAGGGAGCTCAATGCGGGGCTTGATCCCAGGACCTTGGGATCATGACCTGAGCCAAAGGCAGATGTTTAACCAACTGAGCCACCCAGGTGCCCCCCAAGTTACCTAAATTTAATCATGAGAAAACAGTCAAATAAACCTAAATTAAGGAATATTTGGCAATGCAACTATCCTGTATTCTTCAAAAACAACCATGTCATGAAAGACCAATAAAGGGCTAGCGAATTGTTCTTTATTAAATGAGGCTAAAGAAACGTCAACTAAATGCAACATGATATACTTGATTGGAGACTAGATCTCTCTCTCTTTCTTTCTCTCACCATAAAGAATGTTATCAGAACAATTGGGGAAATTTGACTATGAAGTATATTAGTAATACATCATTGTTCAATTTCATGAGTGTGATAGATTTTATTATAATGTAGGAGAATGTCATTCTTAAGAGTCACATGCTGAAGAGTTTCCCTATAACATAATTTTTAGTTTGCTATCTTGAACTGGAACTCCCAGTCATTGGCTGATAATAAAAGGATAAAAACAATTGTTTTAATAAGATTGGCTTAGAGGTGATATGCAAGATGGACTGCAGGGAAATCATTTAAGAACTTGTTGTACTATGATAGAAGCAATCTGAGCTGGATCTTGATCTATAACCAATATTTTGCTTGGCAGAGACGTAGAAGGGCTACTTAGGCAGTGAGGTCAGCATTACACATCCAAGTGCAGCAGGGAGCTTGTTTTGGGCTTAAAGCCTAGTCTAATGTAGCAGGAGCAGGAGTCTGGCAAGGGACAGAATGATGGGAGATAAGACTAAAAAAATAGACAACCAGATTGTGGAAGACTTTTTTTTTTGTTAAAGATTTTATTTTTTTATTCGACAGAGATAGAAACAGCCAGCGAGAGAGGGAACACAAGCAGGGGGAGTGGGAGAGGAAGAAGCAGGCTCATAGCAGAGGAGCCTGATGTGGGGCTCGATCCCACAGCGCCGGGATCACGCCCTGAGCTGAAGGCAGACGCTTAACCGCTGTGCCACCCAGGCACCCCTGTGGAAGACTTTTTGAATGCCAACCTAAGATTTGGGCTTGATTCTACAGGAAGTAGGTGCCATCGAATATTTTTTAAATAGAGAAAGGTGTTTTGGAAAGAAAATAATAGAACAGTATTGAAAATATTTTCTATACCCAAGGTCAAAATTGAAATTTTTAAAATTTAAGATATAGAAAGCTTTGATTTTAAAGAATAAACACAGTTTTCCTGTCCCTTTTCCTAAGTTTAGATTGTTTAAGCCATAAATGATACCATGTGCTTTAACAAACCAAGTTACAAAGTAAATTTTAGGAAACCAGTATTCTTGAGGAGATCTAAACTTGCCAGCTTGTTTATGTCTCCTCAAATAGTAATATCAGATATTAAAATATTTTATATCCTTCTTTGAATCTACTAAAGATGTCTTTTTGAGTGTTAAGGCTGATTATTTTTATAACTCCTGAATTTTTAGAATTATGTTTCATTCTCAGGGTTCCTAAAGTCAGAGGGTAGATAATTATTAAATTGTAGATTCTTATATTTTAGCTCTTCTATTCAAAACTACAAAATAGTCTTGGCAGCACTATTTTTTTATTAGAATTTTACCAACATGCCTCTCTCTTCATTGGTGTTATTCTTACACACACACACACACACAAGCTAGACCAACAAAAATAAAAGTGGACTTTTAGCTTACTGAATTAAGCAAACAGGAGATTTTGAAACATAGTATAACAAAAATTCTCCTATGAATCAAATAAAATAGTAGCATTTGCATTTGTAGTCTTTCCTGGATGGTGAAAGGAGTTACCTTGTAGTATGTGTCTATCCAGGAAGCTATTAAGAAACACCTCCTGTCCACTATTGAGGGCTGAGGCCGAGGCTGGATTGTGTTGCAAACAAGATGCTTTCTAAAGGGAAAGTCTCCTCACCAACAACTCCCTATAAACCCTTAAACTACAAACACCATGCCACATGACTCTCCTTTACTAACACCAATGCAAAAGATGCAGCCTACTTCAAATTTAGAGTATATTATGGATTCTCTATGGATTTGCATATGCTGGACATTTAATACAACATGTGGTCTTTCATTTAGCATAATGTTTTCAAGATTTTGTAACATTTCAAGATTCATCCATAATATAGCATGGGTCAGTGCTTTATTCCTTTTATGGGTAATATTCCGTTTAATGAATATATATATATATATATACACCACTTTTTGTTTATCCATCCATTACACTTTTTTTAACATCTTTAGATTTTTAACTGAAGTATGTTAGTTTCAAGTGTACAACATAGTGATTCAATAATTATATACATTATAAAATGCTCACCATGGTGAGTATAGTTACCATCTGTCACCATACAAAGTTATTACAATATTATTAACTATATTCCCTATGCTGTACTTTTGATCTCTGTTATTTATTTTATAACTGGAAGTTTGTTCACATATAAGTGAAATCATACAGTATTTATCTTTCTTTGACTTACCTCACTTAGCAATATACCAGCTAGGTACATTCATGTTGTTGCAAATGGCAAGATTTCATTCATTTTTTTTTAAAGCAATCTCTACATGTGGGATTTGAATCATGATCCTTGAAGAGTCAGATGCTCTGGTGACTGAGCCAGCCAGGCAACCCCAAAATTTCATTCTTTTTTATGGCTGAGTAATACTACGTTGTATGATATACCACATCTACTTTATCCATTCATCAATCAATGGACACTTAGGTTGCTTCCACGTCTCATTACTCTTAAGAGAAAGATCAAAGTTCTTTCTGTGACTTGCAAGGCTTTTGGTGATCTGATTACCACTCACATTCCAGCCCCATTCCTACTTCTACTGCTGTGTCTCTTGGCTCCTTTCAGCCCCTCAACTGAGCCTCATCCCTTTTGACCCTGGCCTTTTTTGTGTGCTATCACCTTCTACCTGGGATGGGACACACCCACTCTCCTCATCCTTCAGATCTCAGTTCAAATGCCGCAGTCTCAGAAAGAGTGTTCTTCCTTCTCAGTTGAGTACATCTCCTTGTTACTTTCAAAGCAGCTTGATGACACTCACCCCAGCTGCATTAAAATGCCTTATGATGTACCCTCATTGTATTCTCAGTGCCGCATAATGGGTGGTCAATATATATTTGCTGAATCAGTGAAATAATATAGGGGAACATAAGACACTAGGAGCTCAGCATAGTAGCAAGAGTATCAGATACCATCTAGTCAAATATCTCCCTTTAATTTCTAGGAAACTGAGGCCCAGCAAGGAGCAGGGACTTTCCAAGTGTTAACACAGGGCACAATGAGGATTCTGACTCCTGGTCCTGAGTCACTTCCATGATTCCTAGTGTGATGTTCCTAACCTTGCTTTATGTCTGCCTGTCCAAATCTGATTCATCCTTCAAAATACAACTGATTCCTAAACATCTCAAGGGTGCCTTTCTCATTACACTTTAATCCCATCCCAACCCACCAAGTTAGAATTGACTACTCTCTTTCCTTTTTACCCCAAATACCCTCTAGCTTTGATCTTGCCCTTCATTGCTATGCTTATAGCTCAACTATGTCTGCCTCCTCCATCCCCAGGGATGCATGCATGCATCAGTACAAATGTAGTATGTGAAGTATGCTGCGATAGCAGAAAGGAGGAATGTGGGATTGTTGAGTAATCCCTAACTCAGCCTGGAGGTCAAGGAAGGTTCCCAATAAGTGGTGAATCATGACCTGAACAACTAGGATTGGATTCATGGATGGTGCATCTGTGTTTGTGTGTACTTTGAGTGAAATAGGGACTGATGGGGGATGGGTTGTTTTTGTTTTATGTACAATAGCTTTCTGGGTATATAATTCATATATCATATAAATCACCCACTTAAAATGTATAACTCAACTCTCCAACCATAACCATAAACTATTTTAGAATTTTTTCATCACCCTAAAAAGAAATCCCATACCTATTAGTAGTCACTCCCATTTTCCCCCTACCATCACTGGATCTAGGCAAATAACTATATATATATATGATTTTATTTATTTATTTGAGACAGAGAATGTGAGAGAGCACAAGTGGGGGTGGTAGGAGCAGGGGAAGAGGGAGAAGGAGAAGCCGACTCCTCGCTGAGCAGGGAGCCCCACATAGGGCTCAATCCCAGGATCCTAGGATCATGACCTGAGCTGAAGGCAGACACACTTAGCTGACTGAGCCACCCAGGTACCCCTTTGTCTCTCTAAATTTGCCTATTCTGGACATTTTATGTTAATGGAATCAAACAGTATGTAATCTTCTGTGATTAGCTTTCTCCACTTAAATGAACATTTACAGTGTTCATCCATGTTAGAGTGTACAACAGGACTACATTCCATTTTATTGCTGAGTAATATTCCATTGTGTACATATGCCATTTTTTTTGTTTATAAACTCATCCATTTACAGACATTTGGGTTGAGACAAAAAAAATTTTTAAGTAATCTCTATACCCAGCATGGGGATCAAACTCACAACCCCAAGACCAAGTTGCATGCTCTATCGACTGAGCCAGCCAGGCACCCATAGACAAATTGTTAATGTAAATTGTTAATAGTTGATGTGAGTACAAGCTAGCAAACTAAGTAATCTATAATATATTCTGAAAAGTTACTGAGTATATGATATTCTACATACAAGATAGTTACAAAGTAAGAAGAAACTATATATGTCCTGTTTTATATACTAAAACTAAATAATGTAATCATTTGAAGAAAAGCAAAGGGATGGAAAGCATGCTGAATATGTGAAAAGTATTCATTTTGGCCAAAGGTATAGCCCAATTATTTAAGCTCTAGAGTTAGGTTTTTACGGTGCCATGTTGAAATGTTGAAGCCTGAGGTGAAAGGAAAAATATGCACCTCTATATACATATTTTTACAAACTTCTAATGGTAAATTTTTTTAAAAGTAGGTTTTAAAAATATCGATGAGCTTGTTTCCATTAAAATCAGGAAAGTAGAATTATACTAAATTCTGGTTTGGATGTAAATAAAACATTTAAACTTATTGTTATGAGTTTTAAGACACCTACTTTCAGTTTTCTGATATTTTTTTCAATTACTTTAAGCTTCTGGATATAAATAACTATAAATAGAATTGGCTAAGGAATCCTGTTTCTAACCTCAAGAACGTCAGGATAATCAGTTTCTCTAGAAGGTTTCATACAATTCACCTGTCATATTTAAGTGAGTAGACTTTTTAAAACTACTGATTCAATTTCTTTAATGGTTATAATACTATCCAGGTTTCCTATTTCTTCTTGAGTTAATTCTGATGACTTTTACTTTTCTAAGAAATTTCCCATTTTTGTGTAAGCTTTGTTATTTACTGGCACAAAGTTATTTGTAGTTGCTCACTAACAATATGTTCATCTTTGCTATATACATAATTTCTTCTCCTTTATTATTATTATTATTTATCTGTGCCTTTGCTTCCCCCCACGCCCAAGCAATTTTACCAGCATGTATTTTATTACTTTTTTTTCATAAAGCCAGCTTTCAGTTTGGTATTACTTACAGACATTTGTTTCCCATTTTATTAATGTACATTCTTTGTTATTTTTTTCTTTCTACTTTCTTTAGGGTTACTCTTTTCTTTCTCTAATTTTAAATAGTTCTTTAGAACAATTTTCAATCTCTGTTTTATAACGTATTCATTTAAGATTAAAGGTCATACAAATGATCTTCAACGAGGTGTCAAGACCACTGAATGGGGATAGAACAGTCTCTTAGACAAATGTGGCCAGGAAACCTGGATACTTAGATGCAAAAAAAAAAAAAAAAGAAAAGAAAAGAAAGAAAAGAAAAATGAAGTTGGACCCTTCCCTTACATCATATACAAAAGTTAAATCAAAATGGATGGAGACCTAAATACAAGACCTAAAACTATAAAACTCCTAGAAGAAAACATTGGGAGAAACTTTCGTGACATTGGCTTTGGCAATAATTTTTTTGGACATGACACCAAAAGCACAGGTGACGAAAGTGAAAATAAACAACTAGGACTACATAAAACTTGAAATGTTCTTTGCATTAAAGGGCACAGTCAACAGAGAGAAAAGGCTACATACAGAATGGGAACAAATAATTGCAAATCATATATCTGATAAGAGATTAATATCAAGACTATATAAAGAACTTCTACAACGCAACAACAACAAAACAATAAGCCAATTAAAAAATGAACAAAAGAACTTGAATAGACATTTCTCCAAAGATAATATATAAATAGCCAACAAGCATGAAATGATGCTCAACATCACTAATCATTAGAGAAATGCAAATAAAACTACAACGAAACATCACTCCATGCCCATTAGCATGGCTACCATAAAAAAACATAGAAAATAACATGTTGGTTATATAGCATGTTGGTTACATATAAAAATAACATGTCGGTGAGGTTGTGGAGGAATTGGAACACTTGTGCACTGTTGGAGTGAAAAATGGTGCAGCTACTATGGAAAACAACATGGAGTTTCCTAAAAAAATTAGGTAGGCCTGTATTGCTCTAAACTTCCCTCTTAGAGCTGCATTTGCTGCATCCCAGAGATTTTGTACTGTTGTGTCTTAATTTTAATTTTTCTTTTGATTTATTGGTTGACCCACTCATTGTTTAGTAACACGTTATTTAGCCTTTATGTATTTGTGCTCTTTCCAGATTTTTTCTTGTGGTCAATTTCTAGTTTCACAGCATTGTTGTCAGAAAAGATGCATGGTATGGCTTTGATCTTTTTGAATTTGTTGAGATTTGTTTTATGTCTTAATATGTGATCTATTCTGGAGAATGTTCCATATGCACTTGAAAATAATGTGTATTCTGCTGCTTTAGGATGAAATGTTCTGAACATAACTGTTAGATCCATCTGATCCAATATGTCAAAGTCACTTTTTCCTTGTTGATTTTCTTTTTTCTTTTTTTTTTTTAAAAAAAAAAAAAAAAAAAAAAAAAAAAAAAAAAAAAAAAAAAAAAAAAAAAAAAA
>NC_048219.1:26406660-26410422 GCF_002007445.2 Ailuropoda melanoleuca
AGGGGGAGTGGGAGAGGAAGAAGCAGGCTCATAGCAGAGGAGCCTGATGTGGGGCTCGATCCCATAATGCTGGGATCACGCCCTGAGCCGAACGCAGACGCTTAACCACTGTGCCACCCAGGCGCCCCTTCCTTGTTGATTTTCTATTTGGTTGAATCTGTCCTTTGATGTAAGTGGGGTGTTGAAGTCCCCTACTATTATTGTATTATTATCAATTAGTTCCTTTATGCTTGTTATTAACTGTTTTATGTATTTGGGTGCTCCCATGTTGGGTGCGTATTTACAATTGTTATATCTTCTTGTTGGATCATCCTGTTTATTATTATATAGTGTCCTTCTTTGTCTCGTTACAGTCTTTGTTTTAAAGTCTATTTTGTTTTAAAGTCTATTTTGTCCAATATAAGTACTGCTACCCTTGCTTTCTTTTGACATCCATTTGCACGATAAATATTTCTCCATCCCTTCACTTTCAGCCTGCATGTGTCTTTAGGTGTGAAGTGAACCTATAGATGGATCTTGTTTAATTTTTTAAATCCACTCTTTTACCCTATGTCATTTGATTGGAGCATTTAATCCAAAAAATTTATATTCAAAGTAATTATTGATAAGCATTTTATTGCCATTTTGTTACTTGTTTTGGGGGGGAGGGTTAGTTCTTCACTGATCCTTTCTTCTCTTGCTTTCTTTCACGGTTTGCTGGTTTTCTTTAGTGATAAATTTGGATTCCTTTCTCTCTATTTTTTGCATATCTAATACTGGTTTTTGATTTGTGGTTACCATTAGGTTGTATATAACATCTTTTGCATATGATAGTCTATATTAAGTTGATGGTCATGGTCACTTAAGTTTGAGCCCATTCTTTACCCCTCTCCTCGCCACATTTTAGGTATATGGGTCATACTTTACATCCTTTTTTTGTGGGAATCCCTTGAATGATTTTTTACAAAAATATTTATTTTTACCACTTTTGTGCTTCCTACTTTTTCCCCTTACCTTTGGTCTTTCCTTTCCACTCAAAGAGTTCCCTTGAACATTTCTTGTGGGGCTGGTGTAGTGGTCATGAATTCCTTTAACTTTTGTTCGTCTGCGAAACTCTTTATCTCTCCTTCTATTCTAAATGACAGCCTTTCTGGATAGAGTATTCTTGGCTACAGATTTTTTTTTCCCCTTCAGCACTTAATATATCATGCCCCTTCCTTCTGGCCTGCAAAGTTTCTCCTGAAAAATCTGCTGATATCCACGTGGGGTTTCCCTTATTTGTAACTGTCCTCTTTTCTCTTGCTGCTCTTTATCACTACTTTCTGCCATTTTAATTACTTTCTGCCATTTTAATTACCCACCTTGGGTTGATTTTTTGAGGGCCTCCGTGTGCCTCCTGGATCTGGTTATCTGTTTCCTTCCCCAGAGTAAAGAAATTTTCAACCATTATTTCTGCAAATAAATTTTCGGCCCCCTTTTCTCTCTTCTTTCCTTCTGGGATTCCTGTAATACTAATGTTATTATGATTGGTAGATTCACTGAGTTCCCTAGATTTATTCTCATTTTGCATAATTTTTTTCCTCTCATGTGCTCAGCTTGATTACTTTCCATTACTCTGTCCTCCAGGTCACTAATTCATTCCTCTGCTTCTTCTAGCCTGCTATTTATTCCATATATTTTAAATTTCATTTATTCCGTTATTCATCTCGGTTTCTTTTTTGTTTTTCTCTTTGTTAAGGGTCTCACTGATGTCCTCCACTCTTTCTCAAGTCCAGCGAGTATCTTTTTTTAATTTTAATTTTTTAAAGTGGGCTCCACACTGTGTGGAGCCCAACATGAGCCTTGAACTCAAGTCCAGTGAGTATCTTTATGAGCATTACTTTAGATTATTTATCAGGCATATTACTTATATCCATTTCACTTAGGTCTGTTGCTGTGGTTTGGTCCTCTTCTTTCATTTGGTACATATTCCTCTGTCTCCTCATTTTGTCTAACTCTGTGTCTTTTTCTGTGTTTTAGGAAAGTCAGGTACATCTCTTGCTGTTGAAAGTCATGGCCTTATGAAGAGGTCCTGTAGTGCCCTGCAGTGCAGTGTTCCCTGTTCACCAGGACCTGGTTCTTCAGGGTTTCTCCTCTATGTGTTTCATGTGCCCTGCCGTTGAATCCTGGCCACTTTTTTCTTCAGTCCTGTCATCTGTAGAGGCTGTTTTTGCCTGGTGGGGGCAGTGTTTGGTCTGCAGGTAGGGTGGGATGTGCCATTTTAACAAGGTGCACTCAGGTCTACTTTTGAAATGAGACTTGCTGCAGCCCCTGGGACCAGGGCTGGGTGGATGGAGCACACAATTTTAACGAGGTGGGCCTCAGTCTTCCACAGGGCCAACTGACCTTGGAAATGCAGCCTTGGCAAGGTTTACTCTGGTCTTTTGAGGGAGGGGACCTACAGCACCTGGATTGAAGCAAATGTGACTGGAAAGGGTAGATCCGCTCTAGCATAGGGTGGAGGGGAGGTGTTGGGGAGGGAGGGGTTTGTTGTAAGAAAGTTAGGTAGTGAATGTTGGCACTTTGCTGGTCCCTGCAGGTGGCTGTGTTTATGCTAGGGGTTAGGGGAGGAAAATGGTGCCTGTTCCTGGGGAAGTCCCTCTGGGATCTCTGCCCCTCAGGCTGAGCTCTGAAGTGTGTAAATAACTCTACCTCCCATGTGCCCCAGGTGGTTTTCAATCTGCTACTTCTATGCTGTATCTCTGAGGGCTGTTTGTCATGCTATTTCTTTAAGGGCAGGGACTCAGCTTCCTTTCACCCTCTGGGATCTCCTGGAGCTGAGCCCTCTTATTTTTAAAATTCCAAGTTTTAGGTCTCCCTAATGTAAGCACTCATGGAATTTGACCCCTCTAATTTTCTTTTTCTTTTTCTTTTTCTTTTTCTTTTTCTTTTCTTTCTTTCTTTCTTTCTTTCTTTTTTTTTTTTTAAGATTTATTTATTCTTCTGAGAGAGGGAGAGAGAGGGAGAGTAGCAGGAGGGACAGAGAGAGAGATTCTCAAGCAGATTCTTTGCTGAGTGCAGAGCCCCATGTAGAGCTCAATCTCACAACCCATGAGATCATGACCTGAGCTGAAACCAAGAGTCAGACACTTAACTGACTGAGCCACCCATGTGCTCCCACCCCTCTAATTTTCAAAGCCAAATGTTTTGGGGATTTGTCTTCCCCACTTATTGGTGTGATAATTTGTTTCTCTTCCTTCTCCTCATTACAGCTCCCTCCCACCTATGGGTCCATTTTGCTCCCCATCCATTTTACTCCCCACTGAGTCTTTGCCCTTCCTACCCTCTTCAATGTGGCTTCTTCACTACCTTTAGTTGTAGAGTTTGTTCTATCAGTCTTCAGGTCATTTTATGGATTATTTACACTGATGTGAGTTTATCTAGTTGTATCCATGGGACAGGTGAGTTTAGGGTCCTCTTATTCAGCCATCTTGGCCCTCCTCCTCTCTGATTTGGCATTTTATTTTTTTAATTTTTTTTAAAGATTTTATTTATTTGTTTGACAGAGACAGGCAGCGAGAGAGGGAACACAAGCAGGGGGAGTGAGAGAGGAAGAAGCAGGCTCCTAGCAGAAGAGCCTGATGTGGGGCTTGATCCCAGAACGCTGGGATCACACCCTGAGCTGAAGGCAGACACTTAATGACTGCGCCACCCAGGCACCCCTCTGATTTGGCATTTTAAAGGGTAATTTTGAGTACCATCAATTTTTACTTAAGCCTACCTTTATTTATTTATTTATTTATT
>NC_048219.1:26415487-26416714 GCF_002007445.2 Ailuropoda melanoleuca
TTTTTTTATTATATTATGTTAGTCACCATACAGTACATCCCTGGTTTTTGATGTAAAGTTCGATGATTCATTAGTTGCGTATAACACCCAGTGCACCATGCAATATGTGCCCTCCTTACTACCCATCACCAGCCTATCCCATTCCCCCACCCCCTCCCCTCTGAAGCCCTCAGTTTGTTTCTCAGAGTCCAAAGAAATATTTTTATACTTGCAGTCACCATTTTCATTGGTATGTTCCATTTCTTCATCAAAGAGCCTTTTACATTCATTAAGCTGGACAACTGTTTGAATTTCATAATACAATTATCCAGACTTTCATTTCCTATCATGCCCACAATCAAACAAATGAACTTTATTATTATCACTTATCAGTAATAATCACTCATTAGGTATGTCATTTCTATATGACTCCCAGATCACCTGAGTCCATGACTGGTTGGCTCCCACCCACTCCAAATGAATGCCTGGTGAGAGCTGCACCATGTGGTCTTGCCCTTTTAGGACTGTAGACAGAGTCAATCCCTCACTCAGCAAACACCTAGTGGCACTTGTTCTGAACCCGGTCTGTGCTTGGGAGGCAGATTAGTAACATAGACTGTGATCCCAAGAACCCTTGGGTCTAGTGAAGGAGACCTCTGAAGCAATACCTCTAACTTGAAGTGGATCACAAGTTTAATTACAATGGTACAACATGCCATAAAGCAGAAGGGTATATTAAATATGATTGAGAAAGCGGCGCCTAGGTGACTCAGTTGGTTAAGTGTCTGACCCTTGATTTCAGCTCAGGTCATGATCTCAGGGTCATGAGATGGAGCCCTATATGGGCTCCACGCTCATTGTGGAGTCTGCTTGAGATTCTCTATCTCCCTCTCCCTCTGCCCCCTCCCCCACTCTCTCTAAATAAATAAATGCAATCTTAAAAAAATAATAAATATGATTGAGAGAATTCAGCAGACATATTGGAAGGATACTGTTTGGCCTGAAAAGGACTTAAGCTCTGTGATGGCAGGAATTTTTCCTGGTTTGTTCACGGCTATATTCTATGTTCCTACAACTGTGACTGGCACATAGTAAACACTTAATAAATAGCTATTGAATACATTGGTAGATTTTGAAGTCAATAAGAGTTTCACTGAGGGGCGCCTGGGTGGCACAGCGGTTAAGCGTCTGCCTTCGGCTCAGGGCGTGATCCCGGCGTTGTGGGATCGAGCCCCACATCGGGCTCCT
>NC_048219.1:26416831-26474360 GCF_002007445.2 Ailuropoda melanoleuca
AAAAAGAGTTTCACTGAAAGAAAAAGGGAAAAAGAATTTCTTCTTTGAAAAGGCTTATCCTCAAAACCATGGAAATTGTTACTTTTTGTTTGTTTAACCTGCCTAACCCTTTCCCCTGGCTCTCCATTAGCTTTAAGATAAAAACTGCCCCCCCCCGTCCACTTCTTCTGAGTTTTATCTATGTATCCCATCCCAAGCCATTAGAGTAGACAGATGTCTGGTGTAGAACCAGACATTCTGTATGTCATCTGTGTCCAATAAATTAAAGATACAAATATTATGTTACGTATGAATTGCTCATATACCAGCTAATATAAAATATAATGTAGGTTACTAATGAATATACTGATCTTCTGTATATGTGTTTCAAATTGGGACTGTTCAGTTTCAAGTAATAGAAAATCCAATTCATTATTTTTGTTGTATTATTCTATTTATTTTTTATTATTTTTATTATGTTCAGTTAGCCACTGTATAGTACATCATTAGTTTTTGAGGTATTGTTCAATGAATCATTAGTTGCGTGTAACACCCAGTGCTCATCACAACACGTGCCTTCCTTAGTACCCATCAACGCATCACCCCATCCCTCCACCCCCTCCCCTCTGAAACCCTCACATGCACCCCAGTGTTCATAGCAGCAATGTCCACAATAGCCAAACTGTGGAAAGAGCCAAGATGCCCTTCAACAGATGAATAGATAAAGAAGATGTGATACATATACACAATGGAATATTATTCAGCCATCAGAAAGGATGAATACCCACCATTTGCATCGACATGGATGGAACTGGAGGGGATTATGCTAAGTGAAGTAAGTCAAGCAGAGAAAGACAGTTATCATATGGTTTCACTCATATGTGGAACATAAGTAATAGCACGGAGGACCATAGAGGAGGGGAGGGAAATCTGAAGGGGGAGAAATCAGAGAGGGAGATGAACCATGAGAGACTATGGACCCCAAGAAAATCCAATTCAAATGAGCTTAACTAATGAAAGGATTTATTAGCAATTGTAACTGAAAATCAAGTAATTGGGCAGACTTCAGTGCAGTTCAATCAGGGCTTCTCAATTGCTCTCCTCCGTTGTCTCATTCCTGACCTCCTATGTATGTAGCTTGTAATCCTTGGACCGCCATCCCCCACGGACACAAATCAGCATCTAGCAGAAAGATTATATGGTTTTTTGTTTACATGCAGGGATAGAGAGCATTGTTTCTCAAAACCAGTGAGTAAACGTCCCAAACTTGACTACACTACCCCTGAACTATCTTCTGTAGCCAGAGGACTGCCGAATTTGATTCATTTGTACCTCATTTACCAGAACAAATCATCATGTCAAGGGACATAAGATTATTCTTCTTATTTTCTGTCAGTCAGAGGCTACCTTTAGAGCTGGGGTTGGAGTCAATCACACAGGGAGGGAAGAGTAGCTCCCAAAGAAAAATATGGATATGATTAGGAAGGGAGAGAGGGAAGGTAACAAAGGCCCGAAAATTCTAGGGGCCAGAGTCAATACCTGTAGTGTACTACAATAAGGTTTTGTTGTCCCTTCTCATCCCCTGGACTCTGATATTCTGTGGCTCTTTGCATCTCTTTGGCTCTGTCTTTGTGCCTCCATTTCTCAGGCTACCCTGAAACTCACTACCACGATCATACCCTAGACCCTATCCTTACCCGGACCCCCTATATTTCCAACTCACTGTCTTTAGTACTTCAATTTCAACAATCTTTCAGTCCCACAGGGATTTATAGTCCACTGATGATGCTACCACTTTTTTACTGTCCCTTTCCCCCCTTCATGCCCTTGCTTCCCTTCCTACCCAGCTTAAATGTCATGGTCAATCATTGTAATCACTCCCTTGCTCGTATTTAACTCCCTGGCCACCCTTCATTTCACGATACTCTTTGGTAAGAAGAATACCCTGCCTATATCCAACTCTGAGTTTATTCTGTGCACCAAGACTACTGAGTATGACTGGAAAAAAACACACAACAATATTAATTAGTCTTACTCTACTCTTAATGGGTCTTTACTGCTGAATAGTAAAGCTGCTCAGCAATCACAATACATTTCACTAGTCCAACTTGCCTTTCATTCTCCTAGATGATCTCCCATCAGATCTCCCATCTCCTAAAACCTCCAGCACCTCCTTTCATGTGCTTGCTTTTGGCTGCTTACTCTGCTTCTTATTTTACTGAGAAAACAAATGCAACTAGAAGAGAACTTCCTTAGGTTCCTACCAACAAATCTCACCACCTAGCTGCATCTGTGCCCATACCTTCTGTATTCTCTGTTAATGTAGATTCAGTCCGTGAAACTAGCAGACCGGTCCCTCTTCTTGGACAGTAGATCCCATCTCTTTTCATTAACTCAAGGATATTGCCTCAGAAATTCTCCCATTCTCTGTCCTGCATCACCAATATTTTTCTTTTCTACTAAATCAGTGGTTCTCAATCACAGGTGATTTTGTCTGCTCCTCCCCCTCTACCTTCCAGGAAACATTTAGCAATATCTAGAGACCCTTATGGTTACCTCAACTGGGGAGGTAGGGGGAGGACACTATCATCTAGTGGATAAAATGCCAGGATGTTTCTAAACATCTTACAATGCAAAGCATGGCCCTCCCCAACAAAACATTATTCTGCCCAAAATATCAATAGTGTCAAAGCTGAGAAATCCTGAACTAGATCATTCCTATCAGCACACACACAAATGCTAGTATTGCTCCCATATTAAAAATTACCCTCTCCCGACTTCATATTCCCTTCCAACTACAACCCTATTTCTTGCTCCCATTTACTGCAAATGTTTCCAGAAACACTTCCTTCATTTGATTCCTAGAAACGACGTTCTTCTGGTGTTCTTTCTAATTTTAATAATTCCTTCTAGTCTCCTTTTCTAGTTTCTCATGTCCTGACCTCTAAATGTTGAAATGCCCAGATCTCAGTCCTTGGACTTTTTTCTTCTGTATACTCACTTCCTTATTTGCCTCATGTGGTTTCAAGTATCTATAAGTTGATGAATCCCAAATTTTATCTCTAGCCTGGACCTCTCCCCTGAACTCCAGATTCATATATTCAATTATCTATTCATCATCTCCACCTGAATATTTAATATGTATATAAAGCTTGGCTTTACCCTAAAACCTTCTTCTTACTCAGTCTTATTCATCAAAGTAAACTAAAATTCCATTCTTCCATTTCTTTAGGGTAAAACCTTGGTGTCGTCTTTGACTCCACTCTTTCACACTCCAACTGATCCATCATCAAACCTTAAAGTATACCTTTAAAACATAGTATATCCAGAATCAGACCACTTACTACCTCTACTGCTACCTTCCTGATGCTAGCCACTATCATCTCTCCTCTGGTTTATTGCAATAACCTCCTAGTTCGTCTCCCTACTTCCACCCTTATCCTCTTTTACTTTATTATCAACACTGCAACTAGAATGAAAATTTGAAATCATAAAGTAGATCATTATCATGCCTTGGTTCAAAAACCCTCCAGGGGCGCCTGGGTGGCACAGCGGTTAAGCGTCTGCCTTTGGCTCAGGGCGTGATCCCGGCGTTATGGGATCGAGCCCCACATCAGGCTCCTCCGCTATGAGCCTGCTTCTTCCTCTCCCACTCTCCCTGCTTGTGTTCCCTCTCTCGCTGGCTATCTCTCTGTTGAATAAATAAATAAATAAATAAATATCTAAAAAACAAAACAAAACAAAACAAAAAACAAAAACCCTCCAATGGCTAACCATCTTTCTCAGAATAAAAGTAAAAATTCTTATAATCCTTACTCTGCCCAGGCCTCTTTGCTATTCCTGGTCACATCAAGCAACATTATAGCCTCACAGCCTTTGCACTTGCTCTACTCTCTACCTGGAATGCTTTCCTTTTTGTGAAAACGCAAGGTCTTTGCTCAAAATCATCTTCCTAGGGGGGCCTTTCCTGACTTCTACATCTTACTGATACTTCCTGCCCTCCTTCCCTGCTTTACTTTTCTTCCTGGCTCTTATCATCATCTAAACTATTATATATTTTACAAATTTATTTGCCTGTCTCCCCCTAATAGAATGTAAGCTCCAAAACAGAACATATGTCTGTTTTGTTTCCTGTTGTATCCCCAATGCCAAGAGCAATGCATGTAATAGGTTCTCCATACTTAATTGTAGAAAGAATGAGCCAACCACAATGACCAGGGATAAACTATGTCTGACTCTTCTCTGAATCCCTGGTGCCCAACAGAGGCACAGAATACGAACTAGTAAAATACATGAATTTTCATTTTTGTCTTGAATAGTTGTGACTGTCATGTGTCTCAGTGCTTTCTTGATTCAGATGGATAACAGTTTCTCCTCTTTCCTCATCCCTCAAATTTTCTGTGAGGAGACAATGATCTCCCTGGGTACTCTTCTTGAGTTACTTAGTACCTAGGATCTCTCTATTCCCTTTCTCCTTTTCCTGGAACTTTTACCCTGAGACCCTATACCCCAGCCAAGCCCTGAGGAAATATGATGCCCTCACTCCTGTGGGCTCCATTTCTGGAACGCCTGCACTTTCCACCTAATTTTAGGTGCCTGACACCCTAATCAGACTGATTTCTCCTTCAGGGCAAAGATGATATTTGAGTTCCCTGTGTGCCTAGTACTTGGGATGAGACCCAGAACATTGTAGGCACTTTACTTGGTGCACAAGTAGTAATTGGACTAAACCTCTGCCTGTTTTCTGTCATTTTATAGTCCTTATTCTCTCCATACTTCTACACAGCCACCATAATACCTTAGTAAATTTATTAGTAGACATGTATCTCTGATGTTGTGATTAAGAGCATAGGCTTTGGAATTTAATAGACTGGGTCCTGGCTCTCTATCTTAAAGGTTATATAATTTTGGGCAAGATACTTAATCTCTCTAGCTTCTCTTTCACTATTGGTAAAATGAAAATAATAATGCTACAAAAGTTATAGTGAAGATTAAATTCAATAGTGTACACTAAGCCCTATTACTATGGCTCATAATAGTTCATGAATGATAACACTAATATACTCTAGTCAACAACAATAACAAAAATAATGATAGTACCACTATGAATATCTTGAAAATCAGGGACTGTATTTCCAGCACCTAGAGAATATGGACCTTGTGAGGGAGTGAAATGATGAGAGATGGGATTAGTGATGCAATTAGAGCCACATTAGGAAGGGTTAAGGAAGTTAGTTTTTATTCTTTAGAAAATGAAGAATAATGAAAGAGTCTTATAACACCTAAAACAAAGAGCAAGCTAATGATGATGATATTTATGAGTACCAAATGAGGAAGGCCAAGAGAGCTGCATGGGACCGTGTTAACAACTCATTGAACTTTATGGTGACTGACATTAGTAATACACTCAGGCTATAGTTACATGATGTCAGCTTTTCAGATGAAAAAGGAAAACTTCAGTCAAACATCTGGTTGTTTAGTCTACCCAACATCAAAGACCTGGCTGTTCTGAAACTTTCAGATGTTTGGCTGAATGGTTTAGTTTTCCTCTTCATCTAAGGGGTCTGCTAGACACAATCACTATGATTTTTGTCAGCTTTAGGCCTGAGTTTTTTTTTTTTAATTATAAAAACATTTTTATAACAACATAAAAGTAATTTTTAAAAAAGAAATCAAAACCTCCCTAATTCTACCTCTCTAAAACAATTGGCTTTATTTGTGCATATTTTCTTTATAACATATGAAGTTTACATTGCTTACCCAAGGTGAACATATGTTTGTGTCCTTTTCTTTGCACTTAGTATTATATTATAGTATTTAAATTTTAATATAAGTCATATTTGAAAATAGTTACTATATAATATTATCAACTGTGTGTTAGATGTGTAAGACATATACTAAATTTTAACAACCTAAGATTGTTGAAAACTTTGTTGCCTCTAATTTTTCATTAAAATGAATAACATTTTATTTATTGATTTTTCCCTCTAAATAATTTCATTGGATAGCCAGTTACAGGTCAAAAAAAATTTTTTTTCCATGTAAATTTCTATATTCTAAAGAAATTATATGAATTTGTATTGATGACAACAAAAGTTTCCTATTTCAGCACAGTCTTATCAACATTCATATTATGATTTAGTGTTTTTATTTTGGTCAATTGAACTAGTTCTAGTATGATAACATATAATAATATATAATATGCTATATATATTATATGTAATATATATGTTTTATACACATAATATGTGTATATTTTAATCTGTATGTGTGCTTATCTTCCCTCTTCTCCAAAACCATCAATAAAATGAGAACAAATGTTTATTTTAATGCTATCAATTCATAAGGAAAGAATGCAGGAGTTGTCAATAGACAAATTTTTAGAAGATGGAAATCAGTATAGTTGAGAAAGCTGAAGTATATGCTGAGGGGGGATTCCAGTTGGAAGCTACAGAAACGAATAAGGATAAGAATAATACTATATTATTATATATCTTAGTAGATATCAGGCATTATTCTAAGCATTTTACATACATAATCTCATTTAATCTTCACAACATCCTTTGAGGTCGGTACTATTATTTTCACCATTTTACAATTGAGGAAACTGAAGCATGAGGTCAAATAATTCGTCCAAGGTCACATAGCCAAATTTCAAGCCCAGGCTATCTGGGTTCAAAGTCCATTTCCTTAATGACTACGTTGTACTGCCATTTAAGAAAGGCTCAGTGATTTGAGGCACAAGGTATTGTGGAAAGCAGGAATGAGGTGTGGATATTGATTGAATGTCTATGTAGAGAGAACTTAGACTTTCAGGTCCCTTCCCCCAGCTCATCCAACCAGGTTAGTATATCTCCCTATCCTGGCAGGAGACCAGAGATTTGATCTATGGAAAAATTGCACCCGTGAGGCTAAAGCCCAGAGAAATTAGGCACTTAGCAGGGGGAGAGAAGTGCCAACAGAAAACAGGGGAATTAAGTGAATGTACACTCACTGAGTGGTGAGAACTTTGCCCCTAATCCTACTCAGCTTAGAGTACTTGGATAGCCAGGCAGCCATACCTGTCTCTGCTGTTCAAGGGGAGAATCTGGAGAAACTGACCAGTTTCAGAAAAAAGAACTACAGATGCTGATATTTTGAGATATCCAGCGAAGTGGTCAGGTAACCTCCCTATTACCCTACAGCAAAACCACCAGTTGACAATCCCATCTACTCACACAGAGCTTCCAATTCAGGTTTTAGTACCTCACTACTAAATATAAAGGGCTGCAAAATTTCACCAGATATTTGAAGAAAGCCTCCAAAATGGGGGAAGCCAAAAAAAAAAAAATCAAGAAATGGAACTCAAAAGAAAACAGACAAACTAGGGAGCTGAAGAAAAATTTTAGATGATCATCAATGTACTTAGAAAGAATAGATATTGCATTCATGAAACAAGAGTAGGATGTTTTCTTAAGAAAAAAAGGCATAAAGAGAGATCAAGAACTCATGAAAATTAAAAACATGAAAGCAGAAAACTTTAAAAATCAATAGAAGAGTTGGAAATTCAAATGGAAGAAATCTCCCCCCAAAAACCAAACAGGAAGACAAATAGCTCAACAATAGAAGAGAGAAGAAAACTGGAAGATCAATTCAGGAGATCCACAATCCAAGCAATGTAAGTTTCAAAAAGAGAAAGTAAAGAGATAAAGAAAAAGAAATTACTAAAGAACACAAGAAAAAATTCCCAGAATTTGAAGAACACATGTTTTCCATTTGAAAGATATATTAAAGGCTGAGCACAACAAATTAAAAAAAAAAAGTGTCAGTGTACAACCTTAAGAAATTTCAGGATACTAGGAGATAAAATATGCTTACGCTACCAGGGGAAAATAATGGTATCCTACAAAGTATAGAGAGAGAACCCAAAGGACATGAAGTGTCTCAACAAATAATGGAAACTAGAAAAGAAAGTAGCAATGCCTTAAAAGTTCTGTGTCAAAATCAACTTCCAAGCTAGAATTCTATATGCAGAGAACTGCCAGTCAAGCCAGAAGGTAAAATTGAGGCATATTGAAACCAGTCTCCAAAAAAAATTATTTCCCATACCTCTTTTTCAGGAAGCTATTGATAAGATTTGTGCCACCAAAATGAGGGAGAGAAAGAGAGAGAAACATGGGATTGGTAAAAAAAAAAAAAAGTACATCTACCACAGGAGAGTGGCAAAGAGAATTCTCAGTTATGACAGTAAAGAAGAATGCTAGGGTGGAAACTGTTTAGCATGTTTGAAGATGGAATAGGAGAATGGAGGGCTCCGGGATGTGTATCTTCAGGAAATAAATGGAACAGATAAATGAGCTCACATATTTGATAATGTAGAAAATAGTGACATAGAGAACAAAGAACAGGAAAAGATAAAATGATTAATATCTCCAGTTAAAAAAAAAGTGTACAAGAAAGGCAATGTGACTGTAGTACAGTGCTTAGCTTGGCAGTAAATATACTTACAACAATTCGGAGTGAATTTTGATTTAGTCAAAAATTCTATTTTAATACATTAGAGGAAATAGGCGCCTAGAGTGATGAGAGAGGGCTGACCCCTCACTTTTCACAATAGGCATTCAAAAGATAATGTCTAAAGTTGATAAACCAAAAAGAATCAGTATAAGCATATTATCTTTTAATGGAGGTAAATACCAGAAAAAATAGGCAAAAGAGTTTGGGGAGGAGGCTTGAGGTTAAGGATAGGAGGAGCTGGAGATCACAGTTTTTCACCATAAGTCTGATAGTATTTTTTGACTTTATAAACAATGTGAATGCATTATTTTGATTACTTTTTAAGTTTTAAAATAATTTTTTGATGGTATTTCATTTGCATTTGAATTTCTTTAACTGAAGATTTTTATCATGTGTTCATATACTGACTACCAGTTATTTAACAAGCATTTATGTGTTAGGTGTCTTGCCTGACACTGCAGATAAATAAATGAACAAAATTAAATCTGTACCCTTAAACAGTTCACAGTACAGGTAAAGAGAGAAAGATAAGAAATCACATAGCTATTAAACAGATGACAAGTGCTATCATAGAGAAATATGGAGGGTACTAGAGGAGCAGAGAGAAATGCGTATCTGGCTTTGCCTTGGGAGAGGTGGGTCTGAGCCCATCATAGAAGAGGATAATGGAAGGGAGGGCTTTCCAGGCAAATGGAATTGATGTGAAAAGGGTTGGAGGTGTCAGCAAGTTTCCTTTGTCGTGTTTGTTAAGGCAGGATGTGCAGAATGCAGGATTTGCCTCAGCCTTTGTTCCGTTTTATTTGGGTCGGGTCAAGTTTTGTGGTCTTCTGTGGACATTTTAAAATTTGGGAATATGCCTGCTAAAATGCAGCTGGGGTCCTGTCTTTGAGGTAGAAATAATGCAAATAGCTGTAAATGGGAAGGCCAGGAAAACACCAAAGTATTCAAACTCTTCTTATATGTGTGTCCTTTAATGGCCTTAGTGTGTTTGATTTGCCTGCCCTGTGTGGACCACTGAATTGTAGGCAGAGTTCTTAACTTTTCAAATTAGGAAAATAAGCTATTTATCCAAGTCTCTCCAAGCAAAACACAGGCCACATTTAATCAACTTTCAAAATTATGCCCATTAGGAACTAGCTATTAGCTATGAAAACAAGTACTAGCTCATATTGCTCATTTCCCTTTCCCCCATCCCCATTACCACCATCCTAGCTCAGGCCTCGATGTCAGACATTACAAATGAGTCCTGACTACTTTCCCTATGCCTCCAGTCTCTTCTATTCAATCCATTTCCCCTTGCAACCAGATTGTTCTTTCTAAAATATAGACCTAATTGTGGTACTCCTTTGATTAAAAAAATCAAAAAAAAAAAAAAAGAAAAGAAAAGAAAAGAAAGAAAGAAAGAAAGAAAAAAGAAAAAAAGGAAAGAAAGAAAGAAAAGGAAAAGCAACTTCAATGCTTTTCCCCATAGCCTAGAGGATCAAGTCCTTTCTAGCATCCCAGGTCTTCCATTACCTGGCCCCAGACTATATTTCTAGCACCCTCACCTACTGTTCTTCTTTCATTCTCCCACCACTTCCTACTACACACACACACTGTTCTTTCTCTAAATTTCAGCTTCCCTGAAATGTTATTCTTAGAACACAGGGAACTTTCATACCAGCAAACATTTACATCAAGCATCTGCATTTGCTTTTCCTCTCTTTAATGACCTTTGGCCCACAAATCTTCTCCCTATCTTAAAACCCAGGTTAAATGTTCCTGCTGATGATTAAAAGCATGATTCTGGTACACCAGGATCCAATCCAGGCTTACAAAATTTGAGACTTGAGTAAATCACCTAAACTCTCTTTGCTTTAAAAATAATAGTAGAAAGTAATAGTACCTACTTCACAGAGTTGTTGTGAGACATAAATAAGATAATACATGGGAAATACTTAGAACAATGCCAGGCATATAGTTAGAGCTCAATGAATGTTAGCTCTGCTTTAAAATAACAATAAATGATAAATAAACAAATGAACGAATGAATGGTGCTTGGGTGGCTCAGTCAGTTAAGCGACCAACTCTTGATTTCAGCTCAGGTCATGATCTCACCAGCATGAGATGGAACCCAGAGTTTGGCTCCATGCTCAGCATGGGGCCTGCTTGAGATTCTTTCCTCTCCTCCTCCCTATCTCTCTCTCTCAAAATAAATAAATAAATAAATAAATAAATAAATAAATAAATAAATAAATAAAATCTTTAAAAAAAGAAAAAGAAATAAATACATAAATAATATGTCCTCTTTTCTGAGAGGCTTTACTCATTTTTCCAAGGGAAATTAATCATTTCTTCTATTTCCCCCAAGGAAAATTAATCATAAGCAGTTTATATTGCTTATGACATTTACTGTCTCATCTCTCCTAATTTATACAATTTCAAAGAATATGTTCAAAATGATTTAAAAAAAAAGTTACATTCCCTTCTGAAGTCTTTGAAAATGTAGTTTCAGAGCTATTAGACATGGATTCCAATCCTGGATCAGCTACCTACTAATTATGTAATCTTGGACAGGTAACAAAACCTTAGTTTCTATATCTATGAAAAGAGGGATAATACATTTATCTTACTGAGGATTCAGTGATAATTTTCCTTTCAAGTTCTCCCAGGGTCTGCAGATAAAGCGTAAGACAAGTGGCCAAGCATGTAAGTCTCTTTACCATCTGGCCCTGTCTATCTTTCCAGCTTCATCTCCCCCGTTCTC
This sequence comes from Ailuropoda melanoleuca, assembly GCF_002007445.2. Lineage (NCBI taxonomy): Eukaryota > Metazoa > Chordata > Mammalia > Carnivora > Ursidae > Ailuropoda > Ailuropoda melanoleuca. The sequence continues at coordinate 26,428,053 of NC_048219.1, forward strand.
CCTTGTACTTGCTGCTTCAACAATTCTGAAATGCTTGCAATTTCCTAAGCTGTCCAGGTTTTTGAGTTTTTGCACATGCTGTTCATTCTGTCTGGTGTCCTTTTCACTTCTACTTACTCAGTTTTCATCCTTCAAAACTCATTAAAAAACTTACTGACTACCTAATTATATATAGTCTATATTCCTCTGGTCATTTAACAAGTGTCTAAATGCCATCTGGAATAGTCCAACCACCTTTAACTGCATCAGAACTGAAAATCAAAACTTTTAAGGCCCTTTGAGTTCACCTAACTGAGCCCAACATTGCCCAGGCTGAAGAAGTAGTTTTAGAGAGAAAAGATTGACCCAAAGTAATGGAAATCTCAGTTATCTACTGTTGTGTAACAAACTATCCCAAAGTTTGGTGGCTTAGATCAATAACCATTTCATTATTTCCTACAACTGTGAACAGGAATCCAATCAGGACTAGGTTAGTTGCTTCTTTTGCTCCACATGGAGCCTCCACATGGAGTCAACTGAGGTCATTCAAAAGGTATTCATTTGGCTTCACTTACATGCTTCAAGGTTTGGCAGAAATGGCTAGAAAGCTGGCTTCATTTGGGCCCCTCTTACCCGACAGACAGTCTCAATGTGATCTCTCCAGCAGGGTACATGGAGGCTCAGGGCTCAAAGAGAAAATGTTGCCTGGAGACAGGAAGTGGAAGTTAACAATTTCTTAAGAGTTGGGCTTGGAAACTAGCACAGTGTCATTTCTATAGTATTCTATTGCTCAAAACAATCTAAAGCCCACCCAGACTCTGGAGGAGGAGACATAACACTTGACAATGGTAAGAGGATCAAAGAATTTACAGCCATCTTTAATCTGTCACCGTCAGTCCTCTGACCACAAATTATTTGTATTCTTCCCACATGCAAAATGCATTCATCTCCTCAAAGGACCCGCCCCTCAAAACAGCCCATTATAGCATCAGACCCAGGATTAAGGTCCATGAGCTCATTATCTGAATAAGTTCCAGGTGTGGATGAAGCGCCTCAGCTGTAATTCCTCAGCTGTAGCTTCTTGAGCAGTTACTTTCAACCTGGAGATCTCTGAACTACAGAGATAAGTCATCTTCCCCTGACACACCCAACTACAATGGTGACAGGCATAAAATAACTGCAATGGATACTCCAGTTCAAAAGAGAGTGGTGGTGGTGGTGGGTGGGTGGGGGAATGGAAGCACATAGCAGTCACTGGTGTATAGCAATTCTGAAATCTAGCCAGGCATGTGTTGCCAGTTCCTTCATTAAGGCCTGGTTCTGCTCCCTGGGAATAAGAGTGTCTGTGACTTTTGGTTTTGCCCTCTGAGTCATCCCTCTTTTTTCCATAACAACAAGTCCATTTTTGTAGTTGAGTAGTTTTCTCAGCCTGCTCTCTGCCCACAGCAGACTGGGAGTCCAAAGACCTCTTTTCATTTTGTGATGTCTCTGTCAGTTTCAGGCCAAGCTAATGTAATCCTTTGAAAATTCAGGGAGTTTCCTGTGTATCAAAGTATACTCTACTCCATTATCCAGAAAACACACCCACAAATCTCTTTCAGAGAGCCTTTCTTGACTTTGGGTGCTCTGTGAAGCTGTTGTGGAATGACACACTTAAGACCCTCAGAAAACCTACTGTTTAACATTGAAGGTCAATGAGGCACAGCATTAAGATTCTTAGAATTTTTTTACCTCTAGAAATAATTGGTAAAGGATCTATAAGATACAGCCTTGAATCTTCCTGAGGTCTTAATAGAAGCTTTTACAGGGACGCCTGGGTGGCTCCATCAGTTAAGTGTCTGCCTTCAGCTCACGTCATGATTCCAGGGTCCTGGGATTAAGTCGTGCCTTGGGCTCTCTGCTCAGCAGTGAGCCTGCTTCTCGCTTTCCCTCTGCCTCTCCCCCTCCTTGTGCTCTCTCTCTGTAAGATAAATACATAAAATGTTTTAAAAAAAGAAAAGATTTTACAGTTGCACCCTTGATTTGTTTTTACCCTGTGACCTTATTTTGTTGGCAGCACTTTGGATTTGACTTGTAATGAGACCATTTATTCCTTTAAGATCCTTGTGCTGGAAATTGGCTCTTCTTTAGTTTACCCCTCTCTTTTCATATTTTATCATAGATAGCTAGAAAAAGTTAGTCAATGCTTTGTAATTTCTGCTTGGCAAATCCCCAGTCAGATCCTCAAGTTCATTAGGTATCTTTCTATTTTCCATGTTATCATAAATGACCATTTGTCAAACCTTCCTCCAGCTTCCAAACACAATTTCTTGACTGTTCTGCCAGTCTTCACCAACAGTCTTCTCCAGCCCATTCCAAATTTCATTAACAGATTCCTCAAGTCCCTTCAAGTCTCCACCCATTGCCTACTCTCAAAGTCAATATCCAATGTCTTGGGTTTTGTGTTATAGAAGTACTCCATTTCCAGGTATCAGCTTCTGTTCTGGTTATCAGTTGTTGGACTTAATAACTTTTTTAAAAAAATTATTATGTACCTTAATTTTGTGAGTTAATATTTGGCATAAGCTTGGATGACCAATTGATTCTTCTTCTCCACATGGAGTTAAATGGGGTCAGTGGATGGTATTCAGCTGGCAGTTTGGCTAGTCTGGATGATCCTAGCTACCTTCACTCACATGACTGAGGCATTGGCAGGTTCAGCTGTAAGACTGGATTCAGCTAAGCCCATCTCCCTTACACAGAAGCTGGGATCAGTCAGACCCTTCTCTCTCCATGTCGTCTCAAAGCCTGTCCATGAGGTACCTCCAGAAGGATGTCAAACATCTTACCTGACACCCAAGTGCTCCAAGGGGCAATGTCCCAGGGGATAGGAAATGAATACTTCTGGTTTTTTAAGTTCCAAGGCTTGGAAACCAGCAGTGTCATTTCTGCCATATTTTATTAGTTAAAACAGTACCAGAGTCTCTGCTCAAATTCAGGTAGAAAGGACATAGACACCATCTCTTAATAGGAGGAGCATCAAAGTATTTGTGGCCATATTTAATCTGCCACATAAAGAAAGTTAACAGTAAAGCCAAGAATTGAACCCAGATCTTCTGCCTCAGGTGCCTGCATGTGCCCTTATAACATTCATTCATGCATTCATGATTCAACAAATATTTCTGGAATAGCCCTGTCTGCTAGGTATCATGTTAGATGCTAAGACTGGACATAAACATAAAAAATATATATAAACTCTATTCTGGGATAGCCCACAGTCTAGTAAAGTCACAGATCATGCTACTTGCTAATAGAGAAGTATGCCAAATGCTGGAGAAACACAAAAGAGGGAGGAAATATCTGCGCTGAGGAAGAGGGTGTACCAGGAGGGTTTCCTAAAGAAATGACCTTAGAGCTGAGTTTTAAAGCTGAAGAGAATTTGCTGAGGAGACAATGAAAGACTTTCTAGTCATGAGCCAAGGGGAGGCAGGGTGTGAGAGCATGGTATGTTTGGGAAACATTGAGTTCACATGGTCGTTGTAGAGGATGTGAGAAATGCAAACCACTCAGAAATTATTTAACGTATTTTCCTAAGGCAGTCAGAGAGATATAAGGAGAAAGTGATTGGAGACTTCAACTTAATGTTTTTCCAGTTGATGAGTCCAAGAGTTGTGACTCCAAAGCTTTTCTTTCTATGTTCCCATATGTAAGCCTCCCACCCCCATTTCTTCATTAAATCATGGCAGTAGGCTTAGAAGAAAGTAGGTCATTTAGTGTTCTATATTTACTTCCAGCATATAAACTTATTTCAGCATGTGTGCAAGTCTGGGTAACAGACTGTATGTGATGAATACTAATCACATGTCTTTTCATGTGGTTATTTGAAAACTACACATTGAGCCTGACCCTATTGCCTGTTTAAAGTAGAGATTGATGTGGTACAACTGAGAGGTTATTTTGCTTGGCATCAGACTCCAGTACACTAAGTCAGTGGCCCATTCCACTACCTATCCTCTGTGATGCCTTTGTGAAAATTAGAAAAAAAGATATCTTCTGGGCAGATACAATCCTACACCAGGTTTCAGTAGCTCAGAAAGTAGAGTAAGGTCTGAATTTTAGTTACCACTTATTTCCTGGCTTGAACACCTTTGTGACATGTACAAGATGTGAAACCCTATGTTCTGGCTTTGCCTGATTATTGGTGTTCCATTGTTAAATTCAGAACAGAGTCTGTGGACACAGACCACAGAAGCTAGCTCCTATTTCCTTCTCCTCACATCCCTGATTCTAATGTATCACGTGACTTACTATTCAAACACTAAGCAATCATCCTCCTCCTCTGTGCTTATTTTCCTCTCTGAAATCTCCAAGGACTATTCTTTCCCACTCTGGAATATATAGCTCCATTTGTCAGGAATAAGTTTGGCAAGTATAATATTCTATCCATACTTTCACCTGCCTCAGGAAAAGAATTTTTAAAGTTTTTTTTTCCATACCACAAACCATTTTGAAACGCTAATACCAGGAATAAAGGGAAAGAGAGAGAGGAAACATTGTCTACAACCTTGTTTCCTATCAGAATATCATTTTCATTTCTCCACATTACCTTGGTGACCATTGTCTACAAGTTCCTAAATTCCAAACTCTGTCAACATGTATGTCATTTTTTCATGGCTTTAATGAGAGAAAACATTTCATTTTCTGTATTTTTTACTAAATGGTATTTCCAAAGAACTTTTAATTCTTCAATTATGCATATATTCAACAAATATTTACATAGTTCCTATAATTTGCTAGGCTCTATTTTAGATGCTGAGGATTCAGTAGTGAAAATGACAAAGACTTTACCCCATGGACTTAATTCTAGTGACAGATACATACAACGAACAATACATACATAGTAAAATATCAAGTGCTATAAAGAAAAACAAAGGCAAGGGACTAGAGAACAATGTTGTTGTAGAGAATGACAATTTTAGAGAATACCTCTTGAAGTGAGTATATGATTATTTAATCATTTTCTTATGATCAAATATTTAGATCACTGTTTCCGAGATTGTTTTTCAGTAAATATATATATTAGCTCCTGGTTTTGTTGTTTTTTTTTTTAAGATTTTATTTATTTATTTGACAGAGACAGCCAGCGGGAGAGGGAACACAAGCAGGGGGAGTGGAAGAGGAAGAAGCAGGCTCCTAGCGGAGGAGCCTGATGTGGGGCTTGATCCCAGAACGCCAGGATCACACCCTGAGCCGAAGGCAGATGCTTAACGACTGCGCCACCCAGGTGCTCCAGCTCCCGGTTTTTAATGTAAAGATATTGTAATCACCATAATTTATTTTTTAGAGGGCAAAATGTTATCAAGAAAGGATTCTGGAAAGATGGCAAAGTAAGAAGTGCCAAGATTCTGTCTCCCCACGTAGACAACAACTGCATAACAGAATCTGCCTCATATAACTATGTATTTGGAAGTCTAGAGTCTATTTTTGCCTTGCCCACAACTTCCAGGGGAAGACTTAGAAGATAAATTGTGGTGAATTTAAATCAATTTCAACTCAGCACAGTAGCAGCTATCTATCCTCCACCCCCAGTGGCAGGCTGCTGTGCACAAGTACCTGGAGCAGCTTGACCACAGCTTGTGCAAGCCAGGGTGAGCAAAAAGGACTCTGTCCTCCAAATAATTTGGATCTGTGCTCTGGTTGCTATTTGCTGCTTCTGATCACAGGGGTACAGAAAAAGAAGTGGGCAGCCATTATTGTTGCACCTTCCAGTTGTTGCAAGCTCCTCCCCCTCCAACTAGTGACTTCCAGGGAATTTAAAGGGTTGGTGCCCCTTTATTGCCGCCTATTCATTTCTCTCTTTTCCCCTGACAGAATTGAAGGGAAAAATAGACAATTATACAACATGGTTGAAGACTTCAATACCCTACTCATAATAATGAACCGTTCTAGAAGATGATAAGGAAGGAAATAACAGACAGAAGGATAAGTGAGAAAATAAAGGACTTAACACAATAAACCAGCTCCATCTTCTGACAAACATATACAAAACACTTTACCCAACAACAACAGCATACACATTCTTCTTAAGTGCAAATGGGACATCTTTTAGGGTAGACCATATATTAGGCCACAATTAAGTCTCAGTAGATTTTAAAATATAAACATTGGGCACCTGGGTGGCTCAGTCGGTTAAGTGTCTTCCTTCAAATCCGGTCATGATCCCAGAGTCCCGGGATTGAGTCCCACATCGGGCTCCCTGCCCAGTGAGGAGTCTGCTTCTCCCTTTGCCCATCACCCTGCTTGTGCCTTCTCTCACTCTGTCTTTCCCTCAAATAAATGAATACAATCTTTTATATATATATATATATATATATATATATATATAAAAAAAAGAAATAACAGAAAGAAAATTGGAAAGTTCACAAAATTGTACCTATTAAACAAAATACTTTTATTTATTTATTTATTTATTTAAAGATTTTGTTTATTTATTTATTTAAAGATTTTGTTTATTTATTTGACAGAGAGAGACAGCCAGTGAGAGAGGGAACACAAGCAGGGGGAGTGGGAGAGGAAGAAGCAGGCTCCCAGCAGAGAAGCCCGATGTGGGGCTCGATCCCAGAATGCTGGGATCACGCCCTGAGCCGAAGGCAGATGCTTAACGACTGCGCCACCCAGGCGCCCCTAAACAATATACTTTTAAACAAACAATGGTTTAAAGAAGAAATCACAAAGGAAATTAGGAAATACTGAGATGAATGACAAACAAAAACACAACATATTAAGAGTTATGGAACTCAGCAAAAGCCGTGTTAAGGGAGAAATTTTATAGCTATAAACACATTAAAAAACAAGAAAGATCTAAAATCAACAACCTAACCGTACAATTTAAGGAACTAGAAAAAGAGGAACAAACGAAACCCAAAGCTAACAGAAAAAAGGAAATAATATAGACCACAGATAAATGAAATAGTGAATACAAAAACAATAAAAAAAAAATCAATGAAACCAGAAGTTTCAATGAAACCAGAAGATCAACAAAATTGACAAAACTCTCACTAGATGACTAAGGAAAAAGAGAGAAGACTCAAATTACTAAAATCAGAAGTGGAAGTGGCAACATAACTACTGATTCTACAGAAAAAATGAAGATTATGAAAGTAATATTAGCAAGTGTATATCAACAAATTGAATAATCTAGATGAAATGGACAAATTACTAGGAAAAAAAAAACTACCGAGACTAAATCATGAAGAAACAGAGAATCTGAATAGACCTATAACTAGTAAGGAGATTGAACTCAAAATGAAAAATCTCCCTATAAAGCAAGCCCTGGGCCTGCCTGATGGCTTCACTGGTGAATTCTATCAAACATTAAAGAACTAATGACAATCATTCTCAAACTTCTACAAAAAATTGAAGAGGAGGTAACAATTCCTAACTCATTGTGTAAGGCCAGCATTACCGTGATACCTAAACCAGAAAAAGACATTACAAGAAAATTGTAGGCTAATATGCCTTATGAACATTGATGTAAAAATCCTTTACAAAATACCAGCAAACCAAATTCAGCCTCATATAAAAGGATTATGCACCACGATCAAGTGCAATTTATTCCTAGAATGTGAGGATTTTTCAATTTGCAAAAAGCAATCAAGGTAGTATATCATATTAACAGAATGAAGGAAAAAAAACCACATGATCATCTCAACTGATACAGAAAAAGCATTTGAAAAAATTCAACAAACTTAAATGATAAAAACATTCTGAAAACTAGGATTAGTAGGAAATGACCTCAACATAATAAAAGCCATGTATGAAAAACCCACAGCAAATATCATATTCAATGGTAAAAGACTGAAAGCTTTTCCTTTAAAATCGGGAAAAGGTAAGGATGCCCACTTTCACCACTTCTATTCAACATAGAACTGGAAGATCTAACCAGAGCAATTAGGCAGAAAAAAGAAAGACATCCAAATCGGAAAAGGTGAAGTAAAATTATTTCTATTTGTAGATGATATAATCTTATATGTAGAAAACACTAAAGATTACACACACACACACAAAACCCTATTACAACTAATTAATAAACTCAGCAAAGTAGTAGGAAACAAAGTCAACACAAAAATCTGTTGCATTTTTATATACAGTTGACCCTTGAACAACATGGGTTTGAACTGAATGGGTCCATTTATACATAGATTTTTTTATAGTACGGTACTATCAATATTTATTTGCTCATGCTTATGATTTTCTTAATAATATTTTGTTTTCTCTAGTTACTTTATTGTAAAAATACAGTATACAATACATATAACATACAAAAATATGTGTTGACTTTTATTGGTAAGCCTTCTGGTCAGTAGGCTATTAGCAGTTAAATTTGTGGGGAGTCAAAGTTATATATGCATTTTCAACTGCATGGGGTTGGCAGTCCTAAAACCTGTGCTCTTCAGGGGTCAACTGCATTAACAATGAACAATTTGAAAAGGAAATTACAAAAACAATTTTTTTACAATAGCATCAAAGAGAATAAAATACTTAGGAATTAACCAGGGAGATGAAAGACTAGTACATGAACCTTATAAAACATTGCTAAAGAAATTAAAGAAGAAATAAATAAATGGAAATAATGATGTTCATGGAATGGAAGATTTTGTATTGTTAAAATGTCCTTATTACCCAAAGCAATCTACAGAGTCAATGCAAACCCTATAAAAATCCCAACTACAGTTTTTTATAGAAATAGAAAAAGCCATTTTAAAATTCATATGAAATCACAAGGGACCCCAAATAGCCAAAACAATCTTGAAAAAGAGCTAGAGAACTCACACTTCCTGATTCCAAAACTTACTGTAAATCTACAAAAATTAAAACAGTGTGGTACTGACATAAAGACAGACATATAGACCAATGGACTAGAATAGAGATACCAGAAATAAAGTCTCACATAATATGATCAAATGATTTTTGACAAGGGTGCCTAGACCATTCAATGGGAAAGGACAGTCTTTTCAAGAAATGGTATTGGGAAAAATGGATATACATAAGCAAAATAATGAATTTGGACCTTTAGCTAACATCGTATTAAAAAAAAAAAGCAGCTAACTCAACATGGATCAAAGACCTAAGTTGATAAAACCCTTGAAAGAAAACATGGGATAGAACTTCACAACATTGGCACTGGAGCAGATAATGCTAAGTGAAATAAGTCAAGCAGAGAAAGACAATTATCATATGATTTCTCTCATCTATGGAACATAAGAACTAGGATGATCAGTAGGGGAAGAAAGGGATAAAGAAAGGGGGGGTAATCAGAAGGGGGAATGAAACATGAGAGACTATGGACTATGAGAAACAAACTGAGGACTTCAGAGGGGAGGGGGTGGGGGAACTTCACAACGTTGGACTAGCAATGATATCTTAGCTATGACATTAATTACATGTAACAAAAGAAAAAACAAATAGGACTTCATGAAAATTAAAAATTTTTTGCATCAGAAGACACTACCAACAGCATAAAAGGAAAACTACAGAATGGGAGAAAATACTTGCAAATCATACAGCTGATGATAAGGGATTAATAATCAGAATATATAGAGAACTCTTGAAACTCAACAAAAAAACCCAAAACAATCTGATTGAAAAGTAGGTAGAAGACTTGAATAGACCTTTCTCCAAAGAAAAGGAATGGCCAATAAGCACATGAAAAGATACTTAGCATCACTGATCATTCAGGAAATGCAAATCAGAGCTATAATGAGATATCACCTAACACTTATTAGGATGGCTATTGTCAGGAAAACAGAAAACGAGTATTGGCAATGATGAGGAGAAACTGGAACACTTGTGTACAGCAATAAATGAAGAGTTATTGTTTAATAGGTATAGAGTTTTGATTTTACAAGATGAATAGAGTTATGAGGATGGATTGTGGTGATGGCTGCAAAACAATGTGAATGTATCTAATACCACTGAAGTGTACACTTAAAAATGGTTTAAGATGGTAAATTTTATGTGTATTTTACCACAATAAAAAAATTACAAAAATCTAGATATGTTCTATTTTCAGTTTCCCAATGTGTCATGACATTTCTGTCTACTATGCCTTCATCCAAGCTCTCCCTTCTGCTTGAGTTCTTGTCTTCAGTCCTCCCCAGCTGCTCCTAGCCATCCTACAAAGCTCACGTGTCAAGAAGAATTTTTAACCTTCCTAGGCCAAGTTTCCCTTAAACTTTAATGTGCATATAAATCTGAGGATCATGGTAAAACATACATTCTCATTTATTCAGTCTTAGGTAGGGCCGGAGACGTTGCATTTCTAATAAGCTCCTAGGTGAATCAGGTAGTGGTGATCTATGGATCACATTTGAGTGGGAAGACTTTAGACTAGCAATTCTCAAACTTTTTGTCTTAGGACCCCTATGTGCTTTTAAAATTTATTGAGGACTCCAATGAGCTTTCGTTTATATAAATTATATCTATCAATATATATCATATTAGAAAATAGAACTGAGGGGCGTCTGGGTGGCTCAGTGGGTAAAAGCATCTGCCTTCGGCTCAGGTCATGATCCTAGGATCCTGGAATCAAGCCCTATGTCAGACTCTCTGCTCAAAAAGGACTCTGCTTCTCCCTCTCCCTCTGCCCATCCTCTCTCTTTCTCTCACTCTCTCTCCAATAAATAAATAAAATCTTAAAAACAAAGAAAACTGAGGGGCGCCTGGGTGGCACAGCGGTTAAGCGTCTGCCTTCGGCTCAGGGCGTGATCCCGGCATTATGGGATCGAGCCCCACATCAGGCTCCTCTGCTATGAGCCTGCTTCTTCCTCTCCCACTCCCCCTGCTTGTGTTCCCTCTCTGGCTGGCTGTCTCTATCTCTGTCAAATAAATAAATAAAATCTTTAAAAAAAAAAAAAACAAAGAAAACTGAGAAATATAAAAAAATATTTAATTCATTTAAAAATAACAATATTAAGCCCCTTATATGTTAGCATAAATAACATCTTTTATTTTTGCAATATCTCTTTAATATCTGGTTTTACTCTATCATAAATGGACAAATACAGCAGGCTTGAAATCTGTAAGGATATAGCTGAACTCAATGGCACCATCAATTAACTGGGTATAATGGATATCTATAGACTATCCAGCAACACCAGAATATACATTCTTCTCAAACTCACATGAAACATTTACCAAGATAGACCACATTCTGGGCTATAAAACATGCCTCATCGAATTTAAAAGAATAGAAATCATACAATGTCTGCTCTAGACCACAACAGAAGTAAACTAGAAATCAATAACAGAAAGATAGCTAGAAAATCCCAAAATATTTAGTGATTAAACAACACACTTCTAACTAACACATGGGTCAAAGAAGAAATCTCAAGAGAAATTAATATTTTGAACTAAATGAAAATGAAAAGAAAACAAAATTTTTAGGATGCAGCAAAAGCAATGCTTAGATGGAAATTTATAGCATTGAATGCCTACTTTAAAAAAGAAGAAAGATCTAAAATGAGTCACCTAAGCTTCCATTCTAGGAAACTAGAAAAAGAAGAGCAAATTAAATTCAAAGTAAGCAGAAGAAAATGAATAATAAAAATTAGAGCAGAAATCTATGAATTTGAAAACAGGAAATCAATAGAGAAAATCAAGTAAACCAAAAGCTGCTTCTTTGAAAAGATCAAAAAAATCAATAAGCCTCTAGCCAGGCTAACTAAATTACAAAGGGAGAGGACACAAATTGCTAACGTTAGAAATGAAAGAAAGGACACCATTACAGATCCCATGGACATTAACAGAATAGTAAAGTAATACTATGAACAATTCCATGACCGCAAATGTGATAGCATAGGTGAAATTGACCAATTCCTTGAAAGATTCAATCTGCCAAAACTCACACTAGTAGAATTAGACAATATGAATAAACCTAATTAAAGAAATTGAATCAACAATTAATAATGTTCCAAAACAGAAAGCACCAGGCCCAGGTAGGTACACTGGAGAAATCTACCAAACATTTAAGGAAGAAATTATGCCAATTCTCCACAATTTCTTTCAGAACATAGAGCAGAGAGAATACTTCCTAACCCATTTTATGAGGCAAGCATTACCCTAATATAACACCAAAACCAGACAAAGAGATTACCAGAAAAGAAAACCCCTGACCAATATTTCTCATGAACATAGAAGCAAAAAATCCTCAAAAGTTAGTTTTAAAAAGTTAGTTTTAAAAAGTTAGCAAATAGAATCTAACAATGTATGAAAAAAATTATATACCAAGTGAGATTTTCCCCAGGTATGCAAGGCTGGTCAACAACTGAAAATCAATTAATGCACTTCGGCACATCAACAGGCTAATGAAGAAAAATCCCATGCTCATATCAATAGGTGCAGAAAAAGCATTTGACAAAATTCAACACTCATACATGATACTCTCAGTAAACTAGGAATAGAGGGAAATTTCCTCAGATTGACAAAGACTATCTACAAAAAAACGTACAGCTAGCATCGTACTAAATGGTGAGAAATTCAAAGCTTTTCACTAAAATAAGGAATAAGGTAAGGATAGCCCCTCTCACCACTGCTTTTTAATATCATACTAGAAGTCCTAGATAATGCAATAAAACAAGAAAAGGAATCAAAGATATACAGACTGAGATGGAAGAAATAAGTCTGATTTTGTTCATAGACGACATGATCATTTATGTAAAAAAATCCAAAAGAATGTACCAGAGAACTCTTGGAACTAATAAGTGATTATAGCAAGATTACAGGACACAAGACTAATATACAAAAGTCAATTGCTTTCCTATATACCAGCAACAAACGGGGAATTTGAAAGTCAAATTGAAATACCATTTACATTAGCAACTCCCCAAAATGAAATACTTATGTATAAAGCTCACAAAATATGTGCAAGACCTATTTGAGGAAAATTACAGAATTCTGATGAATGAAATCAAATAAGAACTAAATAAATGGAGAGAGAGTCCATAAGATACTCAATATTTTTAAGATGTCATTTCTTTCCAACTTGATCTATAGATTCAATGCAATCTCAAACAAAATCCCAACAAGTTATTTTATGAATATCAACACTGATTCTCCATTTTTATGGAGAGGCAAAAGATTCAGAATAACCAACAGATTATTGAAGAAGAACAAAGTTGGAGGACTGATGCCACCGTACTTCAAGGCTTACTCCAAGGCTATAATAATCAAGACGGTATGGTGTTGGGAAAAGAATGGACAAATGATCAATTGAATATCATGGAGAGCCCAGATAGTCCCACACAAATATAGTCAATAGATCTTTAACGAAGGAGCAAAGGCAAGTAATACAATGGAGTAAAGAGGGTCTTTTCAACAAATGTACTAGAATGGCTACACACCCATGCGCAAAAAAATGAATCTAGACACAAACCTTACACCATTCACAAAAATTAACTCAGAATGGATTAAATCTAAATGTAAAATGCAAATATATAAAACCCCTAGAAGACAGCATAGAAGAAAATCTACACGACATTAAGTTTTGCAATGACTTTTTAGATACAATGCATGGCACAATACATGAAAGAAAATAGATAAGCTGAATTTCATTAAATTTAAAAATTTCTGCTGTATGAAAGACAGTATGAAGAGGATGAAAAGACAAGACATAGACTTGAAGGAAATGTTGCAAAAGACATATCTGATAAAGGACTGTTCTCTAAGATATATAAAGAGCTCTTAAAACTCAACAACAATATGAACAACCCTCTTTTAAAAAAATGGAAACCTCACCAATTAAAATATACAGATGGCAAAAAAGCGTATGAAAGGAAAATTTCAGATAAATGGAATTAAACAACGAGTTACCACTATACACCTATTAGTATGGCCAAAACCCAGAATACTGACAACAAATTTTGGGGAGGATGTAGAGAAACAGGAGCTCTCTTTCATTGTTGGAGGAGATGCAAAATGGTACAGCCACTTTGGAAGACAACTTGGTAGTTTCTTGCAAAACTAAACATATTCTTAACATACAATCCAGAAATTTTGCTCTTTGGTATTTGCCAGAATTAGTTGAAAACTTATGTCTACACAAAAACTTGCAGACACATTTTTGTGGGAATGTAAAATGGAACAGCTATTATGGAAAACAGTGTTGCAGTTCCTCAGAAAATTAAACATAGAATTACCGTGTGATCCAGCAGTTCCACTTCTGGGTATATGACTAAAGAATTAAAATCAGGGTCTCAAAGAGATATTTGTATGCCCATGTTCATAGCAGCATGATTCATAATAGCTAAAACGTGGAAGAAACCTGTGCCTATCAGTGGATGAATGGATAAGCAAAGTGTGGTAAACACATACAATGGAATATTATTCAGTCTTAAAGAGGGAGGAAATTCTGTAATGTGATACAGTATGGATGAAACTTGAAGCCAGTCACGTAAGGACAAATACTGTGAGATACTTAGTCAAAAATCATAGAGACAGAAAGTAGAATGGTGTTTGCTAGTGGCTGGAGAGAGAGGAGAATGGGAGCTATCGTTTAATGGACAGTTTTGGTTTTACAAGATGAATGAAGATCTAGAGATGGATGGTGGTGATGGTTACGCAATATTATGAATGTATTTAATTCCACTGAACTGTACACTTGAAAATGGTTAAGGTGAGGGATGCCTGCATGGCTTAGTCAGTTAGGCATCCAATCTTGATATCAGCTCAGGTCTTGATCTCATGGTTGTGGGTTCAAGCCCACGTTGGCTCCATGCTGGGTGTGGAGCCTAGTTTAAAAAAATGATTAAGGTGGTAAATTTTATGTTAAGTGTATTTTACCACAGTAAAAAAATTGGAAAAGAAAACCCTGTGTGTGGATGTTTATAGCAACTTAATTCAAAATTGCCAAAACTTGGAAACAACTAAGATGTCCTTCAGTGTAAACTGTGGGACATTCAGAGAGTGCAATATTATTTAGTGCTAAAAAGAAATGAGTTATCAAGTCATGAACAGACATGGAAGAACCTTAATGGTACATTACTAAGTGAAAGAAGACAATCTGAAAAGGTTCCATGCTGTATGGTTCCAAATATATGACATTTTGGAAAAGGTAAAACTGTGGAGACAGTAAAGAATCAGTGATTTCTAGGGGCAAGAGAGGATGAATAGGTGGAGCACAGACTTTTAGTTCAGTGAAACTATTCTGTATGATGCTATAATGATAGATATACATCATTATAAATTGGTCCAAACCCATAGAATGTACAACAGCAAGAGTGAACCCTAACATAAGCAAGGATTTTGTGCGTTAGTCATGGGTCATTGTAAGCTCATCAGTTGTAACAAACGTACCACTCTTGGGGCGCCTGGGTGGCAGAGCGGTTAGGCGTCTGCCTTCGGCTCAGGGCGTGATCCCAGCGTTATGGGATCGAGCCCCACATCAGGCTCTTCCACTATGAGCCTGCTTCTTCCTCTCCCACTCCCCCTGCTTGTGTTCCCTCTCTGGCTGGCTGTCTCTATCTCTGTCGAATAAATAAATAAAATCTTTAAAAAATAAAAAAAATAAAAAAATTAAAAAAAACAAACAAACGTACCACTCTGGTGCAGGATGTTGATAATGGGGGAGGTTATGCATGTATGATGGCAGGCAGTATGTAGTAAGTGTTTGTACTCAAATCTTTCTACTTAATTTTGGTATGAACCTAAAACTTGTCTAAAAATAAATCTATTTTTTAATAAATCTAGCTCAATAGAAGATACCAGACTTTCATATCTTTTTCTGCATTAGATTTGCTGTCAAATAAAACCAGAGCCAGACAGAAGATAAAGTAGTGAAGGCAAATTTTATTCAGGAGCTGTTGCTGTAGGGGAAGGGAGGGCCTCACTATAGAACTGGACACTATTCTGAATACAAAAAGGACAAGTACGGATTTATGGGCAAGGAACAGGGTGGGATCAGTGGATAGAAAACTACTAAGAGGAAAGAAACATCAGGGCTAAGAGGAATTCTGGCTAAATCTCCTTGATAGGATTTTTGCTGAAGCCTGGCTAAGGCTGTCAGATACAAAGGTGGGGTTAAACTGACTCAGATAGATTTTTGCTAAAACTGGAATAAGTAGCCCAAGGACAGAACTCAAGTTTAGGGCCTTGAGGACTTCAGAGGAGCTTGACTAGAGTTGGGTCAAGGAGTCTTTGTCACTGCAATAGTCCTGATTATTACTATTTTTTATTTTAAATTATGTTTTGTGATTAGGTCATACTCTGGTCTATAGAGCACTTTACAAGAGCTCCTTTCTAAAGCTGAGTTAGGAAGAAAGATCATTGAATAGCTACTTCTTTACATGTGGATGCCAAAGCCATTCAAGATATCTTTCCCTATTCCCTTGTTTTTATAAACTGAGAAATACCAGGATGAAAAAAGTTGTAGTTCTTTCTCATCTAACAAAGGCAACTGGTATATGATTCAAATTCTGGCTTTAGGCCTGAATAGCCATGTGAATCCATGTTTCTATTCTTGCAAAACAGGAATACCAATATACACATTTCTGGGCTCTTACATGTCTGGCTCAGACTAGTAAATGCCAGTTATGACTACATATTTAAAATTGTGTTAAAATATTCATATATAATACTTAGTTATATATAACACAATAATAGATCTCATTTATTTTCTATTGTTACATATGTTCCAACAAAGTGAAATAAAGGACACTACATGAAGGAAGTGGTTTTTAAGGAGGGTCTTAAAAGATGGCTGGAATTCAACAGAAGGAAACAGCATGGCAAAAGGTCAGAGGTGGAAAAGCATAGTGAAAACTGAGGGCATAGCAAGTAGTGTGAAGATGGCTGGAGTGTAAGATGCCTGGTTGGAGTTGGAGTCATATGGGACATAAAGATGGGACCAAATGGTGCAAGGCCTTCATGCCATGCTAAATTTCTGAACCACAAGTCTATAAATGCTCTCTGATCACATTTTTCATGGCAGTAGTGTGGAGAATGGATTGACGGTGCAGGAGCAAAGGCTTCATTAAGAACCTGTTGTAAGAGTGTAAGGAAAATGGCATTTGGGGGAAAAGAGGACAATGTCTGAAATTTTTCTCCTAGGAATCCAATGATTTTACTTTTCAAGCTAGAGAATTAAGTAATGATTTTTGGGGGGGCGCCTGGGTGGCGCAGTTGTTAAGCATCTGCCTTCTGCTCAGGGTGTGATCCCATCAGGCTCCTCTGCTAGGGGACTGCTTCTTCCTCTCCCACTCCCCCTGCTTGTGTTCTCTCTCTCGCTGGCTGTCTCTGTCAAATAAATAAATAAAATCTTTAACAAAAAAAGTAATGATTCTTGAGGTTGTTTGAAAGATTCTGATACAAACATGGAATTAGGGATCCCATATTTAGGTGGTAGCTATTAACGGGAACAAAGGTAAGTCTTGAGACAGAGAGAGAAGGAAGCAAAAGGGCTATATTTAATATGGGATATGAGTTCATTTAAGTAAGTAATTTTGTAGAATAGGGACTCCAAAGTTAGAGTACTCGTGCCCATACCAGTTTAACCAGGTCCTACCCCTAAGAATCTTTTCTGATCCTCACCCAAATGGTCTAATCACTCTCCATAGGGCTCTCTAAAAACCTTCGGTGGGGAAGGGGGGAAAAGAGGAACTCATCTGTTTACTTGTCTTCCCAGCTGGACTCTGGGCTCCATCAGAGGCAAGCCAGATGTGGTAAACCAGTTTTCCCAGTGCCGAGCATAGGGTCTTGTGAGGGGAGAAAAATAATCAGTAAATGGTGAATAAAGGAAAGGGAGTCAAGACCCACTTCTTGTCTTCTGGGGAGCATTCTCATCTTTCTTCTTTCCTTCCTTTGCACACGTTGCTTCTTGGGCTCTTTGTTCATTCAACCAAGAGATCCTACTCTATCTTAGGCAATGTGTCAGGCCGTGCACAGAGGAGGGACAGATGATTCAGCTTGATCAGGTTGTGACAGAGAAAAGCTCAGGAACTAAGAGCACAGAGAAGGCGACTAACCCAGACTGGAGGGTTAGGGGAAAGGAAGTTGAGTTTAGGAAGGACTACTAGGAATAATGATTAGCCTGATGGGAGGTAGAAGGTCTGGAGTGAAGGAGAAGTGAGTTTAGGTCAGAAAAACAATATGGGTAGGGGCGCCTGGGTGGCACAGCGGTTAAGCGTCTGCCTTCAGCTCAGGGCGTGATCCCGGCGTTATGGGATCGAGCCCCACATCAGGCTCCTCTGCTGTGAGCCTGCTTCTTCCTCTCCCACTCCCCCTGCTTGTGTTCCCTCTCTCGCTGGCTGTCTCTATCTCTGTCAAATAAATAAATAAAATCTTTAAAAAAAAAAAAAACAACAATATGGGTAAAGGCCTTAGCCACTGGGAACAGTCTTCTAAGATAACCAAAAGTACATTATTTAGACAGCCTGGAGTTTAGAATATTTGAGGGGACAGTGCTGCTAATGAGATGGCAGAAGTAGTCAGATTAGTAAACCATTTAAGAATACTTAGTCACAACAGTCCTAACAGTTTTGGGAAGCCATTGAAGGTTTTAAATGGCGGATCAGATTTAAATTTTAAAAAGATTATTCAACTGTGCAAGTAGTGGATTGGTTCATTAGTGAGCTTGGACTTTATTCTGAAGGATAAAGGGGAAGAGGCATTTAACATTTTAACAACGGGAGTGACACATGCAGATAAGGGTTTATAAATAGATCACTTGGCAGAAGGCTGTGAGACGACTGTCAGAACGGTGCACAGGTAAGAGCAGAGACAAGCGGGGAGGGAGAAGTGGAAGTGGGGAGGCACGGGAGACTGGAGAGAGATTTCTGAGTCAGGTACCGTGCGAACTGTCAGAGAAGCAGAAACTCACGCAGCCCCAGGAACAGCTGCCGGAGGCGGGGAGGGGGGTGCGGCCGCGCAGCCGGAGCCGCCCACGGCTCCCGGCGCCGGGGGCGGGACCAGAGCACGCACGGCGGCGTGACGCAGGACCGCAGCTGGCCTCGTTCTGGCCGCCGCCGCCGCTTTGAGGCAGAGTAGGATGAGGCCCGCGGCCGCTGCTCCGGCGTCGGCAGGGGTAGCAGCAGCTGAGGCAGCAGCTGAGGCAGCAGCTGAGGCAGCCGCGACGGCCGCGCCCCCCCGCTCCTGACCTGGATTAGGCCCAGCAGCTCCGTGGCCGCCGCCGCCCCGCGGGGGGGCGGGGTGGGGAAGTGCTTCGTCTCCCCGCCCCCCCCCCTTGCCGCCTCGCAGGAGGCAACTGCAGCGACCCCGGCCGAGCCCGCGGCCCAGCCTCGAGCCCCCAAGTCCGGGGGCTGGCATGAGCGGCCCTTCCGCGGCGCCGGGGGGCGGGGGAGTCGCCGCCGCCTGAGTCCTGGCCTGCCGTCCGACCCCACCTCGCTGACCGAGGCTGACCGCGGAGCGTGCGAACGACCCCGCCACTGCTTTCTTCCTCCCCCAGATCACACATCCTAGCCCCGGAAGATGGGGAACTGCCTCAAATCCCCCACTTCGGATGACATCTCCCTGCTTCACGAGTCTCAGTCTGACCGGGCTAGTTTTGGCGAGGGGACGGAGCCGGATCAGGAGCCGCCGCCGCCATATCAGGTAGGGGAGGGTGTGTGTTGGGGAGGGGGGTGCGAGGAGTAGTGGCAGCTCCGGGCCGAGGGGGTTTCGGGGCTGTCACTGCCCCTGGCCTCGGCAGGCTCTGGCCTCGGGGGCATCGACCCCCTTAGGGCAGGGACTGAGGGTGATTGCTCCCCACTCCTAGAATTGGGGGATCCTTTACCTCCTCTCGAGAATGGTGTGGGGATGGTATTCTCTGTCCTTGAGTTCTGGGATCCGAGTACGTGATCATATCCCCGTGGCCAGTGACGGGTGGTTCGCTTGTGGAATTTGGGAATGACATTTTTCTGCCTTTATGCCTAAATCGTGGAGTCTGAGCTGTGAGGTTTGGGGATGATTTCCTCATCGCACCGCCAACTGGATTATGGGTTCTGGATAGGTGGTTTTCCCCCACCCCATTTATATTGTCATATATGATCATTATCCTCTCATCCCTCCCTCCTCTCCCTGTACCCTTGTGTGTTTATGTTAATTGGATCTGGTAGATGTTCATTTCTCCTACATGAGAAAAGATCTTCAAGTGGTGATTTTAATCCCACCGACATCAAGAGTTACGTGTGTGTGTATGTATATGTATTATATATATATAAATATAAATTTTAATCCCTCCTCCTCTTGCTCCACCCCTATGACACACCTTTTAAACGCGCTGATTCAATAAAACTTGAGTATCTTTAACTTTGGAAACCTTTAAGCCTGACTTAAATACCTTCTGTACTCGTGGTTCTCCCTTTCTATCAAAGACTTGCTCCTAAACAGTTTCATTGCTTTTTATACTGCAGTCATCAGTCCCATATATGTTTACACAACTAATAAAGAGCTAAGACGTCTTGAACTCAAAACAGATATGTAGATGTTATAATCCGTAATATATGTAAAAACCTTTCCTCTGCTTTTCAGTTTTCAATGATACTGGTTAAAAACTTTTTTTCCAGAGGGGCTTGGATAGTTAAATGGCTTAATTTTTTTTCCTGAAGGGGGGTTAGTTTTCTAACAGGGCAGTCTCCTTTGTTGTTTCATGTGGTGACATCATTATCTAGTGTTATTCTTTTCTCATTCCTTTGTAAACCAGAAAAACCTGATCACATATGCTGGCTTTCTGAATAAAACCCTCAGGGTCCTTTCATATACCAATAAAGTCCAGTCTTAATTGTGGCATATAGAAGCCTCCATGATTTGTCTTTTACATTTTGTATCCCAGGCCCACAAAATAGACTGAGTGTGTTCACATCTCTGTCTTTGCTCTGGTTGCTCCCTCTGCTAGGATCCCTTCCCCCAAGGTCGGCCAGGTGAACATCTAATCCTCTTTAAGGACTCGGCTCTCTCCCAAGTCTCTGTATTCTCCTCCCTCCCTCTGAGTCCATCACTCAGTTGTTTGTGTACCACCACCCCCCACTTCCATAAGCAGCACATAACAACACTTGGGTGTTGATATCCTTGTTTTGTTAAATGTACGTTTCATCATTAAGGCATTCCCTCTTCCCCCAGTGTAAGCTGCTTGCAGGTATGGTCACCTGTTATGCTGTTATATCCCCAGCATCTGGCTCATTGTAAATACTTGGTAAGTTGTGGGATAAGTGAAGACTATAAGCTCTTGAGAACAAGTACTGTTTTCTCAATGCTTCGTGAAATTACTGGCAGTTAAGAAGCACTTAAATGTTGAATGAATTAATGAATTTGAATTCAGTACCATGTGTTTTAAGTTTACACACCTGTTTCTTCCAAAAATTGTCACAGGCAAGTCTTTCACCTTTCTGAGTCTTTGCAGCAAGTAAATTGTTTATATTTCATGCTTCATTTCCCTCAAATACTATAGGACAATATGCTTATTTCAGTTTCATGAACAAATTTTTTAGAGGTATGATCTTTATTTCAAAATCTCCTTCCATGCTCTGTAATCCCTTTCCAGGCGAATTGAATGTCGGGACTTATCTGCCCTTTTTCTCTTATCCTTATGATAATACAGTATTATGGATAACTTCTGTGGGATTTCTGGGAATTGTATTTGCTTTTTCCAGGAGGACTAGATGATGATGAGAAGTTTTTTGGTATCATGAAGGAACATTTTTTTGAAACATGTTATTTGTGACAGTGGGAGGTTTTGTGGTTGCCCTTTCCTGAAGTGAATGACCCAGATACTGATATGCAAATTTGGTATCAATTGAAAGAAAACTTTAAAAATGGGAGCATGAAAAGAAAAAGCTTTGTCCCCTCCCAAAGGAAATAAGATTTTTCGGAATGGTTAATTTAAGTGATCTGAGAAACACCAGTCCAAGGGAAATGATTTATATTTTCAGTGGACAGAAGTAGCATTTTTTTTCTTCAAAAATAGTATATAATTAAAAGAGCTACAGGAATAATAGTTTATTTCTTTAAAGAATAGTCTCCACTGCAATAGGATTTTTAAAAATTTCATAAAGGGGATAGCTGATTATAAAGGGGCACACTTAGTATTTTTCTGTAGCAGGTAGTTAAAAGATGTCCTTTGTTTTTGTGTTGCATGGTGTACATATATGCCAAGAGCCCTATATAGTAAACTTCTAAGTTCCAGTTATTTCCTGGTAGCAGGATCTGACAGATTTGTTTCAATTTATACGTAAAAAGTAAACGCTGAGCCATTATGGTTAAAGTTTATAGGAAGTACCTGTTTGTTTCCTGTGTTTCCTTAGTATCCTTCTAACTGGTCTCACTATTCACCCTTGCCTTCCCTATAGTCTGTTCTTAACCCAGCAGTCATTCTGGTAAAACAGATCGTGTCACTTGGCCCAACCTTCTGTGGATCCTTTTTTTATTCACAGTAAAAGCCAAATTCCTTAGTGCCCCGTAAACCCTGCATAATCTATATACCCCCACACTGTAACCTCTCGACGGGACTCTTACTACTCTTCCCCCTGCTGGTGTCCCTTTAGCCTCTCTGGCCTACTTGTTCCTAGGTTACTCCAGGACCTTTGCCCTGGTTGTTTTTATGCCTGGAGTGCTCTTCCCCAGGTATTACCATGGCTGACTCCCTTACCTCCTTCAAGTCTACTCAAATAAATGACACTTTCAAACCCTTTCTGAACAACCTATTTAAAATTACAGCCTGCCCTAACACCCTTGAATTCTCCCTTACCCTGTTCTATTTTTTCCCCCATAGCATTTATCACTTTCTAACACACTGTCTTTACTTATTATGTTTATTGCTTGTTATCTGTCTTCTCCCAGCAGGGGTAAGCTCCTTGAGGAAAGGAGTTTTTTTAATTGTTGAACAGTACCTGGCACACATTAGACGCTGTTATTGGTCGAATGAATGGATTTCTTTTAAATGAATTAATATATTTGAGGCCAGTCCAATTTAATGTAAGAACTATGCATCTTCCTAGTGCCTTCTTTCCTTTATTTATGGATCATTTTTAAGGAATCAATCCTAAAAATCAAATTTCAGTAATATTAAATATAGGAATTGGTTTAAAATAATTATAAAATAATTTAGGGTTTTTTTTTTTAACTCTGTATATAGTCTGTAACAAAATATTTTATGAGAAAGCACTTGAATCCTTGTCCTTAAAGAAATGGGAGGGAAGAGGTTAGAGCTTTTCTTGAATTATGAGGTAAAAATAAATCGGGCATACCCTCTACTGTCCTTTCTGAATGTTTAAAAAAGAATACAAGGGAAATCTGCCCATCAAGGGCAGTCTTAGAAGGGTTGCGAGAGGGAAGCGAAACCATGAAAGGCTGGAGGATGAAGGTCTGTAAGAGGAAAGGCCAGCTGGTAGCCCAGTGCTGAAAGAAATAAGTGAACAGTTTGAAGTACCTGAGTGGGATGCTGTCACTCTAAGACCCCCCACCCCCTTTGTCATATGCTAATTCAAGAGTAGCACTTTGTTAAAAAGAGCTTAATATTCATTGAACAAGTTACTGTATAGTATTTTTGAGTACTGTGTATATATTTATATAAATACAAAGATTGGTATCTCAATTTTGCAGTAGTTAACTAGTTTGAGATTTACTGATCTCTTCCTCCTGTCCTATACTTTGTGATTAATTCATTCGGGATTTTAAAATCAAAATAAGTTGTTAATACAGCATTGAGTGCAAGTGTAGTTCTGATTTTGGAGTCAGGCGGATCTGAGTTCAAATCCCGGTTGTCACATAAAAAATATGAAGAGAGTTTATCAGATTATGTTGTGTTTTGAGGAACTTTCATAAATAACAAAACATTTTGGATGTTTCAAATTGTGACTGAATAAAGCTTCAAGATACTTTAAAAAAAAACACCTTGATTTCCTATAGAGCTCATTAAAAGTAACCCTCCTCTTTAAATCTAGAATATAATAAAAATACTTATTTTTAACTATTTAAAGCTGTAATGTGTTAATGCTTTGTTTTTCTGATAAAAATATGAAAAATTCAGGTATTTGAAGATTTTTTTATGTATTACATTTTCTCTACTTTTTTGGTGGAAATTACTTCTCTCTGTATTTCACATATCTTCATCTTATTAAATTATTTAACTTAAAGTTACCTTTGTGTGAAATTTTATGCCTCCCCTCTTAAAGTTATGTCTTTTCATTAAGGTGCAGATCAGGTCCAACCTCTTTAATAAAGCCTCCCCTGACCATTTTTGTTAGATTTTTGTTTGTAAATTTATCTGGAAATCATATATTTCATGATTAATTAGCTCTTAGTGTTTTAACAATGATTATTTTTCTGGATTACAGTTTCTTTAAAAATGAGAAGGATGTGGGGGCTCTTGGGTGGCTCAGTCACTTGAGCGTCAAACTCTGCTCAGGTCATGATCTCAGGATGGTGAGACCGAGCCCCACTACAGACTATGAGCTTGATGGGGAGTCTGCTTGAGATTCTCTCCCTTTGCCCCCCCCCCACTCTTGGGTGTGCATTCTTTCTCTCTCATAAATAAATAAATGAATCTTTTAAAAAAATGAGAATGATGTGTAAAGATTTTAAAAATCTGAGTGTAATGGCGTCCTACACATGGTAGATATCTAGTATCTAACTTAGAACTGTGCCTTCTCCCTCTTACGCTGTTATTACCATGATCGAGGTCCTCATTACCTCTCACGGTAACCTTAATTGATGTCCCCTCTCTTTCCCTGTTCATTTCATTCCTCAGTGCTAGATAAATCTCTCCAGATCAGATCCTTTGCCTCTTAATCCTTAATGATTCTGCATGACTTATTACTGAAGATCTCTGATCAGATCCTTTGCCTCTTAATCCTTAATGATTCTGCATGACTTATTACTGAAGATCTCTATTAGCAGTCAGAGTCATGATTTGGCTCCGTATATACTTTTCCAGGTTTTTGTAGCCTTGTATACAACTTATACTTTAGTCAAATTGAACAGTTTGCTATATTCTATATATGCCTTCTGCTTTCCAGCCTCTGCCTTTGCTCTTCTGTTCCCATTGCCCAGAATTCTCTTCCTTAATTGTTCCCAGTGTAAGTTCAGAGTTTCAAGGTTCAGCTTATATGCCATGAATCCATTTCTGATTTCCCCTAATTTTAATAACATCTTAATCTGAACTCTTTTAGCATTTTGTTTACCATTCTTAGGACACTTTACCCTTCCTATTTGATTTTAATTATTTATAACAATGTCATATCTCCTCTGTTGGACTCCAGCTCTGATGATTCAGCTTTGCATTGCTAGAACTGTGCTTTTCACATAGCAGACATTCAAATACTTGAATAAATGTGAAAATCAGTTCACTGCATTTTTCTGTAAGAGTGAAATTTTATGGTGGTTCTTCTATATAAATTGTCCCAGAATGCTGTGCTTTGGCCTTTATACCGTAAAGAATTCTGCTTTTTCTCTCCCACATTATTTTATCTATTCATTTTTGTTCTGTTACTTCTTATTTATAAAGTACATGAGCTTTTTCTTTTGAGTTTTGTTTGTGTTCTATGTAGTTCAGCTTGCCTTGGTCTTTTTTTTTTTTTTTTTTTTAAAGATATTTGCTTGTTTGTCACCATTGAGGAGTTTTATTTATGCCTGGAACCCATTCTGGATGTCCTTTAATTAAGCTGATTCTTTGCCATTAAGAATGTATGTACTTTTAAGACTAGGATGGTCTGTGTGTCAGTGTTTAATTCTAGAGCTAATTATAGGGTAACTTGAGAAGATAGGGGTAATGAGTTACTTGGTGCATAAGATCTGAGAAGTTGACTTCTTTAAAATGTTTTAGTAAATCTCTGTATTTTATTGTAAAATTTCGATCTATTAATCTTAATACTTTAGGTAGAATGAAATTCTTTTTTTTAAAGATCTTAATCTTGTTTGGCTTCTACATAGAAAAACTGTCACAGAATGACTAGTATAGGTTCTCCCTGACATTTTTCTTCAACTTGTGCCACTTTTTCTCTTTTGTCTTCTGTCTTTACTGTGTCTTAGCCAAATTAAATTCTATAAATGAGGAAGGGAATGAAAGGAGGATAATTGTAAATATAATTAAAATTAGATGGTATATTTGTCATCTTGCCTGGAGTCATTTCTGAATATAATTATCTTCTATGTATAACCTTCCTTCAACGAGTTAGGGATATGTATTTCTGTTCTGTATTCAAATAGGTTATTAAATAGGCTGTAACAAATTTATAGAAGTTGATTCCTTACCAGTAACTTTTAATACTGAGTATAATAAATATTTATGATAGTAGTATGCTCAGAATTCAGGACTTTTGCAGTTGTGATATAAACGAAGTGGTGGAGATACTGAGAACTCAAGTGGAAATGTGAGTGAAAGCTATAAGGAAAAGCTGGCTAACAGACAGCTGGAGTGTGTGGGGGGTTTTTTTGTGTGTGTGTGTGTTTTTTTTTTTTTAAGATTTTTATTTATTTGACAGAGAGAGAGACAGCCAGCGAGAGAGGGAACACAAGCATGGGGAGTGGGAGAGGAAGAAGCAGGCTCCCAGCAGAGGAGCCTGATGTGGGGCTCGATCCCCGAACGCCGGGATCACGGCCTGAGCCTAAGGCAGACACTTAACGACTTTGCCACCCAGGCACCCCGGAGTGTGTATTTTTAATGGCAAAAGAGATTGCTGCATAGAATTGAAAAGTAAGGGGCGCCTGGGTGGCACAGCGGTAAAGCGTCTGCCTTCGGCTCAGGGCGTGATCCCAGCGTTACGGGATCGAACCCCACGTCAGGCTCCACTATGAGCCTGCTTCTTCCTCTCCCACTCCCCCTGCTTGTGTTCCCTCTCTGGCTGGCTGTCTCTATCTCTGTCGAATAAAAAAAAAAAAAAAAAAAGAATTGGAAAGTAAAGTGATAAGGGAGAACTAAATATATTCTGCTCTTGGATAATCTGCCTGACCTTTTGATTTTGATATTCAATTTGGCTTTATGAAATGTTGCTTTTTGTAAGAGTTCCTTATTTTAACTGATTAAGAATACTTTTGATTTCATTTGAATATTAATGCACATATACCTATCTTTTTAATTAAATAGCCAACCTAGAGTGTGCTCCCAGAGGCCAGTTGAGTAATTATCTTGTTACTTAATCCAGAGAGCATACAGTAAATTAACGAAGGGATATAAAAGTGTGGGAATGAAGAAAGCAATCCTCCAGATATATTTCTTTATTGAAAATTTTCTGAATTCTTATGAAACCGAATGGCTTTAAGAAGAGTGAGACTTTTATAGCTGACACAACTAGTTAAAATTACATGTAATTTTGTATAACAGTTTGATTCTTATTTGTGGGGAAAAAAAGCAGTTTATCATAAACTGAGTAAGTAAGTCTTTAAGGATAGAAACCAGGACGCTCCATAACCAGTTTCTTCTATCTGTCAGCAAGTTTGTTAGGCACCAGGGGTAAAGGAAAATGAGCCCTTTTCCCCTAAGGAGCTACCATTTTAGGTAAGGGGATGAGATTAATGTATATACCTGAAGTGTTTATTAGTTTGGTATGAAACAGTATATAATTATTAAATTGCTGTAGATTTTTGAAGTTGGAATTAATTTGTGACAGGGCAGTGAATCACAGATTTACTTTTTAGCTTCTGAACACTCTAAGTTTTACATGAACATCAGTAGGAATAAAAGCAATACAGCTGCCCTGATTTAAACTATGAGTGGGGAAGCTTAGAGCCAAGAGTAATCAGTAGGTGATGAACATGAATTTCGAGAAAGTTGTATAATCTTGTACATTATAATAATGTGTGTGTGTAAATAAACCTTACTGATTATGTACAATGAAGAGTTTATCTTTAGTAGTATAACTAACAGTATCTTAACTATATAGCCCCGTGAACTTTTACATATTGTAATCACCATCAAGATATGGTGTATTTCCAACCCCCAAAGTCTCCCTCATATGTCCTCCCAACAGTCAATACTCCTTCCCCAAAGATAACCACTATTCTGACCTCTTATCACCACGTATTTGTTTTGCCTTGTTTTGAACTTAAATGGAATAGTTCATTCAACATTGTGAAATTCGTTTATGTTGTCTTTATGTAGCAGTATTCTATATTTTTCATTGCTGTACAGTATTCAATTGTGTAAATACACATTTTTACAAGTTTTTTTCCCCAATCCATTCTACTATTGATATACATTGGGTTCTGTTAGCGTTTGGCCATATAAATCTGCTGTGACCATTCTTTTTATGTACATAATGAACATACTACTTATTTTGGGTACGTTGTTTTTCCCACAACATTTTATTACAGAAATTTTCAAAAATAAAGAGAAATTGACAGAATTGTTTGAACACCCATACTCCTACAACTTAGATTCTATACACTTTGCCGTATTTGTTTCACACCTATCCATCTCTTATCACCCCATCTTATTTGTTGATGCATTTCAAAATAAATTGACAAATAGTTTTCCAAAGTGGTTCCATCAACTTAAAATCCTATCCGCTATGTATGAGAATTCTGTTTGCTCTACATCTATACTAACACTTGGTATTACCAGTCTATTTTATTTTAGACATTTTGATAAGTGTGTGGAAATCTTTCACTGTGGTTTTAATTTGCATTTCCCCCATGAGGAATGCATACCAATGTGCGTACTAGTAAGTGGTCTTTTGTGACTGGCTTCTTTCACTTAACATGTTTTCAGGATTCATCTATGTTGTAGCATATATTAGGACTTCATTCCTTTTTATTGTGAAGCATTCCATTGTATGAATCTACCACATTGTTCAGTTAATGAACATTTGGGTTTCTGCTTTTTGGTTGTTAGAACACTGCTATGAACATTTGTGTACAAGTTTTTATATGGATGTGTTTTCATTTGTCTTTTTTATACACCTACCAGTGGAATTGCCATGTCATGTAATTCCATGTTTAAACTTTTGAGTAACTACGAAACCATTTCCAAAGCACTTTAATTAACCATTTTACACTCCCAGCAGTGCATAAGAGTTGTAATATCTGCACATTGTTGCCAAAACTTATTGTCTGTCTTTATTATAGCCATCTTAGTGGCTGTAAAGTGGTATCTCATTGTGGCTTTGATTGCATTTCCCTAATGGCTGATAATATTGAGCATCTTTTCATGTGCTTGTTGGCCATTTGTATATCTTCTTTGGAGAGGTATTCAAATCCTTTACCTATTTTTAATTGGGTTGTCTTTATTGAGTTGCAAGAGGTCTTTATGTATCCTAGTCCCTTGTAAGATATGACTTGCAAACGTTTTCTTCCCTTTGGATTTTTTTCACTTTTTCAGTGGTATTATTTGAAGCACAAAAGTTATTTTATGAAATCCAGTTTATTTTTTCTTTTGTCATTTGAGTTTTTGATGTTGTGTCTAAAATTTTTGTCTGACCCACAGTCACAAAGTTTTACTCATGTTTTATTTCTGGTTCTCACATTTTAGGTATAGATCCATTTTGAGTTAATTTTTATGTAAGGAAGGCCCAGATTTATTCTTTGGCAAGTGGCTATTCTATTGTTACAGCACCATTTGTTGAAAAGAGTATTCTTCCCCCATTGTCTTGGCATTCCTGCCCAAAATCAGTCATCCGTAAATGCAAGGGTTTATTTCTGGACTCTTCAGTTATGTTCCATTGATTATTATGTCTATCCTTAATGCTAGTACTACACTAATTCTGTAATAAATTTTGAAATCAGAAATGGGAATTTTCCAGCTTTGTTCTTACTCAACATTGGGTTGGTTATTCTTAGTCCCTTTTAATTCCATATGAATTTTAGGATCAGCTGTCAATTTCCGTAAATAAGCCAGCTGGGATTTTGATGTGAACACTTGAACTTTTTTTTGTTGTTTTAAATGAACCTACATTGAAACATCATTATTGCCCATAATTTATATTAGGGTTCACTCTCTGTGTACACTGAGTTTGAATAAAGGTATAATGAGATAGAACTACCTTTACAGCATCATTCAGAATAGTTTCCCTGGCCTAAAAATCCTCTGTACTTTACCTATTGCTCCTTCCCTCCTCCTAACCCCTGGCAGCTACTGATCCTTTTACTGTCACCGTAGCTTTGCCTTTTCCAGTATGTCATATAGTTGGACTCCTACAGCATGCAGCCTTTACAGATTGTCTCCTTTCATTTAGTAATATGCAGTTAAGTTTCCTCCATGTCTACCCATGGTGTGATAGCTCATTTCTTTTTGGCACTGAATAGTATTCTCTTGTCTTGATATACCACAATTTATCCTTTTGAAAACCTACTAAAAGACATCTTGGTTGCTTCCAAATTGGGGCACTTAGGAATAAAGCTGCCCTGAACATCCACATGTAGGATTTGGGTAGACATAAGTTTTCACCTCCTTCAGGTAAATACCGTGGGACACAATTGCTGGATTGAATGTCGTAAGAGTTTGTTTAGTTTTGTAGGAAACTGCCAAATAATTGTCTTACAGTGGCTCTGCCACATTATATTCCCACCAGCGATGAGTAAGACTTCCTGTTGGTCCACATTTGATATTGTCAGTGTTTTGGATTTCCCCATTCTAATAGGTGTATAGTAGTATGTTTCATTTGTTTTAGTTTGCAGCTCACAGTGCTTCTCAGTGTCATCCACCTCAACCTTAGGTGGGACAGGATGGCAAGAGCCAGATGAGGTTGCATATTTCCCTTCATGTGGTAGGCAAGAGCCAGTTGGATATGAGTATTTCCATTTGTTCAGATAGGTTAGGCTCTGATAAAACCTGCATGTTTGCTCTAGCAAAAGTTTCTCCTGAGTGCAAGCCTCCTTTTCCTTCCCCCTGTTAGAAGCATGAGGGGATTTTTCTCTTGCTATTTACTGCGAGGACCTGGTAGAGCTCTTGAAGATAGAAGTGGGGGCACCCCTAGAGTTCTTAACTCAGACTTGTCCACACTGAACCTTCAGCAGTCCGTCAGTTATAGTTCAGGTTTTCCTACCCCAGCAGTGGTTTTGCTCATGAGTTTCTGCTCCGTAAGTTTTGATTTTCGGTATCCACTTGTCCATTTCTCCCAATTTTGGGGTCAGCAGTTTGCCCTGTGACCTCACTTCTGTGACAGATGAAAGAAGATTTGTTCATTTTTCAGTTTGTTCAACTTTTTTCTTGTTAGAGTGGATTGGCAGTCTGTAAGCTTCTTACATGCCAGACCAGAAACTAGAAATTCTTAATTTTTCATAATAATTATATGAAAGTGAATATTATTCCCATCATCTAGATGAAGAAACAGCCTTAGTGGCAGAGCCAGGGAGCTGTGAGATTTGGATTTTAGACAGTAGAGGTAATTGTACAACATGGCAAAGGAATAGTGGAAGAATGAAAATGCAGTAACACCAGATTTGGCTCAAAGGCAGTCATGGGAACATGGGAGTCCATTTCTAGTAGAGTTAATCTGTTGGGAGAATGGGATACTGGAATGAAGTGGCTTTAACAGTGATAACTTAAGTAATCAGAATCCTTTATAATGAAGTGAGTCTTGTAAAAATATTTCGTAAATCATATAAAGGTAGGTTTCATACAGCACAACAGTGTTCTGCTAAATGGGCAAAAATACCCTTGTGCTTAACATCTATTTTGTCATTTGAGGATAAGTAGCCCTGCCAACTCAGTGCAAGATTGAAGGTAGCAAAGTGTTTCGGTGTTTACATGTCTTTTCTGTCAATTGGTGATTCCTCTTCCTGTCTAACCTTCCTCAGTCAAATCAGTATAAGAAATGGTATATTCATCATCAGTTGGTATTAAGGCACTAGCTCCTGTCTATTAAGGCTAATTGCAGTATAGTGTGGATGTGTTTTATTTAGTGTATCTCCACTAGTCATTAATATCCTGGTTTTTATTGTGGTATTTTTTAAATTTGGAAGTAATAAAAGTAGATTTGGAGCAAAGTGGGCTCTGAAGCTGTAGGAACTAAGTAGTCCATTCAGGATAATGGAGGAGCAAGGAGGTGCAGAAAACAGGTCTCTAAAAAAGTAAAAAAGGAGATGGGGTAGTAAAATCACACAGGGGAGTGTAATGGATCCAATTGTAGAAGGTATAATTGCAGTTGTATTTAAGTGATATTTATCAGTTTAAACAGGGATTTATTTTGGAAAAGTTTAGGGTAGAAAACCTTCTAAAATACATCACACATTTTTAGCATTTTTAGCATCAACATTTTTTGTTCCACTATACTTACCAAAGATAGTAACAGTGTCTTCCTGAGACTAACTCTCAACGGGGTCTTTTTTCAAACTTTACAACCCTCCCTTTTCATTGTCACTCCTTCCCCATAAATCACTGAAATACTGACTTGTGAAAATATTGACTTCTGAGCAGACTTTGATCTCATTTTATTGATTCAAAATTATTAGAAAGATTAGTTTATTATATTCTGGAAATAATAGAGGGGTGTCTCCAAAGTCTTGAATTACATAGGACTATTTGTTATTGAGTGAAACCTATTCTAATTTTAATTATTGCACCTGCTTTTTATCATTTTTCCCTCATTTTCTTTTCCCACTGTCAGATGGTTCATCTGCTGTTAATGTGTCTGCCCTTGCTGTGCCTCTCATTCTGCATATTGGAAAACCAGATGATCAAGCTTGTCATAATATTTCCTAACACCTCCCAAAAGAAAGATCTCAGATGCAGTACCTAAGCAGCATTTTTATTTGTGAATAAAGTATTTTGGGATTGGGATTTGGATACGTGGCACCTTTTTAAAAAATTTATTTTTTAAATTTCCTTGGCTCAAGTTTGCTTAAGTAAATCAATTTTAGCATGAATTCCATGCATATGAGTAGAAAAAAGGAAGAAACCTTAAATATTGAGGTAAGCTTATCAGTGTTTCATTTTTCACATATGACTCTCCCTTCTCCCCTACTGTTGCCTTTATCTGGAATTTTCTTTCCCTAGATTGTATTCTCAAAATGCTTTTTATTTATCCCTTAAAACATACTTTAATTAGCTATGACTTTTTATAAGCTCTAAATTCTTAAGCTCAGTGTAATCTTTAAACTGATGAATACTTACCTTCGATGTACAGATCCCTATAAGGTCATGGATAGAACTGCATTTTAAGATAACTGATTTCCTTGGTGGTCTTATGTATTTATTCAAAAACACTACCTGAGATGTGGTCCATAACTTTCACCAGATTGGCAAAGGTTTCTGTGCCACAAAGACGGTTAGGAATCCCTGAGGGGCAGTCTCTAGTTGCAGGTCATGAGCTCATATCACTGCTGCCAGAAACCACAAAGCCTTTGGGGTTTGAGCCACAGAGTACTGATAGGTGTGTGGTACAGGAATTCGGTTAAATTTTGTTGCAACACTATTAGGTAAATTGTCAGACCTCATTTATGAAATGAGGCCATTGTAAAATGGCTGAAATTCTGAAATCTATTGAAAATCGAGGTATAATTTCTTAAGTCACAGATGAAAAACTTTTATATCACAAGGACATGGCAGCATCATAATTTCAAAAAATAGCCAAGAATATGGGCTTTCCAACATTTCTTGGCACCTCAATAAAAAGTACATTTCACACCATGCCTCTTTATAAAAACAGAAACAAGTTCATAAGACAGTGTTAACCCTTGCATATATTCTGTATATTTTATTCATTTTCTGAAGAGTCCTTTGATCTCTAAAACTGATTTTACAACTCACAGTATATTATGAGTGTTTAGAAAACATTCTAAGATGTAAAGCCAAAAAGATAAGCATCTCAAACAAGATCTTTTAGGAATTCAAACTTGGTCTGTCCATAAAGCAGCATTTTAGAGAGGTGGGTACACGTTTGCACCCTGGATGTAGTCTGAGCTGTTTGGTGCCAGGTCCTTTACATTTATTATCTTTATTAAGGATTTTGGGCTTTATCCTAGAGCAGTGGAAAGCTAGCCACTAAAGGGCTTTAAATGGGGTTATGGGTGAGATGATTATGTAAATTAGATTTGCATTTGAAAGATCTCTGAGGAAAAATAGGAAGGGTTAGTAGACAAGGGAAGACTAGGAAGCCCGTGTGTGAGCTGATATTGGGTCGGGTGTTGTCAATAGAGATGAAGAGTTACGAATGAATAGTGTTGTTATTTAAGAAACAAAAAGCAATTTAGTAATGGATTATATGAAAAGAATGTATCCAGGATATCAGGATATAGAAAGAGCAAGAACAGGATGTATTGGGAAAAGACTTGTTGTGAAGGGGTATAGGAATAGGGCAATAATGGAATGTGGAATTAAAGGTGGATGAGTTTGTTTTGCTGAGAAATTGATCATATTTGTAAGCTGATGGGAAGGATCTAGTGAAAAGAAAGGTTGAATAGGGAAAGCAGCAAAAACCTACACTGTAAGTTTTCTGAGAAGGTGGAAGCAAATAGAATCCACATAAAGATAGAAGAATTGGCCTACATAAAAGAAACAATTACAATTATGTTTTATTAAAATTATGTTTTAATAGTTAAGTGATCCATTCATGTAGTCATTCTGATAGAGTACAGGTGAATATCTTATTTCTGTTTTGTAACAACTCAGTTCCGTATCACATAGGCAACTAATGTTTGTTTTGTGGATCTAAGAGATTTTATACACCTGCAGATACAGAAAGGGGTCCTTCCTGACCCCTTTACACAAAAAGCCCACTACACACAATTCTGCACCTTGCTTTTTTCCATCTCTGTCAGCATATGAAAAGCTTTATTCTTCCCTAGGGCTGAATTGTATTGATTGTATGTAATGTTTTACTGTATTTAACCAGTTCCCTATTTGGTGAACATTTAGGTGGTGGTTGTACTTTTGATAGCACCTCTATTTTAACAAGATGGGAAGACTAACTGGAGATAGGTACACATGTGGGCAGGGGTGTAAGTTTGACTCTAGGACATCTCAGGGGCCTGAATTGATTTGAGTGCAGAATGAGGTTGTCTGTTTTGGACCAGCAAATAGAAATAGAATATTTAGGGTTAAAGAGGTGATGTGTGGAGATTTGTATTTGGTCAAACGAGCAAATGAATTCAGAGAAATCTGATCCTGTCATGGAGGTGAGGAGTCACTGGACTAGAGTTGGAGACAACAGCCAGGAAAATTTCTGAAACTACATGTTTTGTCAGTTGAAAGTCACTTTCAGAAGTTACCTTTTGATAAAGTATTAGGACTCCTTTTGGTAGCTTCAAATCAGAACTCTCCATTCAACGTTAAATGGATCTAGCCCATCTAGAGGGCAAGAACTGTTTTTTGTGTTTAGAAACTATAAGACATTACTGCCTAATTTGCAAAACATTTCAGTTTTCTATTGGTTTTCAGTTCTAGACTTGTAATTTTAATCTGAAATAGAAGCATTGATTAAGCCTACGTTATTATTTGAGGAGTGACTGAAGACACCTTTAAAGCGGTTATAATTTTTTCAACAACTTCAGGGTATCTGTGATGTCACTCACACTGGATATAAAATGTAAGGTAAAAACATAAGACAGAACAAAGTCATAGGTATGGTGCTAGAGGAGAGTTGAATAGGAGAAGGAACTTGGTTAGTTGTTTGAGAGGGTTTCCTGGGTGTTCTTAAAAATCAAGACTTCCCTTACCCCATTATTTGAATTTTTTTCCCTCATATTCCTTCAAATGGTTTTTCTCTTTCTGTGGCAACCATCTTAAGCTGTGTGTTTCTTAACCCTTTCTTTGTTTAATAATTCTTGAGAAACTATAAGCCACAAATCTCTTTGTAGAAAGATGCACAGAATTTTGCATGCAGTTTCAAGGAATGTATTTACTCCCATGAATGCTGGACCTCAGATGAACAACCTCTGGTCTGTTAGGTCAAATGTCTGTTCTACCTTCTTTCATTGCCTTCTTCAATATATC
This sequence comes from Ailuropoda melanoleuca, assembly GCF_002007445.2. NCBI lineage: Eukaryota > Metazoa > Chordata > Mammalia > Carnivora > Ursidae > Ailuropoda > Ailuropoda melanoleuca. The sequence goes on from NC_048219.1 coordinate 26,463,862, forward strand.
TTGTCTACCACTGTCAAAATATAGCCTTTAGGTTATACCTCTTGCTTGATTCCTCAGTGCCTGCAATTTAATATAAAGGCCAGATATTTAAGAACATTTGATGCACTCTACTTTTGGAGATTTGAATGGATGCGACAAGGTTACACAGCTCTTTTGGAACACCAGACTGAACCAAATTTTCCTGACTTATGGTACACAGCACATTCTGTCATTGGATTTCATTACATAATTCTAAACCAAGAGTGGTTTGTGAACTTTAAAAATATTTTTGAAGTTTGTTAACAATCCTTTTTCTTTTGTAGTTATATACTTTAAGCGTAAAAAACAAAGTTAATTTCCACTGATTGCTATACCTTTGCATCCCAAGATGCATTGTTGAACCCAAATATTGTTTAGGTAATCTTCATACCCTATGTGCAAGGAACTAGCAAATATATATTTGATTCACTATTTATATCTTAATAAAATGGAGTTAATACATGGCTACAATGCAGATGAACCTTGAACACATTATGCTAAGTTAAAGAAGCCAGACACAAAAAGGTCACGTATTCTGTGATTCCATTTATATGAAATACACAGAATAGGCAAGTCCATAGAAGCAGATGGTGGCCAGAGGCTGGGGAGAAGGGGGAATGGGTGCTACTACCTAATGCTTACCGTTTTATTTGCAGTGATTACGGTATTTTTGAAGTAGATAGAGGTAGTGGATGCACAGCAGTGTTAATGTAGTAAAGGTCACAGAATTGTTCTCTTTCAATTGGTTAATTTTATGGTATGTGAATTGACCTCCATTTTAAAAAATGGAATTAGACTCCACTGTGTAGAAGGCATATTTTTAGCAGAATTAAATATACGTCGTGAGCTGTGTCTATTTTGCTTTCATTTTCTTTTCAGTGTAAAAATAGGATTTTTAAAAACTTTTTAAAAATTTATTTAAATAATCCCTACACCCAACGTGGGGCTTGAACTTATGTCCCCAAGATCAAAAGTTGCATGCTCCCTTGACTGAACCAGCCAGGCACCCCTGTATTTTTTTTTATTTTTTATTTTTAAAAATGTGTTATTTATTTAAAATTTAAATTCAGTTAATTAACATATAATGTATTGTTGGTTTCAGAGGTAGAGGTCAGTGATTCATCAGTCTTATATAATACCCAGTGCTCATTATATCCCGTGCCCTCCCTAATGTCTATCACCCAGTTACCCCATCCCCCCACCTGCTTCCCCCCCAGCAGCCCTCAGTTTGTTCCCTATGAATGAGTCTCTTATAGTTTGTTTCCCTCTCTGGTTTTGTCTTGTTTTATTTTTTCCTCTGTTCCCTTATGATCCTCTGTTTTCTTAAATTCATGTGTCAGTGAGGTCATACGATAACTGTCTTTCTCTGACTTATTTGACTTACTTAGCATAATACCCTCTAGTTCCATCCATGTCATCGCAAAGGGCAAGATTTCATTTTGTTTGTTGGCTGAATAGTATTCCATTGTATATACATACCATGTCTTTTTTTTTTTCAAGATTTTATTTACTTGAGAAAGAAAGAGATCAATCTAAAGATTAAACCTGATTTTCCACTTCCAGACTTTTAGGTGCTGACACTTGTTATTTCATATAATCTCAACATTGAGATCCAGGGCATTCTCTGTATCTGTGTCTAAAGAGGATCATTATAAGACAGCTATAATTTTTCTTGTTTCCTGTGTTAGGATATATTACATGAAACACATATGAACAATTAGAAGGCAAGTGTTAGGGATATGGTATTATGCATTAGAAAAGTAGGAACCAACTATGCAGAAGCTGCAGCAACTGATAGGACTAGAGGATGTAGAAAATCTGTTTGGTCAGACTAATTTTAGACATCTTAAGACACCCTGGTCTTGTAAGTTTTTTACTCCTTTCACCTGCATCCCAAAATATTGCACTAGGCTTCTAGGAAAAATCTCACATTAAAATGTAGGCCTTTTCAACTTTATAAACAAATGGTGCTGGGACACCTGCATGTCCACATACAATGTAGTTGGACCACTTTCTCACACCATATACAAATATTAACTCAGTTGTTCATGGACCTAAACATAAGAGCTAAATCTCACAACTTTTAGAAAATATAGAAGTAAGTCTTCATGACCCTGGTTTAAGTAAAGCCTTCTTAGATGTGGTACCAAGAAACACCAGTGACTCAAACAGACATAAGATGAACATCATCAGAATTTAAAACTTGTGCTTCAGAGGATACCATCAGGAAAATGAAAAGACAACCCATAGAATGCAAGAAAAGATTTGCAAATCATTTATTTGCTAAGGGACTGATGTCCAGGGTCTGTAAAGAACTCATACAACTCAAAGACAAAACCCAATTTCAAAAAGGGTAAGGAATGTGAATAGACATTTCTCCTAAGAAGAAATACAAATGGCGAATCAGCACATGAAAAGATGCTTAATATTATTCCCTGTCAGGGAAGTACAAATCAAACCCCTAGGGTGGTTATAATAATAACCAAAAAAATGAAAACAAGGGGTGCCTGGGTGGCGCAGTCGTTAAGCGTCTGCCTTTGACTCAGGGCATGATCCCAGCGTTCTGGGATCGAGCCCACATCAGGCTCCTCCAGTAGGAGCCTGCTTCTTCGTCTCCCACTGTCCCTGCTTGTGTTCCCTCTCTCACTGGCTGTCTCTGTCAAATAAATAAATAAAATCTTTAACAACAACAACAAAAAAAAGAAAACAAGATTAGGTAATGATGTAGGGAAATTGGAACTCATACACTGCTGGTGGTTGAATTCCAGTATAAGTACTTTGGAAAAGAATTTGGCAGTTCCTCAAAAGATTGAAGATAGTTGTCATGTGACCCAGCAATACTCCTAGGTGTATACCCAATAAACATGAAAGTATATCCACACAGAAAGTTGCACACAAATGCTCATAGCAGTATATTCATAATAGCTAAAAAGTGGAAACAACCCAGATGCCAATAAATGGTTAAACACATAAAACTGGTGGTGTGTACATGGAATGAAATATTACTCAGCAATAAAAAGGAATGAAGTTCTGATACATGTTATAACATGGGTAAATTTTGAAAACATGCTAAGTTTTAGGCCTCCAAAGACCACATTAGTATGATTTCATTTATATGAAATGCCTAGAAGTAGGCAAAATAGAGACAGAAAACAGGTTAGTAGTTGCCTAGGGCTGGGGAATTTGGGGAAAAATGATGAATGACAGCTGATATAGGGTTTCATTTGGGGATGATGAAAATGTTCTGAAATTGTGATGATGGTCACATAACTCTGAACATACTAAAGCCATTGAATTTTATACTTTAAATGAGTTCTGTTGTGTGATTTATAGTTCAGTAAGTGTTATATTAAACGTAGGCCTTTTACCTTATAGTGGTACCGTATTTCTGCAATGCTGGGATGTACTTTTAAAAACTTTTGGATGCTTTTTTGGGGGCACCCAGCTGGCTTAATTGGAGGAGGGTGTGGCTCTTGATTTTGGAATTGTAGTTTAAGCCCCACGGTGGGTGTAGAGATTACTTAAACTTAAAAAAATAAATAAATAAAACTTTTCAATGCTTTTTTTTTTTTTAAAGATTTTTTTAAATTTATTTATTCGACGGAGATAGAGACAGCCAGCGAGAGAGGGAACACAAGCAGGGGGAGTGGGAGAGGAAGAAGCAGGCTCATAGCAGAAGAGCCTGATGTGGGGCTCGATCCCAGAACGCTGGGATCACGCCCTGAGCTGAAGGCAGACGCTTAACCGCTGTGCCACCCAGGCACCCCTTCAATGCTTTTTGAAATCAGAATGTGTATTTTAATCGATGTGTACATTTAATGGACTGGTCCTTCCATATAGCCTCAAAAACTTCGAGTCCATGAAATACACCTTTTAAAGAATTTTGCAACATTCTTACAACTGAAGTTTAGCAATCTTTGGAGGAAATTAATTTTTATTGGTGATGTTAGCCCTGGTCCTTCAAAAAATAACCTTTAAAAAAAAGAAGGGTGAGGGTATCTGTTAGAGAACTTAGTGTAGTAAATGCAATACCAGACTTCCTGAGTTCCAAAGCCAACTTTGGTTGCTACAGACTTATTCTTTTTGGAATTAATACCATTTTTTTAAGCTCTCATTTTTAACTCCTTAATAAAGGCTATGCATATTCTGCCTCTGTTGGTTTTGCAAAGAATTCTTGGGCATATTACTCTTAGCTTTCAAATAGAAGTCTTATAATTGTATCTTCCATTTAGAAAGAAGGACAGTTATTGAAATGTGTATTATTCATTGAACTGATAAAATTCAAAGATAGTATGCTTATATGAGAAATGCTAGTATTTTTTGGTTGTAGCAAAGCAGTGGTTCCAACAATAACTCATGCGCTAAGTCAGAGAAATAGCTCTTGGCCCACAACTACACTGGAGATCTGCCCCGCTGGTAAAAATTCTTTGTCAATAATTGGGTGCCATTTCCCCTCTGGAAACCAGTTTGCTTGATGAGAAGAAAAAGGTAGCCCTAATTTAGGAAAGCAAATGGTGGTGGTGCTTACAAAACTCTTATTTTAGAGAGAATTAACTTGGAGGAAAGATGCTGTATTTTAATGATACACATGATTAGAAGCAGAAAGCTATTAAGGAATCAAGGCAACCACTCTCCCATTTCTTTTACCCAGGGGTTTCAGAGTTTTTTTATTTGTGGACTCTACTAATGTCTGTTTCACTCAGCATTTTAATACCATATGTCTCCTCATAACCCCAGTTTTTACATGCCTCTTATTTGCTGCTTGATGACCTTTCAGGTCAGTTGATTTGAGTTTTCCAATTCTAAGAAAAGAATCTGATTGGTTCCACCCTCTTTTCACCAGTCAGGAGGTGTGAGTTGTCAAATGTTGGCTAGCCTATGGGGCCTTTGGAATGTATGCCTGTCCCAGAAGTTGCCCGGTTATGGGCAATTGAAAGACAGTATGGAGCTGTGGGTGAGGTAGCTATCTTCACTTGTTTACTGTCTCTGGATTTCCCTACTATAAGGGATTTAGGTTTCAGAAGGACGGACAGAGACCTTACCTGGTTACTGTATCTCCTTTACGTGAAATAGCATCTGAAATGTAGTTGGGTGTTCAAGAAATACTTTAATTGATGCCCGGGCTCAAAATGTGACCTTGATTTCAGTTATCTTGAGCTTTAGATGAATGAATAAGCTTATCTAATGACTTGCTAATACAGAGTGCCTGTGGTGATAATGCCTACCAACCCTCCCCCAATTAGGGTATTGTAAGTGCTCAGTGAATATTTATGTAGTGGAAAGAAGTCAAACTTTTCATTAAAAAAAAAAAAAGCAAACATGGGGCACCTGGGTGGCTCAGCTGGTTGAGTGTCGATTCTTGATTTCGGCTCAGGTTGTGATCTCAGGGTTGTGGGATTGAGCCCTGCTTCAGGCTCCATGCTCAGCAAGAGAGTCTGCTTGAGATTTTCTCCCTCTCTCAAATAACGGGCGCCTGGGTGGCTCAGTGGGTTAAGCCTCTGACTTCAACTCAGGTCATGATCTCAGGTCCTGGCATCAAGCCTCTCTGGGGCTCTGTGCTCAGTGGGGAGTCTGCTTTCTCCCTTTCCCTTTCCCTCTCAAATAAATAAGATCGTTTTTAAAAAAGTAAATCTTTTTTTTTTTTTAAAGATTTTATTTATTTATTCGACAGAGATAGAGACAGCCAGTGAGAGAGGGAACACAAGCAGGGGGAGTGGGAGAGGAAGAAGCAGGCTCATAGCAGAGGAGCCTGATGTGGGGCTCGATCCCATAACGCCGGAATCACGCCCTGAGCCGAAGGCAGACGCTTAACTGCTGTGCCACCCAGGAGCCCCTAAAAAAGTAAATCTTTAAAAAAAAAAAAAAAAAAAGCAAATGCCAAACCACCTCCATGGAAGCAGTGTTTTTCTTCCATGCAGATCCCTCTCGTTTGTATAATTTCTCAATAAATATGACATATCATTGTCAGCATCATAGATGGAATGTTGTCTCTTTTCCCCTCTGAATGTATAATTGTTAACTTTTATGATTTAGGAATTGCTTTAATGCTAACCTTTGAGAATTTTTGTTTTTTTGGCTGGTTGGTTGTTTGGGGTTTTTTGGGTCATGATTCACTGAACATCAGAGTTAGAATATGTATTGAGACTGTCCATTCCAAATCCTCCATTTTATGGCCTTGAATTTCAGTCTGGCAAATTCAGAGAAAACATTCCCAGTAGGAGACTGCAGCTGGGGAGGGGGTGGTGCCAGCAGCAGCTTGTGAGGCTGTAAGGAGAAAATCAGAAGAGCTGACTCTTACTTCCTACTGGAGGAAAGGATACAGCTTTTGGTGACAAGCTGCATTCTTTAGCAGTGACTTTATTTTTCCTTTACCACAAACCAGACTTGTACTATTTCCAGCCTCAGCACATTATTTAGGCACTTACCCACTGCATTGTTTCAGTTTCTGAAAATCATATCATATTCCCTAAATTGGGTCCAACTTTTAATGCACTGCCTTTCAAATAGACATGTTTACACTTTGATATGTTTCTGTCTTTCTTGGTTTGTACACTCCCTAGGATTAGGGCCCATTGTATTTTTCACAGCATTTGTCATTTTATAGATGCTTCATTATATATTAACAGACAACTGGGATGCTTCAGAGTTTTCTCATCAGAATGTCAGACCTTGCTTTTTAATGTGACTGACCCCGTCTTTTCTCTTTACCGCAGCATATTTTGTAATCCTTTGTCCCTTTTCTGTTCTGCCCCTTCCGGTGATGCTGCATTTCTTTTCCTAACACACTTTAATTTTCATTCTTTTTATTGCAAATGCTTTTTTTTTTTTAGCTTCTCATTTTGTTTTTGGTTTTTTGCATGAAGATATGAAGAATTAAAGCATTAAGGAGAAAGATGATGTTTAAATTTATTTGAAATATGTTTGCTTCTCTTATGAATTCCCCTTTCTCAAAATTTAAATTCACAGGGCAAGTACATGTGTCTCCTATCAACTTTGAGAAAGTGGTAGTTAAGATTATAAGACATTAAATTAGATGATGGAGATAAAGGGAAGGATGGCAAGTCAGAGGAATCAGGAAAGATGGTGATGTCATTGTAGGAAGGCCCAAACATTGAGTCCCTATGTTAGTAGGTACTTTACTTACATTTTCTTAGTTATTCCTTATAATGCTCTTAAGATATTCTGTTGATTTTTCTGAGGGGGAACTTTAGGCCTAGAGTTACTGAGTAACTTGCCTAGGGTTGCATACCTGGTAGGTGCCTGAGTTGAGATGTCTGTGTTCTTTCCACTGTACTTCTCTATCATTAACCTATAGTAGGCATATAAATTCTGAGTTTGAGAAGGATTGTAGAAGTAGAAAGAGATAATTTGGTTTTTGGATGTATTGAATTTCCTATGAGATAGGTAGGTAGAAATTTGAAAGAGGCAACAAACTAGGTATTGTCACTTGGAGAAGGAATGTTGATTATAATTTACTTTGAGTTTTCTTTTTGGTTCTTTGTTTAATCCAAATCATTAGCAATTTTTTCATGGCATGTTTACAGAATCCTAGTGAATATATGACATGGATTACAGACATGAGTGCTTTGTTACAAATCATTCAGTTGTCCAGTAATGTTTATCAAAATCCTATGATGTACCAGATACTGTTAAATAAATAGTATACACTGGTAAGCAAAATAGACAGTCCCTGCCTTTATCAAGCTTATAGTCTAGTGATGAGGAAATACAATCAAATAATCATGCAGATAATCACACCTTTTTAGCATAAGCGCAAAATACCTCATGAATTACATCATAGAGGTGAGGGCAGCCAAGTGAACCACCCTTGAAGGCTCCAGCATTTATGTTAATTAGCAGTTTAGTGATTTAGGTTTTCATAAACTGATTGATGGTATTTTTGTAGTAAGTGTCCTTGTACATTGGAAATGATTAATTTGTGAACATTTTCAATAGGTATTCAAAATCTTACTTAGAGTTCACATTTGGGGGAGTGGTGAAAGTAGGTACTATTATCATTCTTATAGAATATACTTAGCAAAACAAAAACAACTGTATAACCCCAATATTATGGCATGTACACTAACTTTATTAAGCATTTAACAATTGGCTAGGGGTTCCAGGAAATGTAAAGAAACACGAATGAAAAAAAAACAACAACACTAGAATAAATTAATGGGTGATTGTTTTTAGCTGTTAGTAGGTAAGATTTTTAATAGACCCTTTACTCATCTGGTTCAGTGCAAAGCAAAACAAATTCTTATTGTGGATCTTACGGTCTGGTGGGGAAGACAAACATGCAAGTTATTACTAAATGTAAAACTACAACTATGACAGATGCTGTGAAGAAAAGTTTCTTGGTGTATAAAAACCTGTTATAGAGGAGAATGGCTAATTAGGAAAGGTTTCTGAGATGGTAGAAGTTGAATTGAGCTCTGAAGGAAGAAAAGGCATTATTTAAGCAGAGTGGTGATGGAGGAGAGTGTTTCATGCAGCCTACGGCAGACACTGTGACTTCCTATATAGGAGAGATCATGGCTCTAAAAAAGGAGCTGAAGGAAAACCAGGGGCTAGGAAGCAGTGAAGTTGTTAGATGAGGAAGGACAGGTAGGTAACCAGACTATTCAGGGCTTTGGAAGTCTTATTAAGGACTTTGGTCCGTCCTAAGAGCAGTGAGAAGCTATTGAATGAAGGAGTTTTAGGTATATATGAGGACGGGATCAAATAAAGTCGAATCTGTTTCGAGAGGAGTGCTCTAACTTCTGCATAGAGAATAAATTGAGATTTTGCTGGCTAATACTGTATACTGGGGACGAAATGGGAGCTTCGACTAGAGTACTGGCAATAAATATGAAAAGAAATAAGCAGATTCTGTCAGTTGTTCAGTAGAAAATTAACTTACTAGCACTTGGTGATGTATTGCATGTGGAAGAGTAAGGGGGAGGGGGGTGCCAAGGATGTGTCCAAAAGAGGACCAGATTTTGGAGAAGGTTCATTTTTGGACATGTTGAGTTTGAGGCACTTTGAGGACATATGAGTTGGAACTGTCAAGTAGAGCCTGGAATTTAAAAAGGAAATTTAGACTGGAATATAAATTTGTGAATCATATTGAAGTGGTAATTTTTGTTGTCAGCATGGACATAGTTATTAGGTGAAGGGTGTATGACAGGAGAAGAGGCCAGGACAAAATCAGTTCCATTAGTGATTCCAAATCCAGTCACATTCTGAGGTACTGGGAATTAGGACTTCAACATAGGAATTTTGGGGGACACAGTTCAGCCCAAAACAACATTTGTATCTCAAAAGTGTTTTTCTGTCTGCTAAGTAATGTTCAAAATAATAGTTCCTTCAGGAATCTTTTAAAATTTGAGAAAAGGAATAAATCACAAATACTGTGTGACCACCATTGTTAAAACATACCTTTTTCACAAAAGAGCATTTTTTCCCCCCACAAATGAAGAATTTCTAATGAACATGGCCAAATAAACGGAAAACAAAGGAGTCAATGTAGGAACTAGCCATCACTCTGAACGTTATCTAGATTGTTCAATTTCATAGAAGGATTCACAGCACTTAGCATATAGTTGTAATCATAGCTCTGATTTATTATGGCAAAAGAATACAAATCAAAATCAGCAAAGGAAAAAAGGTGCACGAGTCCATAGGAAACAGGCACAGGCTTCCAAGAATCCTCTCATAAATGAGTCACACAGGATACACTTAATTTCCCTAGCATTGAATTGTGCCAATATGTATGAAGGGTTGTCTACTGGGGGCGCCCAAAATACTGAGTAGGCACCCACTGCCTAGGACATACCAAAATTCCAGACTCCCAGGAGGGAAGCAGGTGTTCAACATAAATCTTATTGTTTACACAGTATTTAGGTACAGTGAGCCATCAATTAGGGAATGGTGAGAACTGTCCCAGAATCTAAATCTTTTATATTGTTGTTTTTATATCCATGTCTTATCTTCCATTCAGTGTCTTCTAGCTGACATTAGAAGTAAGATTCCATTTTGCCATCTAGAAAATACCATTGGATCTCTAGTCTGTAAACAGTAACTCATAAAACAAGCCATTTTAACAAGTATGATGGAAATTAAAATTAGGTGTATGTGTTAAGAACGGCGAGGCCATATCCATCTTTAAAATATCAGCAATTCTTAGTCATTTCCTTCCCTCTACGGTTTTCTGAAAAATTTGTATGTAAATTGAAATTAGAATGTTGAATCATTTTAAATATCTTGGTGGTGCTTAGAGGGTTCGTTTGGTTTAACAAAACATACAAAAGAAAATACACCTATAATATGTGTAATTAAAAGATAAGGTTTTTATTTTTAATATTAATATATTTCTTCATCAAGTAGAGCTTTCCTTTTCTGTTCTTTCTTCTCTGTACACATATGAACCAGAAGACCAAGGAAATGTAGCCTCTTCAAGTACATGCTTGGAGATAATTACTTCTTTTTTTATTTTTTTT